>NC_071995.2:20453636-20774772 GCF_028885655.2 Pongo abelii
CCCACACGTAGTCTCCATGTGGTATGAGATGCCACTGGCCTGAGCTGACGTAGTATTTTTTATATGAATGAAGGCTGTTCAAGGACTTGAGAATAATTTGTTTTCTTAATTAATATAACCCCTGCCTCCATTTTCTTTATACTACACTCTGATCAGTGATGTCTCCTTTCATGTATTGTGTGAAAAATCAAATTTTAGTCTTGATGAATTATAAATTCCAAGAGTTCAGAGCAAAAATCAGTATATATATATATGCTTCTGCACATGCATACATATGCTTATAAAAAGTGACAACTGGCCAGGTGTGGTGCTCACACCTGTAATCCTAGCACTTTGGGAGGTTGAGGCAGGTGGATCACTTGAGGTCAGGAGTTTGAAACCAGCCTGGCCAACATGGTGAAACCCCATTTTCTATTAAAAATACAAAAAATAGCCAGGTGTGGTGGTGCATGCCTATAATCCCGGCTACTCACGAGGCCAAGACATGAGAATTGTTTGAACCCAGAGAACACAGGTTGCAGTTGAGTGGAGATCATGCCACTGCACTCCAGCCTGGGCAGCAGAGTGAGACTCCATCTCAAAAAAAAAATAATAATAATAATAAAAAAAAAAATAAAAAAGTGACAACCTGTGGAGACTTCTGTTTGCAAATGAAAATGTTAAAGTGTTAAAAAAAATTTTATATACCATGCAAAAAGTAAACCACTAAAGCTAGTATTCCACAGAAAACCAAATGGATATCAAATAGACTTGTAGAATCTATTATGATAATGGGTAGAACCCCTGAACAAACACTTCAACAGGATAAATCTATTAGGGGAAATGTATTAAAATTTCCGTATGGGAATTCCTCTCTAAATGAAATTATCAGGTCTATTAAGCAATAAAAGAGAAAGTTTAAATATCTAAGACTCTTAAAACTCTGAGAATATTTTAGACCATGGCTATCAAAACACAGACTGTTGAACTGAAAAATGCCTTATACTGCAGAGAGAACTGGTTTAGAGGGTAGAGGAAAAATAGTAGAGAGAAACAGTACTTTAGATAATTAATAGTATGGTATGCTTAGATTTAAAGGGAGGGAAATGAAAGGGTGTACATATCCAGAAGCAAAGAAAGGTAGTCTCTTTTTCCAAAGCTGACTCAGTGCTTATGGAGCTAAGTGTTTCACAGTTGGAGAAGTAGGAGGGCAAGCTGCTAAGAGAACTAGGAACTAGTCATGTATTGTCTGTATTCCTGAAGGGTAGAAAGTGGAATACTCCAACGGTATTGCTCTGTGATCATTAGGAGGGTTTGGAGTCAGATATCCTTGAGGGGAAGTCACCCTCCATAGTCTGTAGCCATTGGAAGTGTGTCAGTGCTTCCAACAATAAATCCACCTTAGCTCAGCTATGCAGCAACCAAAATAGCATGCTACTGGTACAAAAACAGGCACATAGACCAGTGGAACAGAATAGAGAGGCCAGAAATAAGGCCGCACACCTATGACCATTTGATTTTCAACAAAGCTGACAAAAACAAGCAATGGGGAAAAGACTCCCTAGTCAATAAATGGTGCTGGGATAATTGGCTAGCCATATGCAGAAGATTGAAGCTGGACCCCTTCCTTACACCATATGCAAAATCAACTCAAGAGCGTTAAAGACTTAAATGTAAAACCTAAAACTATAAAAACCCTGGGAGACAACCTAGGCAATACCATCCTGGACATAAGAGCGGGCAAAGATTTCATAACAAAAATGCCAAAAGCAATTGTAAGAAAAGCGAAAATTGAAAAATGGGATCTAATCAAACTTAAGAGCTTCTGTTACAGCAAAGGAAACTACCTTACTTACCTAGCACGGGAGATACTGTGATCACAAAGGTGGTTTTCCCAGAGTAAGGCTCACCTATTGCGCTCTGGGTGTACTGGTCCCTGTGATTTTCCCAAATGCAAGAAACTTGACTGCATAATTTGTGGTAGTGGGGGGACTGTGTTTGCACTTTCCCTGTGTATATTGTTAAATAATTTTTTATAATTAAATTAAAATGAAAGAAACTATCAACAGAGTGAACAGACAACCTACAGAATGGGAGAAAATATTTGCAAACTACGCTTTGAACAAAGGTCTAATATCCAGCATCTGTAAGAAACTTAAATGTAAAGAGAAAAACAACCCCATTAAAAAGTGGGCAAAGGACATGAACAGACACTTTTCAAAAGAAGACATACATGTGGCCAACGACCATATGAGAAAAAGCTCCACATCACTGATCATTAGAAAAATGCAAATCAAAACCACCATGAGATACCATCTCATGCCAGTCAGAATGGCCATTAATAAAAAATAAAAAAATATGGATGTGGAGAAAAAGGAACACTTATACACTGTTGGTGGGAGTGTAAATTAGTTCATCCATTGTGGAAAGCAGTATGGTGATTCCTCAAAGGGCTAAAAATGGAACTACCATTTGACCCAGCAACCCCATTGTCATGGGATATTTAGGGTGCTGCTTTTCTGGCCAGAAACCTCTGTGGCTGGTGGTGCCTTTGCCTGAGTTTTGCTTGAGCCCCCTGGGCTTGTTTTGCCCACTCAGCCTGGCAAGCTGCGCTTGGCTCATGCTGCTGGCCTGGATCCCATCCCTGCCAAGGGCAAGCCAGGCATGGAGCAGTGAGGGGTTTGTGAGTGAGCATGGGTTTTGGCCACTGTGCAGTCAGACAGCAGCTACTGCAGTGGGGTGGGCAACTCCAGGTGCTGGCATGGGCAGCTCCAGCTCTCTGCGAGGCTGTGACTGGACTAGGTGCACTGCAAGCAACTTCCACAGCTGGCACTGGAAACATGATGGCACCCAGAAGCTTGGAGATGCCAGGAACTACAGAGCCGCAAAAAGGGAGTCACAGCCCTGGCTCAGGGAGCTCCCAGGTCTGGGCTCCCTGAAGGGCCGCAGCTCTTCTGTCCTTCTCTTCATCCATGACATGGTAAGCAAGCAGCATGTTTCAGCTTTGTTTGTGTTACAGCTCTTTTATTCCCGCTATTTGAGAGGTCCTGAGTTCTTGTCCTGTGACCAGGAAGAATGAGGTATACAGATAAGTGGAGGGTGAACAAGATGAAGAGGAGTTTTGTTGAGCAACAGAACAGCTCAGAGGAGAGCAGCAGTGAGTAGCTCCTTTCCACAGCCAGGGTGGCCCAGTGAGTGTTTAGCTCCTAGCAGAGGGTAGACCTTGTAGTGGGAAGCTCATCTCAGCAGGCAGGTTGTCCCATCGTCTCTGAAGCTCTCAACAGAGAGGAGGCCCTGGAGTGGGTTGCCCCTTTCTGCGGGCAGGTTGTCCTGACATCTGCAGCTCTCAGCAGAGAGGAGGCCCTGGAGTGGGTAGCTCCTCTCTGCAGCTGGTTGTCCCAACATCTGCTTACCTCTGGCTGAGCCCATGGCTTTTATGGGCCTCAAAGGGGAATAAGTGAGTACTGATTGGTCCATGGGTGGGCATGGGCAGACCTGGAAAAGGCACCCCAAGTTTCTACTCTGGTCTGCAAGACTGGCAGCCCAGCCCCCAGTCTTCAGGTCTACCCGTGGCCTGAAGGTGGAGCCTCACTGGGAACCCACCTCCTTCTGCCCAGAAGCCTGTCTGCCTCCCACTGCTTTTCAGGGTCTTCGAGCCAAGGGATGCCTACAGGCCAGTGCTGAGCTGCCCTCAGCCCCCACCTTGGCTTCCCTCCTATGCTTGTCAGTGCCCAAAGTCTGGAGAGGGACAAGACAGCAGGGAGCTGGTGAGTCAGAACTGCCCTGAGCATGCGCACATCTTGCTGGGCTGTGACAGTGCCTGGGCTCAGCCCTGACTTCGCTCCAACATCAGAGTGGGTGCCAACAGCAGGGAGAAGCCAGGCAGTGGGAGAAGGCACTTCTGAGCCTGCGAGGGCAGGGTGGGTCTTCCTGGGCCCCAAAAGCACAGGGAGGCCTGGGTTCACAGCTGCTGTTTGGGTGGCTGCAGCCATGCCTGGGCTGGGGGTGCAGGGCTCCTGTCTGCCTCATGGTGTGGGAGGCCTGGGTCTGCAGCCACAACTTGGGTAGCTGCAGCTGCACGTGGAAGTGCGAGGCTCCTGCCTGCTTCTGTCCCCGCCAAGAGCACAGGGAGGCCCAGGTCCACAGCCACAACTTAGGCAGCTGCAGCTGCACCTGGGAGGGCAGGGCTTCTGCCTGCTCCATGGAGTGGGAGGCCTGGATCTGCAGCCACGACTTGGGTGACTGCAGCTGAGCCCAGAAGGGTAGGCCTCCCGCCTACTCCTGGGCCCTGAGAGCACAGGGATGTCAGGGTCCACAGCCGCGGCTTGGGTGGCTGCAGTGTACCTGGAGAGCACCCGCCCCAACACAGAAGGGGCCAGGCTCCCTCTTTTCTCTGGCTCCCAATGGCTACGTGGAGCACGCAGCCCTGACCATGCTCCCCTGCTGCAGCTGTTGTGATGGCAGCTGCCACTCCAGACAGCCCACCGCTGCCATCACCATTACTGGGTATATACTCAAAGGAATATAAATTCTTCTTTCACAAAGATACATGCATGTGAATGTTCATTTCAGCACTGTTCACAATAGCAAAGACATGGAATCAACTTAAATGCCCATTGGTGACAGATTGGATACAGAAAATGTGGTACATATACACCATGGAATACTATGCAGCCATAAAACAGAACAAATTCATGTCTTTTGTGGGAAGCTGGTTGGAGCTGGAGGCTATTATCCTTAGCAAACTAATGCAGGAACAGAAAACCAAATATCATATGTTCTCACTTATAAGTGGGAGCTAAATGATGAGAACACATGAACACAAAGAAAAGAACAGCAGACACTGGGGCCTACTTGACTGGGGAGGGTGAGAGGAGGGAGAGGAGCAGAAAAAATAACTCTTGGGTACTAGGCTTATTACCTGGGTGATAAAATAATCTGTACAACAAAACCCTTGTAACATGAATTTACTTATACAACAAACCTGAACATGCACCCCTGAACCTAAAATGAAAGTTTAAAAAAATTATTTAAAAAAAATCAAATTTAAAAATATACACATCTTTGGCATTAAAGAATTGCCAGTAGATTTAGGGTATCTGGCTCAGCCACTACAAAGCCAAAAATGGTGCCCAAACCAGATCTTGGTGGCCACTCCAGCAAAGACACCAATGCTGCTGCCACTTAGCACACAGACATTGCATTTTGTCCTAGACACTGCAAATTCCACTGATAGTACTGAGGCCTGGAGTGCAAAATTCTGGGGCTGCTGATCTTGAAAACCCAGATACTTCTGTTGCTGTGAAAGAGAATACATGTGCTTTGTAACGTCACTAACTTCCAGACTGAAGTCCTGGGTGTGGGTGCATTACAGACTTTCATACAGCTGCAAATAAGACTGGGGTTCTGGTTTCTTCATTGAAGGGACCGGAATGAGAATGTGCAAAAATGTTGCAACTTAAGAAGAGTGTTTAAAAGATGCTGGATTGCAAAAACATGACAAATATTCACAAGACCCCCCAAAGTGATGGTTATGTGGCATAAAGGGAGGGTACGATAGCTTTGTATACCAGTAATTTAATTAATGCTATTTCATGTTAGTTAAACATAATAAAACACCATAATAAGAATGTCTGTTCTGTATTTTACATTATATCAGGACATACTGAGAGTAAAAGGAGAATCAAGGCTGGAAAAATGGTTGGACTATACACTTGATCCTTCAATCATAATATATTAAAATGAAAAACACTTTAAAAGTCATTGAAGGATAAATATGAATACATATTTTACAATAGTAAACTTGCTACCTGTATTTCATAAATTTGACAGTTTTCTCCTTTGCTCTTAGTTGAACCTTGTACTTAATGCTATTGTAGAAATTATAACACTTTATTCTACATATTGCCTCATATTTCTAGTCTGTTTTATATAGGGTTTAGTGCTGGTACATGGCAAGAGATTGAAACATTTGCTGAATAAAATAGGAGTATCTGCCAGGTGTGGTGGCTCATGCCTGTAATCCCAGCACTTTGGGAGGCCTGGGTGGGCAGATTGCTTGAGCCCAGGAGTTCAAGACCAGCCTGGGCAACATAGTGAGACCTCGTTTCTACAAAAAATAAATTTCAAAAGTTAGTTGGGCATGGTAGCACGTGACTGTGGTCTCAGCTACTTGGGAGGCTGAGGTGGGAGGATTTTCTCAGCCTGAGGGGTGATCATGCTACTACACTCCAGCCTGGGCAACAGAGTGAGACCTTATCTGAAAAAAATTAACCTCAGTGTGACCAGGGATGTCTGGGGTATGCTCATAACTTTTCTGAGACAGGTATCATAGGTATCAGCAAGGTTCTTCCTAAACATACTAAAAGGGTATCATAGTGAGAGAACATAGATGAGAGAGTGAATTGTCCATGGATCGGAAGCAAGGCCAAGTGAGTGTTCACTACATTGTATACTAGCATTTAGGCAAAGGAGAGGTTGGCATATCTAGACTGGTTAAGAGAAAGACCCATTCCCTGGTTTTGTTTTGACTTTGTGTGATTGATGAAATGGTTGTTGTATGTATGGGTAGGAAAAGTTGACATGATCAACTTAATCCTTCTAGGGAATTTTTATGCTATTTATAAGAATGCAGCTGGACGCTTTCTATAAGGTCTTTTTCAAATTTAAAGCAAATGGGTTTTGATGTGAATCAAAGCGTGTTATAAATGCCAGTGTGTAGCACACAAAAATACACGTAGACAACCCATTGTAATTCCTTTGGGAAATAATGGAAGTGCTTTTTTTAATCTAAGATATTCAGATATTAAAACATTCCCTCTGAGTAAAAGGGAACATTCTGCTTCTAACTAAGCCTTTGTTACAACCAAAATGATTCTTTCAGAATAGAGCAATATTAGATAATTATGATTTTATTAAAAATACTTGTTACCCCAATACATGTTACAAGGACCCATCTATTGCCATATATTACAGTGATCTCACACAAAATTGTATTTATACTTAATTTCATGTAGTGGAATATGATTTATTACAGGGTCGATGCCTAAAAGGTGCCAAAAGAAATTGACTTTTTTTTTTTTTTTAAGACAGTGTCTTGCTCTGTTGCCCAGGCTGGAGTGCAGTGGTGTGATCAATCTCAACCTCCTGGGCTCAACCCATTCTCCCACCAAATAGCTGGGACCACAGGTGCATGCCACCCAGCTAATTTTGTATGTTTCTGTAAAAACGGGATTTTGCCATGTTACCTAGGCTGGTCTCCAACTCCTTGGGGCCAAGAAATCCTCCCACCTCGGCCTCCCACAATGCTAGGATTACAGGTGTGAGCCCCCATGCCCAGCTGAAACTGACCAATTTTTAAGACCACTGTTGAAGTGATAGCTCAATATATTTCATGAAGTCTTATTTATATAAGGATGCAAATAATAAATTCTTGTTTGACTACAGTTCTTGGAAAAAAATATGTATGTAACTCAATATCTTTTCTGTAGATAGAAAATGGAAATTGTTACTCCAGTTTTGGCTCAATGTCCAAGAAATTAAGAGCCAGATGAATTGCCCAAGTACTAATACCTGTTTAACTGAGGTGCCTGAAAGTACTGTAGCCTTTGATCTTCTCAAAACATAAGTTCTACTTTATTCTCAAATGTCTCATCTTGCATTGTGTTTATTTTAAGTAAAACTATTTTTCTGGTAAAAAGAATGTGTATTCACAACAGAAAATTTAGAAAATATAGAAAAGCATATGATGAAAAAATCAGTAATTTCTATTCCAAAGAAAACTATTATTATTATATTTTCTTCAGTGTCTTTTTCTATGTTAGTTACCGTATACTTGCTAAATATGCGTATTCACAAATATTGACTTGATTGAACTTGTCACCTACCTTTTCTTTTCACTGAACAGTATATCAAAGGCATTTTCTCAACCCATAAACTATTCTTCTGTTAATAAAACATAATTTTACTTCGCTTCATGAAATTCCATTATATTGAGAGACAAAAATTTATTTTCATTTTATCAATTCAGTGTAAGTAGATGTTTATGTTTTTTGTCTGTAACTAAGATAAACAACCTTATGAATAATTCTGTGTTCATCCTAGAAATGTGATTGCTGAGTGAAATGGTATATTTGTATATCTTTAAGAATATATATCTGTGTCTATGTCTAGTTCTATTTCTACATCTCTATCTAAATGTTGGATCACTCTATTTTCCTACCAGCTGCTTATGTGAGTAGTCTGTTCCCTCATGCTCTCAATAATTAAATTATCAACAATGCTAGACTGGTGAATTATATATAGTACTTCATTGTTTAAATTTTTTTTGACTAGTAATTTATTGGCCATATATATTTTTATTTTTACCATTTACAGGTGAGTCATCCTGTTCTCTTTCACATTGTTTCAATCTGGAACAATATGAACAGTGACATGTTTTATATGAACTAATTTCTTCCAAGTTGTCTATTGTCATTGACTTGTAAACTCACTGGTTTCCTGCATTCTTGTGGATGTGATTTTGGAGCCCTATTATTAGGACTTTTGCAATATTGGTGGAGTCACACAAAATGACCTAAAGATACTCTCAGAGATCAGAAGCAGCATGTGAGTTTCAGGCAACTGCATTCACACATCCTGGGACACATAAATGGAAAAGGTACAAAGATACAGCACCAATACTAACTGAAACGGCCCTTTTATCATGAAACAGCTTTAATTCAATATATAGACCATGAGTGATGTATAGGGTGGCTTACTCATTAGTCATTCACATTCATACATAGAGGAAATAACAGAATTGATACCAACTTTGAACAAAAGAATAGTAAAGCATATGTTATTTTCCATATAGATCTTGTCTTCGCCTATGCCTAAGTTCACAGTATACTAGTTACTTGCTTCAATATTATTATTATTATTATTTTTTGAGACAGAGTTTCGCTCTTTTGCCCAGGCTGGAGTGCAGTGGTGCGATCTCGGCTCACTGTATCCTCTGCCTCCCGGGTTTAAGCAATTCTCTGCCTCAGCCTCCCAAGTAGCTGGGATTATAGGTGCCCACCACCACACCTGGCTAATTTTTTTTTGTATTTTTAGTAGAGACAGGTTTCACCGTCTTGGCCAGGCTGATCTTGAACTCCTGACCTCATGATCCACCCACCTCGGCCTCCCAAAGTGCTGAGATTACAGGTGTGAGCCACCACACTTTAATATTTTAATAATTGTCTTTTCCATACACTTTACAGCATATCATTGTGAGAAAATAAAACACCTTTAAAACCAAGAATAAATGAATTGTTAGGAGACTATTTTTATAAATAAGACAGAAAATTAATAGGAATGCCAAGGATCCTTAAGAGCTATGCTTGTCTGTCTCTTGGGTTCTTGGTAATATTGAACTTCATCTGTTTAGAGTAATTTTTTTTTCTAGTTAAATGCTTTATACATAGAAAGTTTCAAGTACTTTTTTTGAATGAAAAATATTCCAGTTGTTTCACACTCCTCCTTAGGTGTCTTTTCAGCATTGCCCTATACGGTTATCCAACATTTCAGGCAATGGAGTAAATTTTCCTGAGATTACCTCAGACTTACTTGAATAAGTAATCCGATTGCATTTTATTTGTTTTATGTGAAACATTCCCTGAGCATCTCCATTGCTATAGGGGATCCTGTTGGAAGAGAATCTTCTCTGAAGGGGATTTTGGGGGTAAGAAAGGGTTAAAAAGACCAGCGCGGTGGCTTACGCCTGTAATCTCAGCACTTTGGGAGGCTGAGGCGGGTGGATCACGAGGTCAGGAGATTGAGACCATCCTGGCTAACACCGTGAAACCCCGTCTGCACTAAAAATACAAAAAATTAGCCGGGTGTGGTGGCGGGCGCCTGTAGTCCCAGCTACTGGGGAGGCTGAGGCAGGAGAATGGCGTCAACCTGGGAGGCAGAGCTTGCAGTGAGCGGAGATCCTGCCACTGCACTCCAGCCTGGGCGACAGGGCGAGACTGCGTCTAAAAAAAATAAAATAAAATAAAAACAATAATAGTGCTCCTGGTAGCCCAGAAGTTAATACCACAACATCCCACAGAGGAGAGTCAGTTAGTGTTTCATTGTGGCCTTCATCTGCCTATTGATGCCAGTGTGGAGGCATGAAGTTATGCTTAAATCTGATATATTATTTTCCTAGTTCACTGTGTGTTCTTTCTTCCTTAATTAAACCCCGTCTATAGAGTTACCATTCAGGTTGCTGCTATTAAACTGAGGGATCTTTTGATGATTGACACCATTTCCTGCTGTACAAACACTCCAAATATTCTAGTTTTCTCAGAAGCTTTTAAAGAAAGACACTGTCTACTTACCTTTGGACCCCATAGATTTGTAGCTTTTCGATATGGTAAATATTGTAGGGTATATTTAAATTAAGTACTTGTTTAGTTTGTGGAGTAATATTTTGCTATACTCATATGCTTTGTGTATTTTGGACACTTGGAAAAATGATTATTGTATTTAAGCTCCACACATCAAGTTATTGAAAAGCTCAGGGTTTTCATCAAAGCAGAATGTAGGTAAGTTTTACAAGTATTTTACTGTAAAAGTTGTAAAGACACAATTAGACAATTTAGGCCAGCAGATGGCACTCTTACCTTTGTCCTCATTTGAAGAGATGTTTGAGGTTGTGGCAACTTCTCTCATAACTAGATCTCAGAAACTGTTGAGAATTGCATTTTCCTATTTTTATTCAAACATAGTTTTGTAAAAAAGCAATAAAGTTATTTTTACGTTTATAGAGAAAAGTGGATGAATGGACAAAACCATTTCTATAGATAGTCTGTTCAATTATTTGTTAGCACGTGAAATAGTTAAGATCCATATGGATGAAAAATGCTCTTCCTACAAATGCGTTCTACATTGTATAAGTGTCTTTTCTTTCTTATTTATAAACTCAGAATCTTAATCTGATAAATCCAGCTGGATGAACAATAGAATGAGAACAATGCTCCTCTTGTCCTTTGTTTCTGGGATTTCATATAATAGCTTGAAATCATAGGATTTTAGTGCTATAAAGAGCCTTGGAGATCATTTAGTTGAACATGCAAACTTTTAGGTGAGGAAACCAAGGCCCACAGAAGTGAAATGACTTGTCCAATTTGAAGGTAGAAATACTGCTTTTAGTTAAAAGCAGAAAATGGGACTCACTGTCTTCAGAGCAAAGCTGCACAAGAACCTTATGCTTTATAATTGCATTTTGCTCTGTTATTCTCTGACGGAATGCAAGGCAAGGGAGCTTTGGCCACTTGACTTATTGGTGGAGATCAATAAATTTGTCATGTTTCTTCTGCTTTTGCTTTTTTTCATAAAACTGCACACAGCAGCTAAGAATTCAGAAATGCCCCTCAGATATATCTAAATATCAAAATCAGGCAAAAAACATATGGTAGGAATCTTTTTTCATGGTAATTACAAATTTAAAGAGGGGTACACACATTTTTAATAAAGTTTAATTTAATAAAAAAGGGGCATACCAAGACTAGGGTAATCTACATGTTGCAGGTATAAAATGTCCGAACTCTGAACTAGTTAACTGAGTAGTTAGTTCATTTGCAGTGGAGATATTTGTGGAACCAGGGAATATTCATAAGCAGTGTGGGATTCGTAGGATAGGGTATCCAGTTGGCGTTCAAGAATATCAGTATACAAAAAGCATCTCATTTCTTTATTGTTATAAATCAAATTAAATATGGGTTATTCCATTTGCCTGGCTAGCAGGCTAGCAGGACATCCAAACTCAAGTTTTTTTTTCTTTTTCTTTTTTTTTTTTTTTTTTTTTTAAGGAGAACTTCACTACTCCACTCAGAATGGGAAAAGACCCAAGGGGCTTAAATGAACCAGAAAAATTGGACCAGGGCCTCCATTCTCTGCCTTTGTTGATAGTTGCTGAGATGTTTGTTGTTTAAGCTTGTGTGGTCCTTTTGGAGGCGTTTCCCCTTTACCATTCACCGCCTCCATGGGGCATTGACACAGGACCTTCACGCTGTGCAGAGTTCTAGACATTCACACAGAAGCTCTGCTACTTCTTAGGTGCTGTGAAGGATCAGCGTGTCCTCTACTCCCAACCTACCACCACTGCTCCAGAGTCCATCATCCCGTTTCCAGTCTCTGGATATCTAGCTCACTTCAGGGTCTAGTGGGGCAAAACGCTCCAGGCCCTTTGGGACTCTATTGCTTAATTTGCTCCAATGGGTCTGAAGCCAAAAATGGTTCCTCTTCTCCTGGGGAATTCAGAACACAAAAGGAAGTCTGACAGAAGAAAAAAAAATAATCTCTCTCTTTTTTTTTTTTTTTTTTTGGACAGTGAGTTTTCAGCAAGAAGGATAGAACAAATTTTAATTTCTCAATAATGTGGCCTATTTCATAAGGCTACACTTTATTCTAGTCATATGTTTTTATGATGAGTGACAATACAGGAGGAGGTGAAAGGAGGATCCAAATTCACAGAAGCTGCTGCTTCTAAGTGTTGATACTAACCAGGTCCCTGAGCTCTTGCTGGGTAAAAAGTAGGTTACTTTTAAGTGGAACAACTGTTCAAAGTACAAAGACTGGAGTACGTGGGGGGAATAAAGAGCAGTGTTTTTTTCCCAGAGGAGCGGGCCTCTTCTACTAAGCAGCCAAAAATGTTTATTGCTGTTTAATGTTCTATTGCCAAACTTGATTTCTTTTCTTCTCAGAAACCTTTAACTTCCTATCAAATAGAATCCACACTTAACTGCCTACTTTACTCCTTAGAGATCCTTGAGAATTCCCTAGGTTAATTTATGCTAAGTGCTTTGTTCTAGTCAACAATAATACTAATTAGGGCTATTAAGGCATCATCTAGACAAATGAATGCCCCTCCCCCTGCCCAACCATCTTTTTTTAGTTGTTTTTGATGTATCTCCTAGACTAGGACCTGAGATAAATGTAAACTCCTAGAAAATATCCCAGTGAGCAAAGCTTGTCAGGTCTGTAAGGCAGAAGAAAAAGATTATTTCTGACATGCCTGCCCATTTCTCCACATGGTGGTATAACAGCGAAACTTGGAGTTGTTCTTCCTCTTCTAGCTCAGCCCTGATGGGTTCATACCCGCTTGTGACAACTGATTGGGTGAATCTCTCCCCAACAGCATGTTGGCAGGATCATGGTGTGGCTTGAAATCTGCCATGGTGGAATTATGGGTCAAAGACTACAAATAATAGCTGGTTGATAAACCAGCACACTACTACTAAAAAATCACATTTGAACCAGCTTTTTGAATAATTTATTAAAAAAACAACAACAACTGTAAGGACCTAAAGGCTTTTCATTTCAACTTTATGTGAAAAGAATACCTAGAGAGAGAGTTTGGGTGATTCATAATGGGAAGGCTATTCATTCCCCCTGTTTCAGCGTATATTAATTATAATTTTAAAATTCCAGCACCGCTTTTGTTTCATAAAAATTAATTGCCTGTGTGCCAATGATAACATATCTTTAGAGCATGCCACAACTTTGCTCCCTTAAGAGAAAAATATAAGGAAATGAGCAAGAAAGTCTTTTGAGTTAATGATTTAAGAAGTAGGTGGAGAGATAATAAAGAATACCACTTGAATGCTATTGCAGGTGATATTTTAAGGAAGTTATTTGTACCTTAATGCTCATTGCTTCCCTCTAAGCTTTGCCAGCGATAACTCCTGTTAAACCTAAATTACTTTGACAATTTTTACAGATTTTAAGGAATGTTGTGGTAAGCCTTAGGGAAGCAACTAGATTAAATGAAATAATATATTAGTGACTACAAAATGTGTTGTTGAAGAAAAAGCCCCTTTCTTCCCCCAAAATCACCATGTCCATAAACAAGAACACCCTGAGTGTTATATCAATATCAAGTTTGACTTTATTTTTATTAGAACCTTGGCAATTGGCAAATAAATTATTTTTTGTATAGTGCTGTCATATACATATTGCAAAGCAGGATTGTAAAACAACATATATTTATATATAAGTCAAGGATTCTGTTAAGCCTTCAGGAAGCTTAGGTGTATCAAGTAGTAGTTTGAAAAGCAAAAAATAAAAAAAGGTACAAATGGTAGGAGGCTTTCTTTAAGATAAGGAGCCCTGAATCATTGCTGATTCTGTTGTCTCTGCAGTTGCTAATGTTCACGCTTCAAGGATTGTCAGCTACACAGCTATAGAATCACCAAACAATGCCTCCAAATCCCTCCAGGAGTCAGCCATACAGCTTTCTAACTTTAGGAGCATCTCATGTTGACTTTGTCAAATATCTCATGATCCATCACGAACCACAGATGAACTAGGGCCCCGAGCTTCAACATCAGAGAGGGAGATGTTTCCCTGCATTTGGTTCTCAAACACACCCCTCTACAGACGTGGCTGAATCCCCTCTTCCGTCCCTCTAGGGAAGAGATGGCCTGATACGGAGTCTGGCTAGAGTACTGAAAATTTATCATAATGTTTATACTTCATTGTCTTCTATTCTCGTGCCTTCTAGCCTTAAAATGTAACCATGATATATACAGAAGTTATCCCTCAATTTCTTGTGTCTTATTTGGAGGGAAATTTTGGATGTTTGAGGGTAAGAGGCACATGAGTGACTGGATTTGAATCTCTGCATGTCAGATATTACAGTTCATGGAATTAGGCACACATTGCTATAGTCAGTGTAACCCTCAAATCTGATCTTACTAAACCTACACAATATTTAAAAAATGCTGCAGACTTCTGAAACACTATAAAAATAATGCTCTGAATTTTAAACATTTGATAATTTGTAAGTGAAGGTATTCAAGTTTGATTATGATATGTCCATGCATTGAAGTTTATTTATGAGGAGAGTTATTCAATAGACATTTCTTGGGGCCAAATATATGTATATGAAACAAAAAAATTTAAAACAATTAAGCTAGAAATAATAGTGCCTCACATTTATTGTCTACTTTTCCTGTGCCAGGAACTGTGATAAGGGCATTTACGGGATTTTTCATTAAGAAAACCTAGGATCACACATCTTATAAATTTTAGAGTCAGCCTATTAGAACAACTGGACTGAGTCTAAGGGTTTAACCCCCACAATACAACTGTCACACTATACAAAATATAGTGTAAATGGGCACCGATGGAACAGCTGCAGAATGATCTGAGGAGAAAAGACTTCTTGAAAGGCACAGTTGGAGCCAAATTTTGACATATGATCCTATGGCTCCATGCTATAGATTATATTAACAACTTAAAGTACATAGATTTACAAATTTGAAAATCAGTTAAAATTTTGGAAGGAATAGATGCCACATGTACTGACTTAAATTTACAGCACAAGTAATTTACCTCCAATTTCTATTCCTTCATCTCTCCAGTCCACCAAAACACCACTGAGAAAATATTCATGAATTGTCATTTCAATTCAAAAACCTTCCCATCATCACTTTCCCAAGCTTTGGTTTACAAATCCATATAAGTTGCCTCTTCTTCAGTCTGCTAACAGAAAACCTTCATGATCTTAGTCTTTATGATGTCTGGTTTGTCAGAGACTCTTACAGACATTGGTTGAATAAATTCTAATGATTGTTTCATTTTTGTCTTCAATTGTCTTGTTTTCACAGCCACGTCATTTTCATTAATCAAACTTTCTCATTCCAAGCTCCCTGCATCCCTTCCCTTGCAAACACGAAAAATATATAAAATTGAGCTTTTAATGAGATTGGTAGGAAGCATTATTAACAACTATTCCTTCCAAGACTTGCAGTGGATACAATTCTAAGACAGGAGATGGGACCGTCTTGAAAGATAAAGAGTTCAGTTTAGACAGAAGGGCTTTCTGATTTATATTTGTGTTAAGTGGTGTGTATTGAATAGTCGTTATATCAATGGCTGCCAGAGAGAATCTGGCACCTTTTATTTTATTTTAAATTAAAAGGAGTGTCTGTAGAAGTAAGTGGTCAGGAATCAGCCAACTGCTTCTTTAGACTGGACAAACACACTTCTTTCTGGAATCCATTCATGCCTTTCCCAAAGGGACATTGTCACACAATGTTTACACAAGTGCTTCCTATTTGTAACTTTGCCAGAATTGTGTTCTGTGTGATTCTGATTACACACCCTAGACTTATTGAGTTGCCAACATTCAGACATCATTAGTGACCTCATTAATGTCATTTTGATAAAACGTTTACATCATTGCTTCTCTTATATCTTGTTTTTGACGCATATTGGAATGTCTGTTCTACATTTCCCCACATCCTTCATTTACCACATATTTGTTTGATGCGGTGTTTTTCAAGTTGTTAGTGTTCTGTACTTTTAATCCTTTTGGCTAGAACCCAAATGTTCGGTGTGCCAGGTCATGAGCATTGCACCTTGACAAGAAAAATTCTGTTAAAGGCCCCATAATGAGAGAAGTATTGTCTCTCCAGAGGTCTCATGTAGTTCACCTCTCTCCCTCAGTGTTATGTCGGGAAGAGTCACTTTTCTTCTCTGTACTTCTATTCTGTGAAATAAACACAGCCAGTTAGACTTGGGTATCCACAGTGGAGGTTTTTTTTCTTTTACCAATTCTAGCTAATTTCATTTCCACAATGGTCTCTTCTGTGGGATGTGAGCTGCCTACTCTCTGGAATTGGTTACTTTCTTAATGGAAATAGCTTCTGCCTCAGATACCTTATGGTCTCCTAGGTCCTGATATTGACTTTCCTGTCTGTTCAGATTCCTGAATGACAGCCTTAACCTTAGAATATTATTCAATTTTAAAAAATGAGAATTTAAGGTTATTATTCAACCTTAAAAATGAGATTTAAAGTTGAATATTATTCAACCTTGAAAAATGAGATCCTGCTATTTGCCACAATATGAATGCACCATTTTACTATTTATGTGTTTTCCATAATATAACATTATTAACCTCAAATATGCACAACAGAATTTATTAAAAATAGAAACCAAAAATAAAAAATAAAAAATAGAAATTGGTGAGCAAAAAAGAAATGGGAAAGCAATACATGCTTCCAAGGAAGTCACAATTTCTTTGAGGGAGATTAGGCAGTTTTTGGAAACCTTGTCAAACAATCATTGTAATGAACTCTTATAGAAAGTTAGAGTTTACAAAGAATTTTGACATCTATTATATATTTTATCCTCTCAAAAAACTCTGAGGTAGGGTATTATTATTATTCATGCTTTACAATAGAGGAGATTGAGGTTTAGATAGTATTTACTATTTGCCCAGGATTATCCAATTGGTAACAGAGGTAGGAGTTGATCCCAGTGAGTCAGGCTCAGAATCCAGTGTCCTTTTTCAAATACCTCTATTTGTGAATGGTCTTTCTGATTTGGAATTTCATTGTTTACTTCTTACTTGGCTACAGAGGCACAGGATTGAGAAGAGGATAATGTGATATTATCACCAGGAGCAACAGCGACTTGGTATACATGCCAATCTAACCTATATGGGGAGTTGTGGGTTTCTGTTCTTATATCTTGAAGGTAGGTGAAGTTTGTGGAAATTGTTGAGTTCAAGGGAGACAAGTTTTGTCTTGGGATATTAGAGTCTAATTGCTTCCCAAGCAATTCTTGCTTGGGAATATTTAATATGGGTTATATGGCTTAAGTTTACCCATCAATGGGAATTGGGTTCAATTGTGGGAGCAGAAGGCACACTCCTATTTTATTCCTATATATTTTTTTTTGTCTGATTTTATGAAATTTTGTTGCATCCTTTTCTGGATACAGTAGCCACATTCTTAATATACACTGAATGTACAGAAGTGTTTCTCTGTGTTCTGGAGCTTTCTAGTCTTTCTAGTCTTTCCTCCAGTCCGTTAAATTCAAGGCAAACAAACTACCTCCATGTAGAAGCTAAACTACTTCTGTGACAAGCTTTCCACAAACTTCCCACAGGATAAAAAGAATAGTCTAGCAATATTCCCCTTGTGTTGCTCATAATTCTGGGCAGATAGTAAACCAATTAAATAACACAGCTGGACAAACATTCCAACTATAATTTATAAAGTTCAGATCGTGAACACATTTTCATTGTCTTCTTTCTCCATATGGAATCTCATTGTTTCTTTTAATTATTTTTTTAAAAATGTGTTTATGTAAGATGGCGTGTTCTTTAGCTAGTTAAATTTATGCTGCATTTGAAATGAAATGAATTTTTTGAGGGGAACCATTTTGGGGAGAAAATTTATTTAGAATAAACAATATTCTTTGAAGATAGAAATGATTGAATTTTTGAGTCTGGCTTAGGCTGTGTTGGCACTGAAGCTTCCCCTCCAGTTTTTCTCAGCAGTTTTCTAGTGAGATGACCTATTGGGGTAAGTGTATAACTTAGTAACCACCAGTCATTCTGCTGAAGATATAATCATTGCAGTGAACATTTATGAGCACTTGCTTTGAAGCAGAGCCTGTTCCAAGTGCTTTACATTAGTTGCGCTATTTAGCCTTCAAAATGACCTGATGGTGTGCTTATAGTTACCATCCCATTTTGTGCATAAGGAGAAAAAGGTATAGAGAGGTGAGTAAACTGCTTGTTGTCACCTAGCAAGCTAGTATGTAAACCTAGGAATTGTGACTCCAGATCTATACTTTTAACCCTGATGCTGTATTACCATCCTTCAAAAGAAAGTGACCTGTTTCATTGGTCTTTAAGTGACCTTTTCTTTTTTGGAACCAGTAGCCTATCAACCTACGAACTGGTCAACAACTAACTGGTCAACCAGCCTTCAAATGACAATGACAGTTTTCCTTACCTCATTACCAAAAGGCAGACCAGAAGAAATCATTTCCTGGAAACAATTAGAGAAAGGTAAATAAGTTTTGTAGCTCTATTTAAAACATGTGGACAAAATTGACTTTATTTTTTTCTTTCATTTCTTGATTGTTGAGACACTTTCACTTTGCATGTGCTCAAAAATAGAACCATCTGATGAAAATTCCATATTCCATACTTTAAAAATATTTCCAGCTTTTATTTTAAGTTCAGGGGTACATGTGCAGGATGTGCAGATTTGGTGCATAGGTAAACATGTGCCATGGTGGTTTGAGGCACAGATCATCCCATCACCCAGATATTAAGTCCAGCCTCCATTAGCTATTATTCCTGATCCTCTCCCTCCCCCAGATGCCCCCAGTGTGTGTTGTTCCTCTCCATGTGTCCATGTGTTTTAATCAGTTAGCTCCCACTTATAAGTGAGGACATGCAGAATTTTGTTTTCTGTGCCTGTGTTAGTTTGCTAAGGATAATGGCCCCCAGCGCCATCCTTGTCCCTGCAAAGAACATGATTTCATTCCTTTTTATGGCTGCATAAAATTCCATGGTGTATATACACCACATTTTCTTTATCCAGTCTCTCACTGATAGACATTTAAGTTGATTCCATGTCTTTGCTATTGTGAATAGTGCTACAATGAACATACCCGTGCATGTGTCTTTGTGGAAGAAGAATTTATATTTCTTTGGGTATATACCGAGTAATGGGATTGCTGGGTCAAATGGTGTTTCTGCCTTTACATCTTTGAGGAATTGGCACACTGTCTTCCGCAATGGTTGGACTAATTTACACTCCCACCAACAGTGTATAAAGCATTCCTTTTTCTCCATAACCTCACCGGTATCTGCTGTTTTTTGACTTTTTAATAATGGTCATTATGACTGGTGTGAGATGGTATCTCATTGTGGTTTTGATTTGCATTTCTTTAATGATCAGTGATGTTGAGCTTTTTTTCATATGCCTGTTGGCTGCATGTTTGTCTTCTTTCAAGAAGTGTCTGTTCATGTTCTTTGCCCACTTCTTAGTGGGTTTTTTTTTTTCTTGTAAATTTGTTTAAGTTACTTATAGATGCTGGATGTTAGCCTTTGTCAGATAGATAGATTGCAAAAATTTCTTACTATTCTACAGGTTGTCTGTTTACTCTGTTGATAGTTTCCTTTGCTATATAGAAGCTTTTAAGTTTAATTAGATCCCATTTGTTAATTTTTGCTTTTGTTGCAATTGCTTTTGGCATCTTCGTCATGAAATCTTTGCCTGTGCGTATGTCCTGAATGGTATTGCCTAGATTTTCTTCTAGGGTTTTTACAGTTTTTGGTTTTATAAAGTCTTTAATCCATCTTGAGTTGATTTTTGTATATGATGTAAGGAAGGAGTCCAGTTTGTGTTTTCTGCATATGGCTAGCCAGTTCTCCCAGCACCATTTATTAAATAGAGAATCCTTTCCCTATTGCTTGTTTTTTTTTTTTTTTTTTTTGTCAGCTTTGTCGAAGATCTGATGGTTATAGGTTTGTGGCCTTATTTTCCTGGATTCTCTGTTCTGTTCCATTGGTCCATGTGTCTGTTCTTGTACCAGTACCATGATGTTTTGATTACTGTAGCCTTGTAATATAATTTGAAGTCAGGTAGAGTGATGCCTCCAGCTTTGTTCTTTTTGCTTAGGATTGCCTTAGCTATTTGCACTTTTTTATTTGGTTCCATATGAATTTGAAAGTAGCTTTTTCTAATTCTGAAAAGAATGTCAATGGTAATTTAATGGGAAGAGCACTGAATCTATAAATTGCTTTGGGCAGTATGGCCATTTTCACAATATTGTTTCTTCCTATCCATGAGCATGGAATGTTTTTCCGTTTGTTTGTGTCATCTCTGATTTCTCTGAGCAGTGGCTTGTAGTTCTCCCCGAAGAGGTTCTTCACTTTCCTTTTTAGCCATGTTCCTAGGTATTTTATTCTTTTTTGTGGCCATTGTGAATGGGAGTTCATTCATGATTTGGCTTTGGCTTGCCTGTAGGTGTATAGGAATGCTGGCAATTTTTGTACTTCGATTTTGTGTCCTGGGACTGTGCTGAAGTTGGTTATCTGCTTAAGAAGTTTTTGCATAGCCCATACTTTTTACCTTACTGCATTCTTATGAAAATAATTCATTAAGTCTCAAGAACGTATTCATTCTTTTTTCCAGTTCACACTTGTAACACCCTAGGAAGTCACAAATTCTCAAATGAATTGTTCCAATTGGTTGCTCATTATTCATGGGCTCTGTGTTAGAATGTAACTGTGCTCCTCCTTAGAGGGCAAAAAGTGGATTAGTAGTGGCTAATGATAAGAGGAGTTTACTTCCTCTGGTTTTTGAAATTTTTTTGTGTGTAAATTTAACTTTTCCCATAGCATATTTTAGATGCTTTAGATACTTAGGATGTACAGAAGGTACATGGCTTTTCAAAGCTCATGTATTTAGAGAGGCAGAGCTAGAGTCACTTTCTTAGCGTAGACCACTTCCAGCTAAATTTATCTTCCTTTCTCATCTAAATTGCATTTTAATCATTGTAGATACTAGTCAAGCAAAAACTGTCAAGCAAAAACTGTGCTTTGAAGTGTTCTGTTTCCTTGAGGGCTTATCATTTATATATATATTTAAAAATGTACCAAATATAAGTTCTGCTATGTTCTCAGGAACTGTGGAACTCTGCTCTGATTTCTGTTGAACTCTTGATCAGTATCTCCAGGGATGATAAAGATTAAGAAGCTGAGTCACACTAGCAAGACATGAAAGAGAAAGATTGGCAAATTGGAATGCTAATTAGCTAATTCACCCCACTTTGCTTCCTTGTGAAGTATTGCCTCCATTGAGCTGTTATTCTTATATTTTTGGAGGAATATTACAAGAAACAGTCTTACGAAATCTGATGCTCCATTGGCAGTAGAAATGCTGTCAAGGATGTTTCCTACAGTGTGGCTCAGTGCTCCATTAGGAAAGTCCCAAGTGAGAAATTTCTATGTAGCTCTAAGAGATAAGAAAAGTTCTGCTTTCTCTGAGGAGTGATTATATCTTTATTCCTCATTTTAACAACACAGATCAACCATAACTTCCATTTCTCTTTGATTACCTTAGAGAGAAAAATGAATTATATCGACACTTATGATCTGAATATTTGCTTTTTCCCCCGCCTACTCATGCCTTAAAGCTTTCCAAGAATGTATTATTATTGATATTTTATTATTTTGCTATGTGCATTTTTGTTGCATGTTGCTTACAATTCTTTGTAGGATTTGGTTGGGTACAAAACACTCTATAAATCTAATTTGCTGCAAGAGTAACAACTGGGTGAGGAATGAGTTTTATTCTTTATTTGGATAAATTTATGAGGCCAGACTTCTTTTATGAAAGGAATTCCTTTTCTTCTTCTGTCAGGGAGAAAAATCTTGTTCATTATTCTTTCAATTTTAGTTATTGGAGACCTGTGAATTAAACTGACAGAAAACTGATTAGCAAAATCAATAAATGAATGAAAAGGCAGATTTTCATTCCTATATCTATGTTGGAGTTCACAGAATCATGTGACTTAAAGATAAGATTAGATTTAGAGGCCTATATACAGTATTAACAGGAGAAAGAGGAGGGAGAATGGCACTTATGGGAAAACAAATGATTTTTAGGAAAGATAAATGAACACTTAGGAGAATAGATGGGAGATATGATAGTTTGTGATGATGTCTGTTTAGGCAAGTTCTTATCTTTGTGCTGGCTTCTCATTTGCGGTTGTAGAAGTCAATCTTCCCTGGTTGTGAAACTCCTCAGGGAGGGCATTTATGACAGCTGAATTCTGTTGGAAGGTTCTTTTTTAGGCAGATAAGGGGAGTTCAGGGAAAAAAACAAACAAACAAGCCCAACTCTGGTATATTCTGGGTCCTTTCATTTCTGAAGAAACTGCTCTTGGGAGGGTAAGTTCATCTGGGTAGATCATTGGTCATTGCAAAATTTGGTTGTGGGTTAAAGTGGGTTCCAGAAATGTGTTTCTCTAAGTTTTAGTTAAATTTAACAGCTTGACACATCCTTCTCTTAGTTAGTAATGATGTATTCCCTAATTAAATTTCCAGAGTGCTGGGCTGACATTCTGATTTCTTAAAACTTTCTGTCTCCATCTCACCATGCAAACCTTCAGGGTTATGGTATTTCCTGGCATCTCATTTCTTGTTTTTTTTTTTTTCCTCAATTGTAAATGCATTCTTTTTTCTTCCTTCAAATGACAAACTTGTGCTTATTTTGTGTCAATTGATACTTTTTTGTTGAGGGAAGGAGTCTCGCTCTGTCAACCAGACTGGAGTGCAGTGACATGATCTAGTCTCACTGCAACCTCCGCCTCCCGGGTTCAAGCGATTCTCCTGCCTTAGCCTCCCAAGTAGCTGGGACTACAGGCACCTGCCACCATGCCTAGCTAATTTTTGTATTTTTGGTAGAGATAGGGTTTCACCATATTGGCCAGGCTGGTCTCAAACTCTTGACCTTGTGATCTGCCCACCTTGGCCTCCCAAAGTGCTGGGATTATAGGTGTGAACCACTGCTCCTGGCCAATTTTTGTATTTTTAGTAGAGGTGGGGTTTCACCATGTTGGCTAGGCTGACCTTGAACTTCTGACTTCAAGTGATCCTCCCACCTTGGCCTCCCAAAGTGCTGGGATTATAAGTGTGAGCCACTGCACCTGGCCAGTACTTCTTTTGAATAAAAATTAATACTACTTAGCACTTCTTATACCACATATAGTGATAATTTTTGTTGAAAGAAGTACACATCAAAAAAAGTCCTTTCTTTTTTCACTTTTACTTTGTCCTAATTTCTTTTGTTTTTGGTCTAACCAGGCTCACAGGCTCCTAATTACATTATTTCTGCCAAGATTAGAGACTTTAGTACTAAAATAGAAAGAAGTTAATTCAAATACACAGAATTTTCTCAACCAAAAATCCATATCTTATAAAAGATAATACATATCTTATAAAAATATATATCTTATAGAAGTATAAAATATATTTTATAAAAGTCCAAAATATATCCTCAATCTGTCTACTTCCTTATGTCTCAGTTATTATCCTGTTTTTGTTTTTTTACCAAATAAATTCCATTTGTACTGCAATAACTTCCTAATTTATCACTCTGCTACCTTTCTTTCAATCAAGCCATTTGTCCAGTACTATAGACAATGTGATTTTTTAAAAGGTAAGAGAGATCGTTAAAAGTTAAAACCCTTTTGTGGTTATCTAGTGTCCTTAGCACCAAACCCTAACTTCTCAACATGACCCACAAGGCCCTGTATGATTTTGCCCCTACATCTTATCTCAGACTGTTATTGTCTCACTAAAGTTCTTACCCACTGTGCAGATAGAGCCAAACATGGAGACAGCAGGTATTGCAGCAAAGAAAGAGTTTGTCACAAGGCAATTGAATGAGGACAGGAGATATTTCTCAAATGTGTCTCCCTGAGAATCCAGAGGCTAAGGTTTTAGAAGGATGGTTTGGCAGGAAGATTGGGGATGAAATCATAGGAGTGTTGAAGCTGTCTTCATGTGCTGAGTCAGTTCCTGGGTTGGGGTGGTGTTCACAAGACCAGTGGAGTTAGTTCTTTAGTTGGTATTACAAGTCACTGGTCTGGTTGGTGTTAGTTGGTCTGCTTGCATGCAGAATCTGAAAAATATCTCAGAGACCGGTCTTAGGTTTCACAGTAGTGTTTGTGATATCGATTACTATGGAAAAGCAAGGTAGGAAACAATGACAGGCTATTGTTAACTATGTCTGTAGTTAGCAGAGAGGTTTGCAAGAGGTGAGATCCACAGTGGTCACAGCTGCTTGGTTCCTTGGCCAATCTGACTTCTAGAAGACATGAAGGGGTCTGTATGACCCAAGAATCATTGTCCTTTAAAAGAAAAGTTAATTAATCTTGCAGGCAGCCTGCCCAGAGGCTAGATAGGAAGATTATCAGTTATTAGTGACTACTGTTTATTGAAATGACTTGTGCAAGCAATCATATATGGAGGAAGAAAAGGTCAGCGAGAAGGGAATATATTTTACCAAAATTTAGGCCCTTACCATAATTCCAATCTTGTGGTCTTTTATTTAATTTTATGAAGGTGGTTTCAATACATCATTTTGTATAAACTCCCATTGTTTGTTCTTTGTAGCCACAATGGCTGCCCTTCTCGTCCTACAAAGCAGCATCCTCATTCTTGCTCAGGGTCTTTGTACAATGTGTTTCCCTTGTCTGGGCCATCTTTGTCCAGATTTTCTCAGGGCTAGTTGTCATCATTTGAATATCATCTTCCCAGGGAAGCCCTCTCTGACTACTTTCCCTGAAGTCACCCTCTTCTACCCTATTTACTTTCTCTCATATTACCTGTTTTATTTTCTTCATATCACAACACCACCTGAAATTCTTTCTTTTGGAAACAAGGTCTTACTTTATCACCCAGGCTGGAGTGCTGTGGCACAATCATGGCTCACTGCAGCCTCAACTTCCCAGGCTCAAGTGATCCTTGCACCTCAGGCTCCTGAGTAGCTGGGACTACAGACTTATGCTGCCATGCCTGGCTAATTAAAACTTTTTTTTTTTTTTTTTTAATAGATATGGGGTCTCACTATGTTGCCTTGGCTGGTCTCAAACTCTTGGCCTCAAGCAATCCTCCTGCCTCAACCACCCAAATTGTGAGATTAGAGGGGTGAGCCATCATGCCCAGACTAAAATTATTTACTTGTTTATTGCCCATCCCCTCAAAAGAATGTAAACCCAATAAGATGGAGGCATTGTCTACCTTATTCTCTGCTATGACCATATCTGCTCTGAAATGAACTCACTGACTCTTTGTTAAGTGAATCATGTCAAATAGAAAAAAAAATAATTGTACTACTTGCTAAATAGTTACAGGGTGATAAATTTTCCAAACAGTGAATTCATGAAATTGACATAGAAACTTGGTTTTGAATATATTTTATACAAATATTTTGAATACAGTTTTACTGAAATGCTTGGATAGACTTTCATACACAGTATTATATTTTAAAAATTTTTGGAATAAGCATAAACTTATAGAAAAGTTGAAAGTATAGTACTGGAACTATTTTGTTTTTCTTGAATAATTTAGTAGTATGTTGCTGAATGCTGTCATGTGTGTTTCTTATTAACAAGGACATTCTCCTACATAACCAAATCCAACTACCAAATCAGGAAATTTACATTGATACATTAATACGGTATGTTCCTCAGAATCCATTGAAGTTTCATCAGTTGTCCCAATCATGTCACTGATAGCAAAAGGATCCAGTAGAATCACTCATTGTAATTAGGTCTCGTGGCTCTTTATCTTTCTTCATTTTGGAACAGTTCCTTAGTCTTATCTTAACTTTCACGACCTTGACACTTTTGAACATAAAAGGCCCATTATTTTGAAGAATGTTCTTTAATTTGTAATTGTGAGGAACATGATAGATGTGATGCTAAGTTCTCATTGCATCCCATCATGTGGCACCTGATTTTAATTTTTCCTGTTTCTGATGGTATTTACCTTGATCATTTGATTAAGGTGGTATCTGCCAGACATCTCTACTGTAAACTTACTCTCTTTTCCTTTCGTAAGAGTGTTTTGTGGAACAGTCCCTTAAGATTATATGACACATCTCTTTTCTCATCGAACTTTCAATTTATTCATTTATTTAAATATGTGTGTTTTCTATTTTATTCTTCAATCGGTTATACTTTGTTACTGTCTTTACTTGATATAATGCTCAAATTCCTCCCAATTTAGCCAGGAATTTGCTCAAGCTGGCTTTTGTGTCCTTTCGACAGGCCTTTACCATTTTTTGTGTGCTTCCTTGATTCTTGGCATAACAAGACATTCCAGGCTCATTTTATACTTCCCTTGTTTTAATTCTGTCTATAGCCTGCTGTTTCTCTATGAAGACTTAGTTTCTTTTAGTGAAGAATGGTAATTAAAATCCAAAGCTGGACATTAGGTATGTTCATTGATATTGAGGTATCATTGCTTCCAGGCATTCCAATGGGCAGATAAGGGGATAAACATATATAAAATTTACATATTGATAGCTATACTTATTTCCATATGTATGCATGTGTGTATATATATGCATGTGTATGTATTTATGTGTGTATATGTATAAATATAGTGTGTGTATCAAAAACCATAACTTCACACATTTCTTCCAGTTCTAGTCGTCTCTAACCATATCCTAATATGTCCCTTTGGGTGAGTTTACCTGGTAATGACTTTGTCAGCCTAATTGTACCCCAAGTCTAGTCTGACTCTTGATTACAAATTAAAAAAAATCTTATTCATGATGGGTACTGTATCCATTGAAGTCTGAGAAAAAGTGTTGGCAGAAGGGACATTTTGGGGGAACACATAGGGGAAAAGATTGAGAAATGTATGCTTAATATTGAAATGCATGTATAATAATACATTTGCACAATTATACTCTATTTGTTTACATTCATTAGAATGCTGCACCCTTTCCCCATCTCCCTCACCTGGGTTCAAGTAATCATTGGTTATGCTTTGCTGCTTTTTTAGCTGCAAGTTGCTCAATATTTTTAAACCTTGCACTACTTTATTTACTTGTTATTTATAGGTATTTAATATATTGTATTATACATTTATGTACTATGTGAGATAGTTGTATAAAAATAAGATCAACGTGTGACGTGGAAATGGGCAAAATGAGATGTTTAGCAATTTCAGGCTTCCTCAATAAAAATCAATGACAAATCATTTCATGACTGGTAAGTGCTGAGAAGCTGAGCGGGAGGACAGTAAGCATTTGAAAGGTCAGAAATAAGATGTCCACAAAGATGAGAATATGAGCTCTGCCTGATGACTGAGTAACAATTCCAAATACAATCTTCGTGTTTTCATAAACCCATGTGAGTGAATTGGCCTTCAAAATATTAAAGTCCGCTTTAATGTCAGTAAAAAAGAGAAATTACAGTGAAGGGTCATTATGAGGAAAAAAGGAACTGCATTGAGATAGGAAAAGCCAGTATGCCAGAAGTGCTGCAGGCAGGTTTTCCCTGCTGGTGAAGGATAACTCACAAGTGGAAGGCAAAGCGAAAACAAAATACCTCACCTGTTAAATGCCTCTTCTGGATTGCAGCCTCAAGCAAGATCCCAGGCTAGTCTTTTGAAGTGACCAACATCAATAACTAATGTATTGATGTTAGTCATTTCTATTTATTAACTTATAAAATAAAAACATTGTATCAGTTTCTTTAATAATATACTGTTTGAAATCCAGATCTAAATGCTCACTCTTTTCTTTTTTTGGCTCCACAACCCTCCAGCAATACCTAAATACCTGAGAAGTAGTTGCTTTTTCCATTCCAGCAAGAAAGAAAGCTAATGGGGAAAATAGTATTTGCCTTGAAGTAAGTTTTCCTTGATTTTCCATGTCATTTTAAAGAAAAAAGCAAAAAGATTTCTATAAAAGAGGCACATATGAAAATACCTTAAGGATGCTGAGTGGTTTAATTAAGAGTCATTGTTATTTTCTTTTATTGATTTCAATTGGGATATAGATCATTGGTTTTCTATTAGTTTTTTTTGTTATCATCGTATGGCTTTGTAAAGTAATAAGCTAATGTTCTACAACATGAAGGGGAATTGGTTTATTGTGGCTTTTAATGTTTCTAGAAAGATTAATTTTGATATAATGATTATTTTACTTCTCAATACTACTATGGCTTGAAAAGATATAGAACCTGATGAGTACAAATCCATCTTGGCTATAAGCCTAGTTTTATGTTATCATGTAAAAAAGAAAATTTGCTTCAAATTCTTTGCTTTTTCATGCATTTTTTGTTGTTCAATTGCTGTTATAAATACTATGAATGGCCATTATTGAGAGTTCAGGAATTTTTTTCCCCCTTAAATATGAAGAGAGACCAAAGGTAAAGTTCCTATATTGTCAAGGAGCCAATCACTGCATTGATTTATCTTTGCCACTAGATGTCCCTGTATTGATGCGCCTTCTACCTCAGAAGCTTCTTTGAAAACAAACTTAACAAAATCAGAGATGTTTGCTACTCTTCAAGTCTTTTTCCTTCTTCTAAGTTAGCACCCTGGGACTTCCCAGATACCATCCCCTTCTTTCCAGAGGATTAATTCCTGAGGACTGGACAGGAATGGAATTAAGCGAAATGCAAGTAAAATTAGGTTTAGGCATTGGCCTAAATATATGCATCTATTAACTACTCAGCCTAGAAAATGTGAGAAGCTGTATAATTTAGATCGACAGAGAATTTTAAACATGCTAAAATGAGTAGGGGCTTGAATTTGAATTACATAATCAAAATGGCAGATAATTTAAAGTTATATTTGGTAATAAAACAGTTTGTATTTATGTTTTTTAAAATTTTAGGTTCAGTGGTACATGTGCAGGTTTGTTATATAGGTGAACTTGTGTCAGGGGGTTTGTTGTACAGATTATTTCATCACCCAGGTATTAAGCCCAGCACTCAATAGTTTTCTTCTCTGCTGTTTTCCCTCCTCCAATCCTCCACTCTCAAGTAGGCCCCAGTGTCTGTCGTTCCCTTCTTTGTGTTCATGAGTTCTCATCATTTAGTTCCCACTTATAAGTGAGAACATGCAGCATTTGGTTTTCTGTTCCTGCGTTAGTCTGCTAAGGATAATAGCCTCCAGCTCCATCCATATTCCCTCAAAAGACATGATCTTGTTCTTTCTTATGGCTGCATAGTATTTATGTTTTGAATATGAGAATGTTTGGTGTTCTGGGAATGAATGAAAATTTCAGTAATAGACTCATACAGATAATATTGATCTTCAAGGAAATTTGTAGTTGTTGGAATCTCTTAGGCAGCTTCTTCCTTCAATACTCTTCACTGTTTTCCATACTTGACAAAGACTGACCATGTCAGCTTCCAGAAAAATGTGACAAGATAGCTTTACCTGAGCTAATTTCTTCATAAGTTTGATTGTTAGCTCTTAGTTTACCTACAAAAGAAGAGATAACTGAATGTTTTGATTCCAAATGTCTCTTGTTCAATTTTAGGTTGTACGGAGTCATAATGTTGGATTGGAATAACAATAAAATAAATATCTTTTTATACTCTGTTTTGAAATTATTGGACTCAATACATTTTTAGTAGTAAACTACAATGTTAATAACATAAATAATAACCCATTTAAAATCTGAATTGATTAAAAACTTTTGGGACAATAATTATGTATTATAATAGATCATTTAAAAAAATTAGACCCTGTATTTAAAAATAGGCATTCATTTATCAATTGGATATATTATATCTGATTTTGTGGTTAAATAATCTTTTCTCTTATAATATTGATTTAGTCTTTCATGACATGCTACTTATTATACTTCAACATAGGGACAATATAGGGACATAAAAATATAAGTTAATGTCAAATAACCACAATTAATGTAACTTTTAAAATCTACAAATAAAAATAATCTATGTTTCAGAAGTGGGTTTTGTGCAAACTTTCTTCTCAGTGTTGAAGAAAAAGACACAGTGGATACCCAGTTTTCTGTTTGCCTTAATACAAAGTGATCTTTGAGAAATGGCAAGCTTGGAGAATGGGAGTGATTGCAGGAGACTCACAAAGACAGTTATCCATACTGTCTCTTAAAAATAGAAAGAAAATTCTGCAATCTAAAGGCTGAGGAATTTGATATCCTGGACAAAACTCTTGAAAATATTATTGAGTGAAGTTTGTAAGCCCTTTAAAGAAGGAGAAAGTGATCATTGGAAATAAGCATGTGGAATAAAGAAGTCCAATTACAAGTGTTGGAGAGGATGTGAAGAAATGAGAATTCTGATACACTGCTGTTAGGAATGTGAGGTGGTGCAGCCAGTTTGGAAAAGTCTAGCAGTTCTTCTGATGATTAAACATAGAGTTATCATATGACTCAGCAAATTTACCCCTGGTTAGATTCCCAAGAGAAATGAAAACATATGTGAACATAAAAATTTGCACTTCAATGTTTATAGCAGCATTATTCATAATAGCCTAAAGGTAGAAACACATCCATGAATGGACAAATGGATAAACAAAATGTAATATATCTATGCAGTTGGATATTGTTTAACCATAAAAAGAAATGAGGTGTTAATACATGCTACAACATGGGTGAACCTTGAAAACATCACGCTTATGCTATGTGAAAGAAGCCAGTCACAAAAGACCACATACTATGTTATTCGATTCACATGAACGTTCAGAAGAGGCAAATCCATGTAGACAAAGTAGATTAGTGGTTGCTTAGGGCTGGGGGAGATAGGCCAGTACAGGTGGGATAGTTCAAAGGTATAAGGTTCCTTTTTGAGGTGGCGAAATGTTCTTAATTGACTATGGTGATTGGTGCACATACTTGTGAATATACTAAAAGCCATCGAATTGAACACTTTATTATTTTTTTTCATTTATTTTTTAGAGGTGGGGTCTCGTGTTGCCTAGGCTGGAGTGCAGTTGGTGTGATCATAGCTCATTCTAGCTTCCAAACTCCTGGGTTCAAGTGATCCTCCTGCCTCAGCCTCTTGAGTAGCTGGGATTGCAGGTGCATGTTACTAAGCCTTATTTATTTATTTACTTATTTATTAGAAACAGGGTCTTACTTTGCTGCCCAGGCTGGTCTCAAACTCCTGGCTTCAAGCTATTCCACTGTTCTGGCCTCCCAAAGTGGTGGGATTACAGGCATGAGCCTGTGTGCCCAGGGAATTGAACACTTTTAATGGGTGAACCGTACATTATATGAATTATATATCAGTAAAGCTATTTAAAGAAGAAAAGAAAGAAAAGAAATACTGTTACTTGGTACAACACAATGAACCTTGAAAACATGATGCTGACTTGGAGAAGGCAGTCATACATGATCATGTACTGTATGACTCCATTTATAGAAAATGTCCAGAATAGGTAAATCTACACAGACAGAAAGTTGATTAGTGGTTGCCTAAAGCTAATGGAAAGGGGAGGATTGGGCAAGTGACAGGTAAGGGGCATGTGGTTAATTTGGGGGGTAACAAAAATGTTCTAAGATTGCTTTTGGTGATTGTTGCACGACTATGAATATACTAAAAGCCATTAATTATATACTTTAAACAGGTAAATTGTATGGCATGTGAATTATATCTCAATAAAGCTGTTAAAAAAAGAATAAGCATGCATTTATCTAGAGCACATACAGTAGAACTTGAAGAGGGTTCGGTAGTGCTAGATCTTAAAGCAGATGTGCCATCCTGAGTCATTCTCACATGTTCTTCCAGAATGTGGATTCTCCCCACATGTGTGAATGCTGCCTCAGCTGGTGGCTGCTCTTACTCCCTTGAGGTCCCCATGTTCCCTCTGTCCTTGAGTTGGAGCCTTTCCTCTTTGGGATTCTAAAGAGGGAGTAAATCACATCTTCTACTTTTGTTTTTGTTCCTTTTTCTCCACGATTCCAATGAGGAAAATGCCTATCTCTCACAATTTATAGACATAATTTTGAACATCATTCTTTGATAAAATTTCTTTTGATATCCTGGAGAGTATTTAGGATGCTGTAGGTTGGGAAATGATTTGGATTATATAGTAACAATTGACTGAATGATCCAGAAAGTAAGCTGGTTATTGAAAGTCTTCTGGTGTTCATGTTATCTAATACTGCCTTTCTTTTTTTTTTTTTTTTTCTAAATTAGTGATGTGGATAAGAAGGCCATCGATGGCATGTTGACCACATTTCAGAGGATGTAAAATAAGGAGGCATTATAAATACATTGACTGCAAGAACCAGAATCTAAGATGATTTTGCTAGGTTGAAATGTTGGCTCTAATAAAAAACCAATAGCACAGGAAAAAGGATAATATGGCTAGTATTTATACATGTGTAAAACCTCATAGTTTTGGTTTATTATAATCTTAATATGAACAGCTTATGAGAGAAGAAAAAAGACTAACAGAGTCTTAACCTGCCTTTATAATTCTGTTCTACACTGATTAGGTCAGAAAAGCCTGTAGTATTATCTGTGTTTCTGGTAAACACACTACAAGAAGGATATTGGCTATAGGAAGAAAAGGGTCTGGAAATCATAGCATAAGAGTAAAGTTGAAAGAAGTGGGGAAGTTTGGGTTGGAAATGCGACACTTTCTCTTGATGTCTAGTCTGATGTAATCAACTTCCTCTTCTCTGTTTCCATAGTACTTTGAGACTGTTATAATTTTGTTCAGAGAAAAATTAGGTACACTTAAGCCTTAGATTGTTGAAGGTGGGATGGTTTTCTATAGTTATCTTTTTATGCTCTCTAGGATGCTATGAGGTGCTTATATAAATCTCAATGTCATATAGAATTATTGACGGGAAGATTTAGGCTTTCAGTGTCAAATTGGAAGACATATTGTAGGGCCAACTAGTAAAAGATACAAGGTAGTAGATTTTGTCTGAATATGAGGACAAAAATCATTGCATAAGACCTCATAAGGTTGTAAGTTCTTGAGGTAGCTTGATTATTGTTAAAAAATATTCCTCATCCCACCTTGGGTGTGGATTATATTTTTCCATTCTCATTGGCTTTAGGTTTGGCCACTTGAATTGTTCTGGCCAATGAAATGTGAGTGGAAGATCCAGCCCATGGTATTCTTTGTCCTCTTTTCCCTCTATCAAGACGATTAGCATTGTTTCCAATAGACGCTGCTCTGTCAGTCTAGGTACTAGAGTAAAGATGATGTGTACATACAGGCCCATCCAGGACGAATTTTCACTGTGATCAAGAAATAAATGTTGGGGCCGGGCACGGTGGCTCACGCCTGTAATCCCAGCCCTTTGGGAGGCCAAGGCGGGCGGATCATGAGGTCAGGAGATCGAGACCATCCTGGCTAACCAGTGAAACCCTGTCTCTACTAAAAATACAAAAAATTAGCTGGGCATGGTGGCAGGTGCCTGTAGTCCCGGCTACTCAGGAGGCTGAGGCAGGAGAATGGCGTGAACCTGGGAGGCGAAGCTTGCAGTGAGCCGAGATCGTGCCACTGCACTCCAGCCTGGGTGACAGCGCGAGAACACGTCTCAAAAAAAAAAAAAAAAAAATGTTGACACACAGGAGAGAACCCAAGATAGCTGACTAGATGCAAAGAGGTTCTCCCATTGAAAGACACCAGATCATCGAAGTTTGAGTGATACAGTGTGCGAAGAACCTGCTGATTCTGGCTTTGGAGATAGAGGAAGGAGATCATGAGCCCAGGAACACAGGTATCCTCTAGAAGCTGGAAAAGGCAAGGAAAGGGATTCTTTCCTCAGAAAGAAACCCAGCCCTGCTTACACCTTGATTTTAATCCACTGAGACCTATTTTGGACTTCTGATCTCCAGAACTATAATATAATAAATTTGTGTTGCTGTAAGCCAAAAATAAATAAATAAATAAAATATAAAGAGAACAGACCATCAAGTAGATTGGCACACTCCATACACTCCATATAGTTCTTTGGAAGGACGCATTGAGAGTGGACCGAGTGAGGACATGGACCCCAGGTTGAAGGAGGAGGAAACTGGGAACCCTGCATGTAGATGGCAAGCACCATGATTCATTCCAGGCACTGGGTGGCTCCTAGGGAAGAGACGAGTGAAATAGTTGTGCAGTGGCCCACTCTTGCCACAGACCTCCAGGGTCCTAGATGTGGGAGGCCCCATGACACCCATGGACATTTGAGCTGGCAGGGAGAACTGCCTAGAGAGTTGGTAGGGACTGATCTCCAGCCTTTGTGGAGCCCAGAAGGTTTGGTGCAAAAAGAGCTGCAGTGGCGCAAAGCCATGGGTGTCCATCCCCCAAGGATCACCATACTCCCCTAGGTGGCTTTATCCTTCGTTAGTTGCTAGACCTGGACAGAACAGGAAGTCTTGCCTGGGGGACAGAGCTAGTCTGATCGGAGTATGCCTCTGTCTGCTGGCCTCTCCCAGGGTCCCTGCATGGGCACATCCACTTACACTGCAGCATCAGCTTGCCAGTGACATCACCATAGCTCTTTCACTGACAGACTCCCAATACCCATCAGAATACTTTTGCAGATGAACTCCTGCCAGTGCACACTCACCTACAGCCTCCTCCCCACTGGCACACACCCACTCTTAGCCTCTCCCCACAAAAGACATTATGCAAGACTTCATAATGTTGTAAGTTCTTGCCTGCAGCCTCCTTGGGCTGCCTTGCTGGTATGCATGTATACGTGGACCTTCCACCACCTTACTGGTGCACACATATGCTGGGACATTTGCTGCCCTGCCCGAATGTTTTTTCCAGCAGCCCCTGTTGGAGTATTCTTGCCAGTGGACTAGGAACATCTCAACCCCTCCAGTGCAGCAGGTGCTTAACCTGGAAGGGGCAAAGAACAAAGCCCCAGGCCTTGTCCTAGCTCCCCAGCATTACAGCATGCAGCCTAGGATGCTGAGTGAGAACATGGAAGCATCCAGAAAGGAAGCCATTGACCAAACTCAACTTATACCACAGACAAACCCTTATGAGCATCAAAGAATATAAAAGCAAAAAGCCCCACTCAAAAGACAGCAACTTCAAAGATTGAAGAAACATCTGCCCACACAGATGAGAAAGAATCAGTGCAGAAACTTGGCAACTCTAAAAGCCAGAATGTCTACTTAGTTCTGACTGACTGCACTAGCTCCCCAGTAATGGTACTTAACCAGACTGAAATGGCTGAAATGACAGAATTCAGAATCTGGATGGCAGAAAGCTCACTGAGATACAGAAGGTTGAAGCCCAGTGCAAGGAACACAGTTAAACAGTCCAAGAGTTGAAAGACAACATAGCCGTTTTAAGAACCAAACAGAACTTCTGGAAATAAAAAAATTTATTGCAAGTATTTAAGAATTTAATTACTTTTTATGCAAGTAAGAGCATTAATAACAATAGACCGAGCTGAGGACAGAATTTCAGAGCTCTAAGACCTTTCCTTTGAATCAAGGCAGGCAGACAAAAATAAAAGAATAAAAAAGGAACAAAACCTCTGAGAAATATGGGATTACATAAAGAGACCAAACCTATGACTCATAGGAATTCCTGAAAAAGACGAAGACAGAGCAAGCCACCTGGAAAACATACTTAAGGATATTGTCCACTAAAATTTTCCCAACCTCACTAGAGAGGTCAACATGCAAATTCAGGGAATCCAGAGAACCTCCATAAGATATTATACAAGATGACCCTCCCTAAGAGACATATTCATCAGATTCTTCAAAGACAATGAAAAATAAAAAATATTAAAGGCAGCTAGAAAGAAGGAGTAGGCCACAAAGTCATCAAGTGAATAGCAGATCTTTCAGCAGAAACCTTACAAGCCAGAAAAGACTAGGGGCCTACATTTAGCATCCATAAAGAAAAGAAATCCCAATCAAGAATTTCATATCCAGCCAAAATAAATTTCATAAGTGAAGGAGAAATAAAATCCTTTTCAGACAAGCAAATGCTAAGGGAGTATGTTACCACCAGACCTGCCTTACAAAAGGTCCTTAAGGGAGTGCTTAACATGAAAACAAAAGACTAATAGCTGTGATTACAAAAGCACACTTAAGTACATGGCCCACTGACATTATAAAGCTACTCTAGAAGCAAATCTACATAATAACCAGATAATATGATGACGGGATCAAATGTGCACATATCAATATTAACCTTAAATGTAAATGGGCTAAATACCTCACTTAAAAAACACAGAATGACAAGTTGAATAAAAAAAGCACAGACCCAACTCTGTGCTGTCTTCAAGAGGCCATCTGACATGCAATGACACCCATAGGCTCAAAGTAAAGGTATGGAGGAAGATGTAGCAAGCAAATGGAAAACAAAAAAGAGCAGGGGTTGTTATTCTATTTCAGATATAACAGACAATGATAATAAAGACAAAGAAGGGCATTATGTAATGATGAAGGGTTCAATTCAACAAGAAGACTTAACTATCCTAAATATATATGAACTCAATACTGAAGAACCAAGATTCATAAAATAAGTTCTTGGAGACTGCGAAAAGACTTAGATAACTATATAATAATAGTGGGAGACTTCAACACTCCACTGGCAGTGTAAGGCAGATCATTGAAGCAGACAACTAAAAAAGATATTCAAGACCTAAACTCAACACTTTGACCAAATGGACCAAACAGACATCTACAGAATACTTCACCTGTATTAATTCTTTCTCATGCTGCTATGAAGAAATAGCTGAGACTGGGTAATTTATAAAGAAAAGAGGCCTAATTGACTCACAGTTCCACATGGCTGGGGAGGCCTCTGGAAACTTACGATCATGGTGGAAGGCACCTCTTTACATGGTAGCAGGGGAGAGAATGGATGCCAAATGAAGGGGGAAACCCCTTATAAAAACATCAAATCTCATGAGAACTCACTATCATGAGAACAGCATGGGGGAAACTGACCCCATGATTCAATTATCTCCACTTGGTCCCACCCTTGACACAACGGGATTATTACAATTCAAGGTGAGATTTGGCTGGCACCACAGAGCCAAACCATATCACCACCTAACAACAGAATATACATTCTTCTAATCTGCACATGACACATACTCTAAGATTTACCACACATTTGGCCATAAAACAATCCTCAGCAAATTCCAAAATATCGAAATCATACCAACCACACTGTCATATCACAGCACAATAAAAATACAAATTAATACCAAGAAGATCTCTCAAAACCATACAATTACACTTAAATTCACCTGTTTCTGAATGACTTTTGGGTAAAGAATGAAATTAAGGCAGACATCAAGAAATTATTCAAAACTAATGAAAACAAAGATACAACATACCAGAATTTCTGGACACAGCTAAAACAATGTTAAGAGGAAAGTTTATAGCACTAAACGCTCACATGAAGTTTCAGAGATCTCAAGTTAACAATCTAATATCACACTTAGAGGAACTAGAAAAGCAAGAACAAACCAACCCCAAAGCTAGCAGAAGAAGATAAATCACTAAAATCAGAGCTGAACTGAATGAAGCTGAGGTGTAAAAAACCATATAAAAGATCAGTGAAACCAAAAGTTGGTTTTTTTGAAGAATAAGTAAGATTGATTGACTGCCAGCTAGACTAATAAAGAAAAAGAATATGTAAATAACACAATCAAAAATGACAAAGGTGGTATTACCATGACCTGTCAGAAATACCAAAAATCCTCAGAGATATTTATGAACACTTCCATGCATACAAACTACAAAACCTAGAAAAAAATCAACAAATTCTTGGAAACATACAACCTTGAAAGATTGAACCAGGAAGAAAATGACTCCCTGAATAGGCTAATAAGAATTCTAAAATTGAATCAGTAATTAAAAAACCTACCAACCAGAATAAGCCCGTGAACAGACGGATTCACAGCCAAATTCTATCAGTTGTATAAAGAAGAGCTGGTATCAATCCTACTGAAATCATCCCCAAAAATGGAGGAAGAGGGACTCCTCCCTAACTCATTTTATGTGGCCAGCATCATCCTGATACCAAAACCTGGCAGAGACACAATAACAAAAAAAACTTCAGGCCAATATCCTTCATGAACATAGATGCAAAAATGATAGCTCAGGTGAAAGAAGATGAAATCTACATGGGGATGGGTGTGGAATCTGATTTAAACACCTTATATTCCACAGGAGTTAAAGTCCCTTGGGACAATTCCATAGGCATAGGCATTAGTTGAAGTTATACATTCATCTTTACAACTAGTTAGGCAACTTTAAGCAAATTTTATCTCTCTAGGTCTTTGTTTTCTGTGTGTAGAAAATGGGGAGGTGAAATCAAATGAGTTTTAATAGAATTCCTGACTCTGATATCTTCAGATTCTGGACTAGGGCCTCTTAATGAAGACAGACATGCAGAATATTAGATTGAAAATAAAACTTGGCCAAAGGCTTATAGTTATGGTAAAGTTAAATTTTAATTTGTCAATATACAAAAATCTGGAGGATAATTTTGTTGTATTCAGTTTTTAAGTTCTATAACTGTAAAGGTCTATTAAATATAAGCCAGGTACCAGCTTTTATATTTAGGAACCCTATTTTAATCTACATCTGCTTGTGGGAGTTAATTGACAGCATATTTCTGGTGTTTGATATTTTTCCCTTCTCTTATAATCACTGAGATATTAATTTTATATTGTAGGCTTTAAACAAAGGAAGAAAGTTACATTTTTGATTATTTTTAAATGACTTTTCATTTATGGATCCTGCTTTTTTTGATATGATACAGTGCTCCAAAAATCACTGTGACAAATGCAAGCAATATCAGAGCCCAGGAAAGACACTTTCTTGGATGAACTTTTTCATTATGCTTCACTGAGGTTGCGTATTTAAATTATAGCAATGCACTGAAGCAAAGAACAGATGGATGTGCTCTGGGTCTGAGCAGTAACCCGGATACCTGGTCTACAGGTGTTTTTCCTCATCATTGCTATATACATGTACAGTGTCCTAGTATTCAGGTAGATGACATGGAGGCATGAGGATGTTTTCCCCATTTAATACATTGAAATAGGTAATGCTATTTTTAAAGACCATTAAAAATTATATTCCATGGATAGCTACTTCACCGGGGCAGATATTCTTGTGTAATTGTATATTCTGCTGGTGGGTCTGGAGGTCCTAATCCCACCAAAGGCTACCAGAGTTGGATATGATGCAGCTCTTTTGTTCACCTCTCTTAAATCTTATTATGATAATAAGATTAGTGATATTCCCAGTATATTGAACACATATAAATTGAACCATGTAGTCAGAAAGTAACTTCTTTGAAATTTCATTGTTATTTAACATTTATTCAGTGAAGCTGGTTCTTCTCTTGTCCTGAAAATGTGTGCAGTGAAATGAATTTTCTGGACAATCTTAAGTAATTCAAAGAGTTGATATCCAAAAAGAAAAGCAGTCCATCCTGCATAAAAGCCATCAATCTTCATTAAAAGATAAAAGTTGATTTAAAATGGAAGATCCTCTTCCTCCTGCAATCCAAACCTGCTATAGTCTGAGAACCCTGTGTCCCCAGAATAAGAGGCAGTCATTGGCTATGGGATGGACTTTCACTTTCATGCCCACTTAGCCTTCAATTCCTTTTCTCTTGCTACCTTATTTCTGAACTCTTTCATGTTGGTGGTTAGGGAGGAAGGAGAGGACAGAGGCAGGAAATTTTACTTGTCTGGTACTGTGAAGGTGATGGGGCCATACCCTGGACGTAGCACACATTAAAGCTGATTCTTTCCTGCATGGGCACATGTGGTTCTTCAGAGATGAGCCCTCCATTGCAATTCCTCTGACACGGGCAGGTACAATTTGTATTTAGTCTAATTGCTCACTTCTTACATTGCCCCAAGGAACCAAATGTAAGGAACCAAAGAAGAATGTAAGGAATGCCCTTTGGTTCTTTCTGTTGATGCTTGCTCATTTTTCTTGCAGGCTCTTTTAGCATCTAAAATTCCCCATACATTTCTCTCTCCCACATGAGACCACATTTGGTCCAAGAGAAACACTCCTACTCACCACTAATACATTGGCACTGATAATTCCCAGAAAACAACTCCTTTCCTGCCTCGGCTACTTCAGTCAGGTTCTTGCCTCTATGTTCCCAGCAGCAGAGGATGTTGCCTCCTTTTACAGTTACTTTTTCCTGGCTTTAGGTGAAGGGTAGGGCAATTCTCTGAAAAGCCTTTAAAAAAAAAATCCCTGTCTGGGTTTCTGTGGTGCTGACGATATTGTGTTTCTTGACCCAAGTGCCAGCTATATTGGTGTGTATTTAGTGATAACTTATTATGCTTTACATTTATATTTTATAACTTTTCTCTGTGTTAGACCCCAATAATACTCATTCAGAAAAAAAGTAGTCAAAATAATATCATCTGGTGCTAAAAGCAATGCAACAAAGAGCCTCCTTCCTAATCTCCAACTCACAACCTTCATACACTTTTTAAGAAGTATCTTCTCTGTGGTTCTTACTTTTTTTTTGAATAATTTTGTATCTTGTTTTAGCTTCTCACTTTAGAAAGCGCCGCAGTTGAAATTTTTGTTTTATCACCTGTACATTCATTTTAACTACAATCTAGTGAATATTAATATCCAATACCATAATAAGCCTTTTACCTACATTATCTCAAGAAATCTTCCTACAAACTCAAAAAGGTTCAGAATTGTTAACCCCATTTCGCAAATGTGGAAACCAAGTCTCTAGGGATGGAGTAACTTGCCCAAGGTTGCAGGACAATTACATGGCTATGCCAAAATTTAGACCCAAAATTCTTTGACTCCGTAGCCCATGCTTTTTCCACATAGACAATTCTCAGTCTCAGAACAAGGATTCTCATGAGTGCAACTTGGGGGCCACCACGAAATATGTAACAACGTTGCAATTGCTGACGGTGTCAGATTTCCAAGTCTGTCCCATTTGCTGAAATCGGAGTGAAATATGTGTATGGAGATCTCAATTCTGGTGACCAAAGCTTGTTTGAAGCCTAAGGGAATTCTATTGTAAGCTTATGGCTCTTGTGATGGGCAAAACTATACCTGTCCTAAACTAAACACAGAATAAAAGTTGGAAAAAGGAGAAGGGATTGTTCTTAAAAATTTACTCAGCCACTGAGGTTGGTTGATAATTTCATTCTACAAAACAAATCATTAGTGGCCTAAGGACTAAGACAATTTACTTAGAAACTTCAGAAGAGTAAATAATTTAGCTCTCTGTCATGGAGTTGGGAGGCAATTGCCCATTAGGCTAATTTGGGGAAAAAGAACTTGTGCACCAGATGAACCAGATATACGGTCTTTACCTGTGTAGCTCAAGCTGCAGAGAAAATGTTTATTCAGCAGATATTGGATGAATATATCTACAGCAATTAAGTGAGGTAAAGAATTATTTTGCAGAGAGATTTTTTTGGTGATAGAACACTGTGGGACCTCACGGTACTGAGGCCCATGAACTGACTGATTCTACCCCTGGTTGATAAAATAAAACTGCTGATGAATCTAATAGTAGTGTCCATGTATTGTAAGCAGAGATACATGTATTACCTTGCTTCAATTTCTTGGTAAACTTAATCCATTGAAATTAAAATATATCCCAAAAGTGTTTTTTTTTTCTAAAATATGATTTCCAAATTTCCTCATTGTAAACATAATAAAAATTCACTAAAGATAATTGGAAAAATTAGAAGATAGAAAAATTTTAACTTGGTCATTCTAAGGCAGTAATTATTAATATTTTTAATGTTAATTCTTTGTTACAGCTGAACTCAGTGTTTATAAACAATTTCATTGTCTCTTTTTTTCTTCACTTAACTGTATAAGATAAGCCATTTTTGTTGTTATGAAATTAAATATATATTTTAAACTAATAATTCTTTAATTTTATAAACTATCCAATCAATGTTCAGATTTTCTAAATCATATCATACATATTTTCTTTGTTTTGTTTTGTTTTCAACTTTTATTTTAGGTTCATGGGTATAAGAGCAGGTTTGTTATATAGGTAAACTACATGTCACGGGGGTTTGGAGTACAAATTATTTTGTCACTCCAGTAATAAGTATAATATCTGATAGGTATGTTTTCTGATCCTCTCCCTCCTCCCACCCTCCACCTTCAAGTAGGCCCCAGTGTCAGTTGTTCTTCTCTTAGTGTCCAAGTGTTCTCATTGTTTAGCTCCCACTTATAAGTGAGAACATGTATTTGGTTTTATGTTCTGCATTAGTTTGTTTAGGATAATGACCTCCAGCTCCATCCATGTTGCTGCAACAGACATAACCTCATTCTTTTTTATGGCTGCATAGTATCCTACAGTGTATATGTACCACGTTTTCTCTTTTTAATTTTATTTTTCCATAAGTTATTGGGGTACAGGTGGTATTGGTTACGTAAGTTCTTTAGTGGTGATTTGTGAGATTATGGTGCACCCATCACCCAAGCAGTATACACTTTACCATATTTGTAGTCTTTTATCCCTCATCCCCCTCCCACTCTCCCCATCAAGTCCCCAAAGTCCATTGTATCATTCTTATACCTTTGTATCCTCAAAGCTTAGCTCCCACATATCAGCGAGAATATGCAATGTTTGGTTTTCCATTCCTGAGTTACAGCACTTAGAATAACAGTCTCCAATCTCATCGAGGTCACTACAAATGCTGTTAATTTATTCCTTTTTATGGCTGTGTAGTATTCCATCCTATAAATACCACAGTTTCTTTATCTACTTGTTGATTGATGGGCATTTGGGTTGGTTCCACAATTTTGCAATTGTGAATTGTGTTGCTATAAACATGCATGTGCAAGTGTCTTTTTGAATAATGACTTCTTTTCCTCTGGGTAGATACCCAGTAGTGTGATTGCTGGATCAAATGGTAGTTCTACTTTTAGTTTTTAAAGGAATCTCCACGTTGTTTTCCATAGTGACTGTACTAGTTTACATTCCCACCAGCAGTGTAGAAGTGTTCCCTGATCATTGCATCCATGCCAACATCTACTGTTTTTTTTATTTTTTGATTATGGCCATTCTTGCAGGAGTAAGGTGGTATTGCATTGTGGTTTTGATTTGCATTTCCCTGATCATTCATGATGTTGGGCATTTTTACATATGTTTGTTGGCCATTTGTGTATCTTCTTTTGAGAATTGTCTATTGATGTCCTTAGCCCTTGGTTTTGGGTTCTTGGTCATGAAATCCTTGCCTAAGCCAATGTCTAGAAGGGTTTTTCCAATGTTATCTTCTATAATGTTTATAGTTTCAGGTCTTAAGTTTAAGTCCTTAGCAAAACGCACCGGATTCGCACCCTCCCCGGAGTTCTGGCCAGGAGGCTCTGGCTGGATTCCAGTTGTTACAGAGCTCAGCTGGAGACTTCCTTCTCCCTGTGGCATTTTCCCCGCTCCTCTGGCCGCCGAAGAAGTCCTGTGGTGGCAGGCAGGAATGGGCTGCTTGGAGACCCAGCGAGCTCCCAGAGCCTTTCTTGCTGCTTCCTCTACCCTTGTGTTTCGCTAGGCTCTGGAGATGGACTCAGTTCCAGGTAAGGTCGGAAACTTCTCCCGCAGACAGACCTTCAGTTTTCCCAGTGGGGGTGTGTGTTTGGGAGAGGAGGATCTCTCTTTCCCACTTCCGCAGTTGGGGGACTCATTGTATCTGGGTTGTCTCCCGGGTCCTGCAGGAGCAGTCCTCTTCCTTCAGAAGGCCTGTGGGTCCTCTCCGGATTCCTGGTTTGTTCTTGCCATTGATATGGAGCTAAAATTCATGATGCGAGCCTCCACACCCTGCTCTGCCCGTACGAGTCAGAGCTGCAATCTAGTCCTGCCTCCTATCCACCATGATGATCCCTCTCCCAAATTTTTTTTTTTTTTTTTTTGCAAGGGAGTTTCGCTCTGTCGCCCAGGGGGAAGTGCAGTGGCGCAATCTCGGCTCACTGCAACCACCGCTTCCCGGGTTCAAGCTATTCTCCTGCCTCAGCCTCCAGAGTACCTGGGACTACAGGCACCTGCGACCACGCCCGGCTAATTTTTGTATTTTTTTTTTTTTTTTAGTAGAGACGGGGTTTCACCGTGTTAGCCGATATGGTCTCGATCTGCTGACCTCGTGATCCGCCCGCCTGGCCTCCCAAAGTGCTGGGATTACAGGCGTGAGCCACCGCGCCTGGCCCCGCTCCCTATTCTTTATACATCTGGTAAAATTTGGCTCAGAATCCATCTGGTCCTGAGCTATTTTTATTGGTAGGCTTTTTGTTACTGATTGAATTTTGGAACTCGTTATTGGTTTGTTCAGGGATTCAATTTCTTCCTGGTTCGGTCTTGGGAGGTTGTTATGTGTCTAGGAATTATCAATTTGTTCTAGATTTTCTAGTTTGTGTGCATAGTCATGTTCATAGTAGTCTCTGAGGGTTCGTTTTTATGGTTCTGGTGGGTCAGTGGTAACGTCCCCTTTGTCATTTCCGATTGTGCCTAATTGCATCTTTTCTCCTTTTCTTTTAGTTGTCTAGCTGGCTCTATTAATATTCATTTTTTCAAAGAACTAATTTCTGGATTCATTAATCTTTGTATTTTGTGTGTGTGTGTGTCTCAGTTTTTTTCAGTTCGGCTCTGATTTTGGTTATTTCTTGTCTTCTGCTAGTGTTAGGGTTGGTTTGCTCTAGCTTTAGTTTTTCCAGTTGTGATATTCGGTTGTTAATTTGAGATCTAAATTTTTGATGTGGGCATTCAGTGCTGTAAACTTTACCCCTAACATTGCCTTAGGTGTGTTCCAGAGATTCTGGTATGTTGTATTTTTGTTCCCATTAGTTTCAATGAATTTCTTGATTTTTGACTTAATTTCATTATTTACTGAAAAGTCATTCAGAAGCAGGTTGTTTAATGTCCATGTAATTGTATGGCTTTGAGTGATTTCCTTAGCATTGATTTCTATTTTTATTGCCCTGTGGTCCGAGATCGTGGTTGGTATACTGTTGGTTTTTTTGAATTTGCTGAGTATTGTTTTATGTTCGATTGTGTGGTCAGTTTTAGAATATATGCCATGTGTAGATGAGATGAATATATATATTCTGTTGTTGGGTGGGGAGTTCTGTAGATGTTATTAGGCTCATTTGGTCAAATGTTAAATTCAGGTCCTGACTATCTTTGTTAATATTCTGCCTCAGTGTTCTGCCTGATATTGTCAGTCGGGGGTTAAAGTCTCCCACTATTATTGTGTGGGAATATAAGTCTCTTTATAGTTATCTAAGAACTTGCTTTATTAATCTGGGTGCTCCTGTGTTGGGTGCATATATATTGAGAATAGTTAGGTCTTCTTGTTGAATTGAACCCTTTACCATTATATAATGCCTTTCTTTATCTTTTTTTGATCTTTGTTGGCTTACAGTCCATTTTGTCTGACATTAGGATTGCAACCTCTGCTTTTTTCTGGTTTCCATTTGCTTAGTAGATTTTTTTCCATGCCTTTATTTTGAGCCTATGCATGTCATTGCATGTGAGATGGGTCCTTTGAAGATAGCATACCATTGGGTGTTGCTTCTTTATCTAGCTTGACACTCTGTGCCTTTTAATTGGAGGCATTTAGCCCATTTACATTCAAGGTTAGTATCATATTTACGGATTTGATTCCGTTATCATGTTGATAGCTGGTTATTATGCTGGCATGTTTGTGTGGTTGCTTTATAGTGTCACTGGTCTTATGTACTTCAGTGTGTCTATGTAGTGGCTGGTAAGGGTCTTTGCATATTTAGCGCTCCTTTCTGAACCTCTTTTAAGACAGGTCTGGTAGTAATAAATTCTCTCAGCATTTGCTTGTCTGAAAAGGACCTTATTTCTCCTTCACTGAGTTTGGCTGGATATGAAATTCTTGTTAGAAATTCTTTTTTTAAGAATGCTGAATATAGGCCCCCAGTCTCTTCTGGCTTGGAGAGTTTCTGCTGAAAAGTGTGCTGTTAGCTTGATGGGCTTCCCTTTGTAAGTGACCTGCCCTTTCTCTCTAGCTGCCCTTAACATTTTTTTTCTTTCATATCAACCTTGGAGAATCTGATGATTATGTGTTTGGGAGATAGTCTTCTTGTGTAGTGTCTTGCAGAGGTTCTCTGTATTTCTTGAATTTGAATGTAGTTTTCTCTAGTGAGGTTGGGGAAGTTTTCATGGACAATATCCTGAAATATGTTTACAAGTTGCTTGCTTTCTTCTTGTCTCTTTCAGGGATGCCAATGAGTCATAGGTTTGGTTTCTTTACATAATCACACATTTCTTGGAGGTTTTTTTTTCGTTCATTTTAATTCTTCTTTCTTTATTTTTGTTTGCCTGGGTTATTTTAGATAGCCAGTCTTTGACCTCTGAGAGTCTTTCCTCAGCTTGGTCTACTCTGCTATTAATATGCACAATTGCATTATGCAATTCTTTTTTTTTCTTTTTGGACCAGTCCCCCAACATTATGCAATTCTTATAGTGTGTTTTTCAGCTCTATCAGATTACTTTGGTTCTTTTTTATAATGTCTATTTCGTCTATCGGCTCCTGTATTATGTGATTCTTAGGTTCCTTGGATTGCATTTCAATGTCCTCCTGAATCTCGATGATCTTTGTTCCTATCCGTATTCTGAATTCTATTTGTATCATTTCAACCATTTCAGCCCGGTTAAGAGAGTGTGGTCATTTGGAGGAAAGAAGGCACTCTGGCTTTTTTAATTGCCAGAGTTCTTGTGCTGGTTATTTCTCATGTGTGTGAGCGAGCTGATGTTCCTTTAACTGTGGCGTTAATTGAGTACAGTCAATTGACTTTCTTTCTGGATGTTTCCAGAGGGCCAAAGCTTTGTTCAGGGTGTTTATTTGTAGCTAAATTATTGTTTTTGATTTCACAGGGTGAGTATATTAGCAAAGTATTTTTTGGTATTGATGTTTTGTGCTGTGATCCAGTAGGTGGCACTTAAGTGTAATGGCCGGTAGGTAGGCTCTTGCTCAGTTAACGCAGCTCCCCTGTATTTCTTCACAATTGCAGTTGTACTCCCTCTCAGTGCTCTGAAAATATGGGTTTATCTCCCACTTGAGTGCTGGCTGCACATCTCAACTTGGCACTCCTGGGCTGTGCACCACAGCTCTAGAGTCATTTCTGGCTTTATGTTGCTTTCCCAGCTTTGAGGCAGCAGGGGAAGGGACTTCAGCAGTGGTTGTGGCAGAGGGTCTTTGTCTTGTCTCTTTGGGTTCCATCCTAGAAACATGCAGAGCTGCTATCAATCAGTTTAATTAGCCTGGGGTGGGGCAGCTGAAAGGTGGGTCAGCACTAATGGGGCCCTACCTGGTGATGAGCAGGGGCCTTGGGTGGGACCTGGGGGAGACAGACTGGCCTCTTCTCCTTAAGGCAACTGCCACTTGCTGCAAGTGTGACTAAAGCACTCAGCGTCTTTGCTTCTTTCCTGGTCTGAAGGTAGCGAGGGCAGCACCACTACAGTGGCAGTGGCAAGGAGGTTTTTGGTTGCTTCTAGGAGGAATGTTCAGCCAGGGGGTGGGGCAGCTGCTCTGCTAGCCTGAGCTGGGCTCTGCTTGTTAAAGAGCAGGAGGTTTGTCCATGGCTCACGGGGATGAGAGACTGGGCTCCTCTCCACTTGGTGTGCTGGAAGCTCGGGTGAAGCCCTTAGATTTTTTGTTTTTTCTCCAGACTGAGGGCAGCAGAGGCAGAATCATTGCTGTGGCAGTGGCAGGGGGGCTTTTGGTTGCTTCTGGGAGCCCCTCACCAGGTAAAAACAGCCCCTACCAGTGAGTATGCTTAACCATGGGTGGGGCAGCTGTTCTGCAGTCCCAAGCCAGGGGCCCTGCCTGGTGAAGAGTTTTGGGGGCAGTGGGGAGGGAGGGCGTCACAAGGAAGAGAGACTGGATTCCTTTTTGTCTGGTGGCTGCAGTATGTTGCATTTGCCAGCGTAGCTATTGTGCCTTCTGTTCCTTCCCCAACCTGTGGGAGGTTAGGGTGTTATTACTGTAGCTGCAGAGGCAGAGGGGTTGTGGGTTGTTTCTGGGATTTCCTCCCACCTCTGACTAAAGTGTTCAGGAAGGGGCAGGGTAGTTCTGCTAGAGTCCCAGGTTGGGTGGCCCTGCCCAGTGATGAGAAACTGAGACAGAAGCCCACATGGAGAACAATCCAGTCACTTTTCCGTGGGAGGGCTGCACTGTTCTGGGGAACTATGCCACTCCCTAATCACCGTGTACTCTCCAGACCAGAAGGCTATAGCAGCAGGGTCTGGGAGACGGCAAAAATTGTGGCCAGCCTCTCCCTCTGCAAGCTTCCATCTCAGGGAAGTGTAGATCTGCTACTAGCCTGAGAGCCCTGGTTGCGGGGAGTGCAGAGTGGCTGGAGTCCCAGATAGATGGGTCCCACTCAATGAAGAGAAGTGGGATCAGGGACCCATGTAAAAAACAATCTGGCCACTTTACCTTGGGTCAGTTGCACTGTGTGGGGGATCCATGCCACTCCCTAATCACCACTTGCTCTCCAGAGCCTGAAGGCTATAGCAGCAGAGACTGCAAGGCAGCAAAAACTGGTGGCTGGACTCTCCCTCTTCACACTCCATCCTAGGGAAGTGGCGAGTTGCTACCAGCCTGAGAGCCCTGGTTGGGGTTGGCTGGAGTCCCAGGCTGTGGGGTCCCACCCAGTGAGAAGAAGCAGGACACATATAAAAAACAGTTTGGCCGAATATCCTTGATGAACATTGATGTAAAAATCCTCAACAAAATACTTGCAAAACAAATCCAGCAGCACATCATTGGTGTATATACAGGGAGCTAATTCACCACGATAAAGTAGGCTTCATCCCTGGGAAGCAAGGTTGGTTCAACATAGGCAAATCAATAAATGCGATTCATCACATAAACAGAACAAAAGACAAAAACCACATGATTATCTAAATAGATGCAGAAAAGGCTTTTGATAAAATTGAACATCTCTCCATGTCAAAAGCCCTCAATAAACTAGACAATGAAGGAACATACTTCAAAATAAGTGCCGTCTATGAGAAAACCACAGCCAACATAATATTGAATGGACAAAATCTGGAAGTATTCTGCTTGAAAACAGGCACAAGACAACAATGTCCTGTCTCACCACTCCTATTCAACATAGTATTGGAACTCCTGGTCAGAGCAATCAGACAATAGAAAGAAATAAAAGGCATCCAAATATAAAGAGAGGAAATCAAATTATCTCTCTTTGCAGACAGTATGACTCTACACCTAGAAAACTCCATAGTTTCTATCAAAAAAATCTTAGAACTGATAAACAACTTCAGTTAAGTTTCTGGATACAAAATCAGTATAGAAAAATGGGTAGCATTTCTATAAACACACAACATTCAAGTGGAGAGCCAGGTCAAGAATGCAATCCCATTCACAATTGCCACAAAAAGAATAAAATACCTAGGAATACAGCTAACCAGGGAGGTGAAAGATCTCTATAATGAGAATTATAAAACTCTGCTCAAAGAAATCAGAGACAACACAAACAAATGGAAAACATTCCATGCTCATGGATAGGAAGAATCAATATGGTTAAAACGGTCATACTGCACAAAACAATTTCCAGATACAATGACATTGGTAGTTTGATAGGAATAGCATTGTATAGGATTAGGAAAAACTATTTTAAAATTCATATGGAATCCAAAAAGGCCTAAATAGCCAAGGGAATCCTAAGCAAAAAGAACAAAGTTGGAGGCATCACATTACCCAACTTAAAACTTTATTACAGGACTACGGCTACTAAAACAGCATGGTACTGGTACAAAACAGACATATAGACCAACGGAACAGAATAGAAAGCACAAAAATAATGCCACATACAACCATCCGAAATTTGACAAAACCAACAAAAACAAGCAATGAGGAAAGGACTTCCCATTCAATAAATGTTACTAGCCAGTTGTGTAGTCATATGCAAAAGATTGACATTGGAGTCCTATCTTAATTAAACCACATACAAAAATCAAGATGGATTAAATATTTAAGTACAAAACTTAAAACTATAAAAACCCTGGAAGATAACCTAGGCAATATCATTCTGTACATCTGAACAGGCAAACATTTCATGACAAAGATGCCAAAAGCAATTGCAACAAAAGCAAAAATTGACACATGGGATCTAACTAAGAACTTCTGCACAGCCAAAGAAACTATCAACAGAGTAAATGGACAACCTACAGATAGGGAGAAAATATTTGCAAACTATGCATCTGACGAAGGTCTAATATCCAGCATCTATCTATGATGACCTTAAACAAATTTACAAGAAAGAAGCAACCCTATTAAAAAGTGGACAAAGGACATGAACAGACACTTTTCAAAAGAAGACTTACACTTTTTTTTTCACATGTGCCCAATAAGCATATGAAAAAAGCTCAGCATCACTAATCATTAGAGAAATGCCAATCAAAACCATAATGAGATACCATCTCACACCAGTCAGAATGCCTGTTATTAAAAGTCAAAAAATAAGGTCAGGTGCAGTGGCTCACACCTGCAATCCCAGTGCTTTGAGAGGCCAAGAGGGATGGATCACTTGAGGCCGGGAGTTTGAGACCAGCCTGGTCAACATGGTGAAACCCTGTCTCTACTAAAAATATAAAAATTAGCCTGGCATGGTGGCACATGCCTGTAATCCCAGCCACTCAGGAGGCTCAGGCATGAGAACCACTTGAGCCTGGGGGGTGAAGGTCGCAGTGAGCTGAGATTGCACCACTGCACTCCAGCCTTGGCAGCAGAGAAAGTCTCTGCTCAAAAAAAAAAAAAAAAAAAAAAAAAGTCAAAAAATAACATGCTGGTGAGGTTGCAGAGAAAAGGGAACATTTATACACTGTTGGTGGGAGTGAAAATTGGTTCATCCATTGTGGAAAGCAGTGTGGCCATTCCTCAAAGAGGTAAAAACTGAATTACCATTTGACCCAGCAATCCCATTACTGGATGTATACCCAGAGGAATGTACATCATCGTACCTTGAAGACACATGTAAATGTTCATTGCAGCACTGTTCACAATAGCAAAGACACAGAGTCAACCTAAAAGCTCATCAATGACATGCTGGATAAAGCAAATGTGGTACATATACACCAGTGAATACTATGCAGCTGTAGAAAAGAATGAGATCATGTCTTTTGTGGGAGTTGGAGTCCGTTATCCTTAGTAAATTAACACGGGAACAGAAAACCAAATACCACATGTTTTCACTTAGAAGTGGGAGGTAAATGATGAGAACTCACGGAAGAAAGGAAGGGAACAACAGACACTGGGGCCTACTTGAGGGTGGAATGTGGGAGGAGAAAGAGGAGCAGAATAAATAACTATTGGGTACTAGGCTTAGTACCTGGGTGATGAAATAATCTGTGCCACAAACCTCCGTGACATAACAATCCTGCACATGTACCTATGCGCCTAAAGTAAAAGTTTTTTTTTAAAAAAACACGGAACCCTCCCCCCTCCACCCCCCCACCCCCCATCCCCCGACCCCCCCGCCAGAAACAAAACCAGTTTGGCCTCTTTTCTGTGGGAGAGCTACGCTGTGCAGGTGCTCTGTGCCGTTTCCTAATAGCTGCTTGCTCTCCAGTGCATGAATGCTACGGCAGCGGGGGCTGCAAGACAGCAACAATGGCAGCTGGCCTCTTCGTCTGGGAGCTCTGACCCAGGGAAGTGCAAAGCTGCTACCGGCCTGAGAGCCCTGGTGTGGCGGTGGCTGCAGTACAGGGTGTGTGTGCGGGGGGCGGGGTGGGGGAGGGTCTTGCCCTGTGAGGAGGAGCAGGATTGGGGAACTATGTAAAAAATAGTGTGGCTGCTTTTCCGTGGAATGGCTGCGCTGTGCAGGAGATCAGCGGCGGAGCCTGTCAGACAGCAAAACTGGCAGCTGGCGTCTCCTTCTGGGAGATTTGTCCCAGGCAAGGGCAGAGCTGCTACAGGCCTGAGAGTCCAGACAGGGTGTGGCTGGAGACCCAGGCCAGTGGGCCTTACCCTGTTAAATGCAGGCGAGGCGAGGTCTGCATTTGCTTCTCAGTGACTAGATTGGGCTCCGTTCTTGGGGGAGTGCATGGGGATCTTGACTTTCTCTGCTGCCCCAGCTGCAGCTGCTAATGCAGGGATGCCTGGGGATTCCAGGCTGCCAGGACTGTATGTGTGGCGTGTGGCGTGTACCTGAGTCGGGGCTATGGCCAGGCTCCACGTAGTTCTCCATGTCAGACTGGAGGTCCCAGTGGGGTGGGCTCACAGGGGAATCACCTGAGCCCAGGCTACAGAAGTGTGAGTCCCTAGGGACTCTCACTCACTATCCTCCCCGCCTCTCCCGTGAAGGGAAGAAGCTCCCCCTGACTCGTATGAGGTTGTCCTATCTCACTCCTCTCCGTTCTCCGTGGGTTGTTTCCTTGATAAATCTCAACGTGTCCACAACCAGATCTTCAATGTGTCCCATTGAATATCTAGTAATTACTTGTCACTGTCTTCTCTCCGTGAAAGTGGTGCACACTAGCGATTTCTAGTCAACTTTTATTTTAGATTCAGGTGGTAAATGTGCAGGTTTGTTACCTGGGTATATTGCATGATGCTGAGGTTTGGGGTACAATTAACACCATCACCCAGGTACTGGAGCATAGTACCCAATAGTTTTTTACTCCTTGTCCCCCTCCCTCCTTCCCCCTTCTAGTAGTCTCCACTTTTGATTGTGGCCATTTTTATGTCCATAAGTACCCAATGTTTAGCTCCCATATATAACTAAGAACATATGGTATTTGGTTTTCTGTTTCTGCATTAATTTGCTTGGGATAATGGCGTCCAGCTGCATTTATGTTGCTGCAAAGGACAAGATTTCATTCTTTTTTATGGCTGCATAGTATTCCATGGCGTAGCCAGTCTATTGTTGATCAGCACCTAGGTTGATTCCATGTCTTTGCGATTGTGAATGGTGCTGCAATGAACATATGAATGCATGTGTCTTTCTGGTAGAATCATTTATTTACTTTTGGATACATACACAGTAATGGGACTGCTGGGTCAATAGGTAATTCTGTTTTAAGTTTTTTGAGAAATCTTCAAACTGCTTTCCACAATGGCTGAACTAAATTGCATTCACACCAACAGTGTACAGGTGTTCCCTTTCTCCACATCCTCGCCAACATCTGTTTTTTGACTTTTAGTTTTTTTAACTTTAGCTATTCATTCTGACTGGTGTGAGATGGTATCTCATTGTGGTTTTGATTTGCATTTTTTGGTGATTAGTGATTTTGAGCACTTTTTCATGTTTGTTGGCGGCTTTCATGTCTTCTTTTGAGGAGTGTCATTTGTGTCTTTTGCCCATGGACAATGGAGTTTTGTTGTTGTTGTTATTTAGGTTCCTTAAAGCTTCTAGATATTAGACCTTTATTGGATGCATAGTTTGCAAATATTTTCTCCCACCTTGTAGGTTGTCTGTTTACTATTGATAGTTTCTTTTCCTGAACAGAAGCTCGTTTGTTTAATTAGGTCCCATTGCCAATTTTTTTTTTTTTGGCTGCAACTGTTTTTGAGGACTTAGTCATAAATTCTTTCCCAACACTGATGTCCACAATGGTGTTTTCTAGGTTTTCTCCTAGTATTCTTATAGTTTGATGTCTTACATTTAAATCTTTAATTCATCATCATCACCTTTAATTCATCATCATTTAGTTAATTTTTGTATATAGTACAAGGAAGGGGTCCAGTTTTATTCTTCTGCATATGGCTAGCCAGTTATCCCAGTACCATTTATTGAATAGGGAATTCTTTCCCTGTTGCTTATTTTTGTTAATTTTGTTGAAGATCAGATGGCTGTAGGTGTGTCGCTTTATTTTCGGGTTCTCTATTCTGTTCCATTGGTCTATATGTCTGTTTTTGTATCACTACTATGGTGTTTTGGTTACTGTAGCCTTCTAGTATAGTTTGAAGTCAAGTAATATGATACCTCCAGCTTTGTTTATTTTGCTTAAAATTGCTTTGACTATTTAGGCTCTTTTTTTTGGTTGCATATAAATTTTAGCATAGTTTTTCCTAGTTCTGTGAAAAATGACATTGGTAGATGATAGGAATAGTGTCGAATCTGTAGATTGCTTTGGGCAGTAAGGCTATTTTAATTTGGTTCTTCCAATCCCTGTGCATGGAACGTTTTTCCATTTGTTTTGTCATGTATGATTTCTTTCAGTACTGTTTTGTAGTTCTCCTTATAGACATCTTTCATCTCTTTGATTAGATGTATTCCTAGGTATGTTTTTGTGGCTATTGTTAATAAAACTGCATTTTTGATTTGACTCTCAGCTTGAATGTAATTGGTGTATATAAATGCTATTGAATTTTATACATTGATTTTGTATCCTAAAACTTCATTAAAGCTGTTTATCAGTTCTAAGAGCCTTTTGGTTGAGTCTTTAGGGTTTTCTAGTTATAGAACCATATCATCCATAAAAAGAGATAGTTTAAGTTATTATATGTCCTGTTTTATGCCTTTCGTTTCTTTCTCTTGCCTTATTGCCCTGGCTAGCACTTCCTGTACTATATGGAATAGAAATGGTGAGAATGGGCCTGTTACTTGTCTTATTCTAGTTCTCAAAAGGAATACTTCCAGTTTTTTTCCTGCTAAGTATGATGCTAACTGTGGGTTTGTCAGAGATGCTTCTTATTATTTTGTGGTATGTTCCTTAAATGCCTGGTTTCTTGTGGGTTTTTTTTTTTTTATCATTAAGCTATGGTGGATTTTATTGAAAGCTTTGTCTGTATCTATTGAGATGATTTTATGGATTTTGTTTTTAATTGTTTATATAGTAGATTACTTTTATTGATCTGCATGTGTTGAGCTAAACTTGCACCACAGGAATGACTCTTACTTAATCACAATAGACTAGCTTTTTGTTGTGCTTCTGTACTTGGTTTGCTGGTATTTTGTTGAGGATTTTTGCATCGGGGTTATTGGCCTGTAGTTAATTTTCTTATTTTATCTTTGCCAGGTCTTAGCATCAGGGTGATGCTGGCTTTGCAGTTAGGGAGGAGTACCTCCTCCTCAATTTTTTGGAATAGATTCAGGAGAACTAGTACCAGCTCTTCTTTGTACATCTGGTAGAATTTGGCTTTGAATCCATCTGGTCCAGGGCTTTTCTGGTTGATAGGTTTTTTTAAAATTACTGATTCAATTTTGGAACTCAATATTGGTCTGGTCAAGGTTTCAATTTCTTCCTAATTCATCCTTGGGAGATTGTGTGTTTCCAGGGATTTATCCATTTACTGTGGATTTTCTATTTGTGTGCATAGAGGTGTTCATAAAGTCTCTGAGTTTTTTTTTTTATTTCTGTATTTCTATCAATTTCTATCTGTATTTCTGTCCATTTTCTCTGGATTTTCTAGTTTATGGGCATAGAGGTGTTCACAAAGTCTTTGAGGATTGTTTGTATTTCTGTAGGATCAGTTGTAATGTCACCTTTGTCATTTCTGATTGTGTTTATTTGGATCTTTGCTCTTTTTTCTTTGTTAATCTAGCTAGTGGTCCATGGATCTTGTGTATCCTTTCAAGGAACTAAGTTTTGGTGTGACTGATTCTTTGTATGGATTTCTGGGTAATAAGTTTCTTTGGTTCTGCTCTGATTTTAGTCATTTATTTTCCACTGCTAGTATGGGGTAAGTTTATTTTTGTTTTTCAAATTCTTTTAGGTGTGATGTTAATTTGGGATCTACTTAACTTTTTGAGATAGGCAGTTAATGCTATCAACTTTCCTTTTAATATTGCTTTTGCTGCATCTGAGAGATTTTTGTATGTTGTGTCCTTGTTTTCCTTTATTTCAAATATTTTTTTTGATTTCTGCTTTAATTTTGTTGTTTACCCAAAAGTCAGTCAGTGACAAGTTGTTTAATTTCCATGTAGTTGTCTGGTTTTGATAGATCTTCTTGGTATTGATTTCTATTTTTATTCCACTGTGGTCTGAGAGTATAGTTTGTATAATTTTGATTTTTTCATGCTTTATGGTGGAGCATGTAGTTGATCTTGGAGTATGCTCTGTGTGCGGATGAGAAGAATGTATATTCTGTGGTTGATAAGTGGAATATTCTGTAGATGTCTATTAGACCCAGTTGGTCAGTTGTCGAGTTTAAGTCCAGAATTTCTTTGCTCGTTTTCTGCCTCGATGGTCTGTTTAATGCTGTTATTAAGGTGTTTATAGCCTCTGCCATTATTTTATTACTGTCTAAGTCTTTTCATAGCTGCTGATTTTATGAATCTTGGTGTTCCAACATTGGGTGCATATATATTTAGAATAGTTAAGCCTACTTTTTAAATTGAACTGTCTATCATTATGCAGTGTTCTTCCCTGACTTTTTAAAAACTGCTGTTTTTTTACAGTCTGTTTTGTCTGAAATAAGGATAGCAACCCCTGATCTCTTTTGTTTTCCTTTTGCATGGTAGATCTTACTTTGACTACGAGTGTTGTTATATGTGAAATGGTTCTCTTGACGACAGCAGACAGATGGGTCTTATTTTTTTAATCCAATTTGGCACTCTGTGCCTTTTAAGTGAGGTGTTTAGATCATTTATTATTATTATTATAATTATTTTGAGACGGAGTCTCACTCTGACACCCCGGCTGGAGCTTGGCTCACTGCAAGCTCTACCTCCCAGGTTCTGGCCATTCTCCTGCCTCAGCCTCCTGAGTAGCTGGGACTACAGGTGCCCGCCAGCATGCCCAGCTAATTTTTTTGTATTTTTAGTAGAGACGGGGTTTCACCATGTTAGCCAGGATGGTCTTGATCTCCTGACCTCATGATCCGCCTGCCTCGGCCTCCCAAAGTGCTGGGATTGCAGGTGTGAGCCACCGCGACTGGCCAGATCATTTACATTTAAGGCTAATATTGATAATGTGAGGTTTTGATTCTATTGGGAAGTTGTTAGTATGTTGCTTTGTAGTTTCTATTGTGTGGTTGCTTTATAGGGTCTTCAGGTTATGTACTGAAGTATATTTTTGTGGCAGCAGGAAATTGTTCTTTCATTTCTATGTTTAGAACTTGCCTTAATGATCTTGTATAAGACTGGTCTATGGGTAACAAATTCCTTTAGCACCTGCTTATCTGAAAAAGGTTTTTTTTGTTGTTGTTGTTTTCTCCACTTACGAGGCTTAGTTTGGTGGGATATGAAATTCATGCTTGGAATTTCTTTTCTTGAAGAATGCTGCAAATAGACCCTCAGTCTGTCACGGCTTGCAAAGTTTCTGCTGAGATGTCTGCTGTTAGCCTGATGGGATTCCCTGTATATGTGATCCGACCTTTTACTCTAGCTCCCTTTAAGATTTTTTTCTTTAGTGTTGACCTTGGACAGTCTGATGACTATATGCCTTGGTGATGTGCATTTTGTATGGTATCTCACAGGTGTTCTTGGGATTATTTTTGTATCTGGATATCTACCTCTCTAGCAAAATTAAAGAAATTTTATGAATAAAATTAAATTTACTTAAATATATTATTAAAATATATTTTCTACATTATTAAATATATTATTAAATATATTTCCTATATTATTAAATATATTAAAATATATTTTCTATATTATTAAATATATTAAAATATATTTTCTATATTATTAAATATATTTTAAAACATATATTTTAACATTTATATGATGTTTCATCATGTGGTTAAATCACAATTTAAACATTCTCCTGTTAATGGATTATTATTTTTGATGCCATAAAGACTGCAGTAAATATATTTGTGTATAAAACTTGTTTTTGATATTTTGGCTTTGTGTTAGGTAACATCCGCAAAAGTAGAACTACTGAGTCAAAGAGCAAACATTTTTAATTCTTTAATGTTGTTTCTCAAGAAATGACAGAAATAGATTGTAATGTAGAGACACGCATCAAAAAATGTTTTTTTGAGTGATTAGTATATAACCTACATTTGTCTTTTTTTCTTTTTATATTTTATTTTTTATGAGAAGACCTAAAGTTAATGGAATAGTGTAAAGTAACTACTTACATTTAAAGTACCTATTTTAAAGGAACTCAAATTATTTTATCACATTAATTTGCATAATTCTTTAAGGTAGGTGGTAAAATTATTATAGGTGAAAAAAATGGGGCTAATGCTCTTGTTCAAATTCATTTAACTAGGATTTGACAGAGCCCTAAATGGAATTTTTACTTTTTAAAAAAATCTTACTTGCTGTGTCTTTGTGACCTTAATATAGCTTTTATCAGAAAACTATTCTTACAGCAAAGGGAAAAATTATAGATGCCACAAATACGTCTCCTCTATAATAGATTTGCAGCAAAAAGAAGGACTGAAAGGGCATAAAGTTGAAATTCCCTCATTTTAAGGTATTCTAAAGAATTCATGTAAATAACAGATTAGCTTGTGCAATTTTTCCTGCTTGGATACATTTATGCATATTTTAAATGGACTTGATCCTGGAGAGATATAAAAATTGTTGTTTAGAGGCAAGGTCTTGCGCTTTTTCCATATTGTTTTCCTTGAACTCTAGATGGATACATGTATATGTATATACATTTATAAGAATGTTCAGATTTTTCCAATATGGTCTTCAATCAACAAATATTTATTTTAAACAGTTTTTCATCTTTTCCTTTACTTTCTTTTTAGAGACAGGGTCCTGGTCTGTCACCTGGCTGGAATGCAGTGACATGATCATAACTTATTATAACCTCAAACTCCTGGGCTCAAACTATCCTCCTGCCTCACTTCCCGAGTAGCTAGGACTACAGGTGTGCACCACTATGCCTGGCTAACTTAAAAATTTATTTTTTTTTGTAGAGATGGGGTCTCTGTATGTTGCCCAGGATGTTCTCAAACTCCTGGCCTCAAGTGATCCTCTCACCTTGGCCTCCCAAAGCATTGGAATTACAAGCATGGGCCACTGCATCCAGACTTATTTTTCTTATTATAGAAGAAAAACAGACATTTTATTGCAAAAAGATCACAAATATATTAAACTTAGTAATAGCATCAGTTTTATTGGTTTGTTATGAGGATTAAATATGTAGAACTGAGCACAATGCTGTGCATTTCATGAATGAGCAATAAATATTAGCTATCGGTAATATTAGACTTGCAGACTGATATAGCAGAAAGCCAAAGAGGAAGGGAAGTCTACATTGGAGGGAAGGAGTAGTTGAAGTGAGTGATTGTATGGTCCAGATTAGGAAGCTAGAGAAGTGATTGAAATATGTTAGCAGAAGAATATGGTTGGACACCTTTAATTAGGAGGAGAGAAGGATAGATAAAAGGAGGCTTTGAGAAAAGAACTTGATAGCAGAAAACCTGCTTTTAAAATAGTTTTTCTGTTTTTTTTCTTGCATTTTGACATGTTTCATAGGCAAGACTGGAAAAAAATTACAACAAATAAGGCAAAAAAAGCTTAAGGATTAGAAAGGAAATAATACAACTGTATTTTTTCCCAGATGACTTAACTGTATAAATAAAAATTCAAAATCACCTACGGATAAGCTATTATAATTAATAAGTGAATTTAGCAAAGCTGTCCAAACAAGGCATGTATATAAATTGACAAGCTGATTATTAAGTTTATGGAGAAATATAAGACAATCTCGAAGAAGGACAAAAGAGGTGGAAGGCTTATACTAATAGTTAACAAGATTGATTTTAATCCTGAATTAATTATTATGGTGTATTATTTATGTAAGCCTAGGCAAATCAATCAATGAACAAAACATAAATTCAATGACAGACCCACCTCTAATTCATGGCAAATGTGACACTGAAGAGCAGTGGGAATATGACAATTTTAAAAAGAAGTGGTTTCCCATATGGAAAACAGTAAAGTTTAAGACCTGCTTCAAACGCTACCTCAAAATCAGTTTGAGGTAGAATCTATTGCTAGGGGTGAATGGTAAAACACTAAATTTTCTAGAAGATAACATTGGAGAATATCTTCATGACCTTGGGGTAGGGAGTGATTTCTGGAAAAAGACACAAAAAGTGCTTGCTATAAAGGCAAATATTAATAAGTTGTCCAAATTAAAATGATGAGCTTCTGTTCATCAAAAGATATAATCTAATAAACAAAGAGGCATGCCACAGCATGGGAAAAGAGATTAGCGATGCACACAACTGCCAAGGCATTCAGCCAGAGGATTAAGAACTCCTACAGATCAACAAGACACAGACAGAAAATTGAATAAAAATGGACGATTGACTTGAACAAGCACTTCAAAAAATAGATATCCAACTAGTTAATAAAGTGAGCCAATTCATTAGTAACCAGGGAGATCCAAGTTAAAATCACAATAATATAGCAGAAAGCACCCACCAGAATGGTTAAAAGGAAAAAGACTGATAATCCCAAGTGTTGAAGAGGATGTGGAAGAAATAGAACTCTCTCACTGATAGTGAGAGTGTAAATTTTTGTCCTTGTTTTGGAAAACTGGCACTATTCACTAAAGATGAATAGGGAGATACTCTATGACTTAGCAGCTCTACTCCTGGGTACATATGTTTAAGGAAAGACATATACAAGAATGTTCATAGCAGCAGCTTTATTTATAATAGCCAATATAAATATGTAAGTATATTTTCACCTAAAGACATATATATATGTGTATATATATGTATGTGTGTATATATATATATATACACACACACACACACACACGAAACAATGTTCATTGCAGTTTCATTTATAATAACCAGAAACTGGAAATGATTTAAATATCCACTATCAGGAGAATGAATAAATCAATTGTGTTATATTCACATGTTCACACAAAGCAATTGGAAATAATCATTCTCAGTAAACTATCGCAAGAACAAAAAACCAAACACCGCATATTCTCACTCATAGGTGGGAATTGAACAATGAGAACACAAGGACACAGGAAGGGGAACATCACACTCTGGGGACTGTTGTGGGATGGGGGGAGGGGGGAAGGATAGCATTAGGAGAAATACCTAATGCTAAATGACGAGTTAATGGGTGCAGCACACCAGCATGGCACATGTATACATATGTAACTAACCAGCACATTGTGCATATGTACCCTAAAACTTAAAGTATAATTAAAAAAAAAAGAAATGAAAAAGAATGAACTATAGCTACATGCAGTAACACGGATGAATCTTATAAACATCATGACTGAGAGAAAGTAGATACACAAAATAATACAGAATATATATTTCTACTTACACAACCTTGAGAACCAAGCAAAAGTAATAGTGACAGAAATTAGTGATAGGAAGTGCTTATCTTTGGAGAGGAAGTGGATAGTGGTTTTGGCACTGGGATTTTCTTGGGTACTATTATTGTCCTGTTTTTATAGGGGTGGTGGTTACCTGGACAAGTTTACTTTGTGATAATTCATGGTGCCATACAGTTATGATTTGTGTATTTTTCTGTGCGTAATATACTTCAGTGGAAATTTCATTTTAAAAAGCCAATTGTATTTCTAAATGACATCAGTTGTATATTTTTGCCATTTGCAATATTAGCAAAAGCTAAATTCCTAGGAATAAATCTAACTAAAAATGTTCAAGATTTGTATGAAAGAAAATCATTAACTTTCTTTAAAGACATTAAAACTACTCAAACACATGGAGAGACAAACCGTGTACAAAGAACACAATTCAATACTGTAATGATGCCCAGTTCATATGTATTTACCTATAAATGTAATGCAAGTTCAATAAAAGTCCCAAAGCATCTTGGAAATGATTCTAAAACTCATATATAGAACAAAGGGCCAATCATAGGTCACTAATAAAGAAAATTAGTAAGATATGAATTTGTCCTACCAGGTTTCAAGACATTATTAATGTGAAGAAATTAACATTCTTTTATTTATGAAGTTATAGGAATTACAACAGCATGATATTGATGCAATATGGTATTGGCATAGAAACAGAACAGAGAAGTCAGAAATGGAGAGGGACCAGTGGTTATATGCACCCTCAATATATGATGTAGTGCCATTGCAGATCGGTGGGAAAGGATGAACTTTTCTATAAATTGGGGTTTAAATGTTTAATAATGTAAAAAAATTAGATCCCTACATCATGTCATACACAAATAATACCTAGTAGATTAAAGACTTAAGTGTGAAGGGCAAAGCTATAAAAATTTTAGGAGATATAGGAGAATATCATTATGATCCCAAGATACAGGAGGTTTCTTTAGCAAGACACAAAATGTATAAACCATAAACAAAGATTTACAAATCCAGTCACACTAAAGTCAAGTATTCTTGTCCATTGAAAGAAAGCAAAAAATGAATTAATATAGCAATAAATAATAGTAGTAATAGTAGGAAGAAATCAACAAAAAGAAACAAAAAGATGAGAAAGATAAAAAAAGAAACTAGGCAAACAAATTACTAGGAATTTTGTAGAAGAGGAAATGCTAATGCCTCATAACCATCTGAAAAGATGTTCAAACTCATTAATAATTGGGAAATGCTAACGCTTGTGAAATTGACAAGTATGAAAAATTTGGATAAATTGCAGTCTATTCATACACTAGAATATCATACGGCAGTAAAAATTAATGAACTCAGCTACGTATATTAGTATGCTTGAATCTCAAAACATGTGTAGTAAAACAAATTGCAGGAGAAAGTATATAGTATGATCCCCCTCACAGGAAGTTCTAAAAGACTCAAAACTCACTTAATGCACTTTTAAGTATGTGGCAAACCTATAAAGAAAGCAAGGGAATAATTAACGTTCAATTCAGAATAGTAGTTACTTGGGGAGTGGTGACAAGGAGAGGAGGTAGGGAAAGAGCTGCAACTAAGAGGGCCCCTCAGGGAGACTATAATTACCGGAAAAGCTCTATTTTTTTTAAGGTGGGGGGGTAAGTACAAGGGTGATCATTTTATTATTTCTCCCTGAAATGTATATAGCACCTTTTAAATAGGTGGTATATTTCATAGCAACAGTGTAAAAGAAAAAATTAAATAAAGGTAGTTTCCATTAAAAAACAGAAAGTATAATAATTATAACATTGTTTAACCTCAGTAATAAAGAGAAGAAATTTAAACTTGGAAATTGGTACCTTGACAAATCTTTGAAATTTCCATTTTCATCTTTGTAATATGATTTGCCAATATCCATTAAAAAGAAAAGATGACATTGTACAATGGAAAAAGGCCAAAAATGTGAGAAGAAAATTCTCAAGAAAGGAAAATACTAGTTGATACTACTAGTTGAGTGTGTCTTACCAAAATACATTGAAAAAACTTTTCAGAGCCATGGGCCAAAGATTACACAAAGGGGCAGTTTGTTTTTATATCTGGAGTTCATAAAAAATATGCTTCAGAGATCATTGGTTAGTCCATCCATGCAGAAAAGGAATGTGTGTTGTCATTTTAAACAGAGGCAGTAAGTTCATTACATGAAAACTCCTGAATGAGTTATTACTATCAAGATTCATTTATGAAAGGAAATTCAGGAAAAAGGACATGATGGTTTCAGGAAAGGAGGCTTAGTCTGCAAAGGAATCTGCCAACTCTAGTGAGAGTAATTTAAGAGAAGACAGTCTTATATAAAGGCGAACACAGGTGACATTATAGAAAAAGAGCATTTTGGAAATAGAAATGTTGATTTCTATATGTACAAAACCACTCCATTTGCTGTGATTCTAGACTTAAAAATGAACCTAGTTAAAAAAACTCACTTTTACAAAGTTAAAATTTTTTTTTTAAAAATTCAAATATTGTTAATAACTCAGTGGGGAGGGGCTGGAATATTTTTTCCCTAGAGCTCTCTGAAAATTTTAGCCTGACAAAGGTTTATTCTTACGAGTAATCTTTCTTGTTTTTTATGTTATATAGTTTTCACATTCTCTGCCTCAGAACAGTTACTTTTTACCAGTGTGTAGGTGACTTGCTCTTGGCATATTAATAGTTAGCAACTAGCAGGAGATAAAGCCAGGCAGGTATGATTGTTTGTTGAGAAATAAATTTGGAAAAAATCCTGAGAATGCAAAGGAGGATCTTATCTTTTTTTTTTTTTTCAATTCTTTTTTTTTTCTTTTTATTATTATTATTATTATTATTATTATTATTATTATTATTATACTTTAGGCTCTATGGTACATGTGCGCAACGTGCAGGTAAGTTACATATGTATACATGTGCCATGGAGGATCTTATCTTTGAAAGTGAATATGGCCCTGGAAATGAGCAGAAATGGCTTGATGTAGGTGTGATGGCAGATTATTCTCGTATTTTTGGATGAGATCAGTTTAGAGAGTTTGGATTTAATCATCTTACAGTCCAAAAAGCCATAAGAAACATTCTGATAAGGAAAAAAGGTACATTAATGTTGTTTTTAAAAATATTGAAGCCAAATGGTCTTTTGTTTATCCTCAAAATTCACTGAGTTGGTGTCTGTTTTAGTCCGTTTTGAGTTGCTATAAAGTAATACCTGACACTGGGTAAATTTATAAAGAAAATACATTTATTTGGTTCATGGCTCTGCATGCTATACAAGAAGCATGGCTCCAGCATCTGCTTCTGGTAAGGACCTCAGGAAGCTTCCACTCACAGCAGAAGACAAAGTGAGGCCAATGCATTACATGGTAAGAGAGAGAGGGGAGAAAAGTTCTAGACTCTTATTAACAACCAGATCTCATGGGAACTAAGAGAACTCACTTAGTCTCCTGAGAATGGCACCAAGCCATTCATGAGGGATCTACCCCCATGACTCAAACACCTCACACTAGGCCCCTCCTCCAACATTGGGGATCAAATTTCAACATGAGATTTGGAGGTGATAAATATCCTAATTATATCAGTGTCCATCTAGGAAACACTAATCAAAGTGCTCCACCATGGATTGTATGGCCAACGGCTAAACACTTTAGCTGACCTTACTTTAAGATAGGATGCCTGAGACATGGGGATCAGGAATTGAAGTCTTGGTGAGTGTTTCCAAAGACCTCATCATCGAAACCGCAAAAGTTCATTCACTCGTGCAGCAGATGTTAAGCAAATGCTCTGTGTGTGTGTGTGTGTGTGTGTGTGTTTCTGTGTGTAAACCTTCTGGAAACCTGGGAATGGAACAGGCAGTAAGACAAATATATAGTTACTACCCTTATTAGACTACCTTGTGATACCATGAGGCAGAAAGACGTTAAACATCCACAAAGGAAAAGGACAGGATGCAATAAAATGATAAAGGAGAGAACCTAGTCTCCTGTAAAGGTAACATTTTGCTGAGCCTGAGAATATAGTTATATAATAAATAACTTTTGATTGATTGGATGCCAATAGCATTGTTACAGATTTAAGTGTTTTGAAAATTTTTTAATTCATAAAGTTTTCACTAGTCAAATTCCCAATCTTTTCTTGGCTTTCAAAATAGCCTAGAAAGAATAGGCATCTACATTTTTTTTTTTTTTTTTTGAGACAGAGTCTTGCTCCGTCACCCAGGCTGGAGTATTGCTGAGTGGCACAATCTCGGCTCACTGCAATCTCCACCTCTCTGATTCAAGCAATTCCCCTGCCTCAGGCTCCCGAGTAGCTGGGATTACAGGCGCACACCACCACGTCCAGCTAATCTTTTTGTATTTTTAGTAGAGATGGGATTTCACCATGTTCGCCAGACTGGTCTTGAACTCCTGACCTCAGGCAATCCAGTCGCCTTGGCCTCCCAAAATGCTGGGGTTACAGGTGTGAGCCACCTCGCCTGGCCAGGCGTCTACCTTTAACAAAGCTGAGAAATGATCCACAATTCAAAGCCCAAGGAAAATATAAATGAAAGAAATATAAAAGATGGAGTCAAATGTGATAACTTTCTTTTAATACTATTGCCATATTTTAATTTTATCCATTGTTATTTGAGTTTTGAGGAAGCTTCAGGATGCTATCCATTGATGTGGTTATTCTGTAAAGAGTTGTATGGTATAGGAATGCTTTTGTGAATCTTATTTCTTCCATACAAATTAACTGGTTAATACTTCAACAAGTTTGGAATGAGAAAGTTGGTTTGCTGAAATCCCAAATTCACAACCTACTGTATGAATTTGGGTAAGCCTTAATCTTACTGAGGCCTACCTTTCTCATCTGAAAAATAGGTATTTTTTTCATCACTGCTGTCAGAATTATGAGATAGCATATGTAAATTACTTATTACAGTGCCTGGAGCACGGTGGTTTCTCAGAAAGCATTAGGCTTCACCAGTGCATCCACAGAGTTATATATAAAGAAACTTGTCCATGATAGGGACACAATAAATCTTACTTTTAAAATACATTTTATTATTAAATAACAGTTATTAGATGAGGCTTTGGTTTTGGTAATCTCAGAGAAGGAGATAATTACTCTACAGAGTATGACAGAAAAAGAATTGACTGCCATCCTAAAATATTTTAGGCGGTTGGGCACGATGGCTCACGCCTGTAATCCCAGCACTTTGAGAGGCCAAGGCAGGCGGATCACGAGGTCAGGAGATCGAGACCATCCTGGTTAACACGGTGAAACCCCGTCTCTACTAAGAATAAAAAAATTAGCCGGGCGTGGTGGCGGGCGCCTTTAGTCCAGCTACTCAGGAGGCTGAGGCAGGAGAATGGCGTGAACCCGGGAGGCGGAGCTTGCAGTGAGCCGAGATCGCGCCACTGCACTCCGGCCTGGGTGACAGAGCAAGACTCTGTCTCAAAAAAAAAAAAAATTTTAGGCAATTGTTAGACAAATTATTTGATAGAACCACTACGCATCTAGTTTTTATAAAAATACTTCATCTTTTCATACAGTTTGTCAGGCTAATTATAGATTAAGTATGTGATAATGTACATATAATAAACAGTGTTCTATGTGCTGGGCCTGGTACTTGGCACACACTGTAGACATGTGAGCTATGAATTGTGAATACAAATGCTCCTTGACTTACAATGGGATTAGCCTGATAAACCCACTTACAGGCCAATTATCAGTAGTCAGGACCATCTGTATGTAGCTCCCTTTGTTTTTTTTTTTTTTTTTTTTTGAGATGGAATCTCTCAGTCTGTTGCCCAGGCTGGAGTGCAGTGGCGCGATCTCCGCTCACTGCAAACTCCGCCTCCCGGGTTCACGCCATTCTCCTGCCTCAGCCTCCCGAGTACCTGGGACTACAGGCGCCACTACCACGCCTGGCTAATTTTTTGTATTTTTAGTAGAGACGAAGTTTCACCATGTTAGCCAGGATGATCTTGATCTCCTGACCTCGTGATCCACCCGTCTCGGCCTCTCAAAGTGCTGGGATTACAGGCGTGAGCCACCGCGCCCGGCCCCTTTGTTTTTTAAGTATTGTCTTCATTCTGCATTACAAAGTGTTTTATTATTCCAACCTCCATGTGAATTTTGGAAGAGAGCTAGGTGGTACTTAAGAGGACGTCAAATTGATAATTACTCAAGTAACAATAATCAAATAATAAACATGATCATTTCTTGTTTTCTATATAATTCTGTACTTTGCAAAGAACTTTCATGTAATTGATTTTTTTTTACCCTTACAATAATACATTAAGAATCCCCTTCTTGGCCGGGCGCAGTGGCTCACTCCTGTAATCCCAGCACTTTGGGAGGCCGAGGCAGGCGGATCACGAGGTCAGGAGATTGAGACCATCCTGGCTAACACGGTGAAACCACATCTCTACTTAAAATACAAAAAAATTAGCCAGGCGTGGTGGTGGGTGCCTGTAGTCCCAGCTACTCAGTAGGCTGAGGCAGGAGAATGGAGTGAACCCGGGAGATGGAGAGATGGAGCTTGCAGTGAGCCGAGATCGCACCACTGGACTCCAGCCTGGGAGACACAGCAAGACTCTGTCTCAAAAAAAAAAGAATCTCCTTCTTTATAAAAGAAGACTGTCTGGTGTTAGTCTCTTTCTACCTACTAGTTATGAGATAGCAATGGAGCATGGTGGTTTCTCAGAAAACATTAGGCTTCACTAGTGCCTCCTTAGGGTTACATATAAAACAACAGTCCATTAAGTTGAGTATCATACAGACTTTCTCCTCCCTCTTCTTCTCTTTCTCCTTTTTAATGAGAAGACTGAGCCTTGGGGAGAATAAAGGACTTGCTCAAAGGTACGCACACAGGAAATGGAAGATCTGGGGACTTGATCACAGGCTTTTCCATGTGGACCCCAATTTATCAACTGCTTGCTGTGTCTAAGATAAGCCAGTCCCATGCACTCATTCCTCGTATCCCTTCTTTATAAAAAAAACACTGTCTAGGCCGGGTGCGGTGGCTCACGCCTGTAATACCAGCACTTTGGGAGGCCGAGGAGGGAGATCACAAGGTCAGTTGTTGGAGATCACAAGGTCAGGAGTTCGAGACCAGCCTGGCCAACATGGTGAAACCCCGTCTCTACTAAAAATACAAAAATTAGCCAGTGGCTGACGCCTGTAATCCCAGCTACTTGGGAGGCTGAGGCAGAGGAATAGCTTGAATCTGGAAGGCGGAGGTTGCAGTGAGCCGAGATCGCGCCATTGCACTCCAACCTGGGCAACAAGAGCGAAGCTCCGTCTCACAAAAAAAAAAAAGACCGTCTAATGTTGGTCTCTTTCCACTTATGAACATTACGTTTTGTTTGCTGATTTTCTAGATGGAAAGCTTTGAGGACCATGATAGTTTGGCCACAATGCCCGTATGTTTTAATCATCGGTTATAAATGCCTGTGGCAGCAGCCTCGTCATCCTTACTCAAAGGAGCATTGTTCATTTTATTTCCTGTGGTCTTGGGCTAGAGTTACTGAGTGGAAGTAGTCCCCTGTTTTTAGAAGAGGAACACTTATATAAATATTTCACTTACCAGGTACTTTATGAATCTTAAAATGGTGTCATATGTAGCGGTCATCCATAAGCAGTGTTTATTTCAGTCATTTAATAATTTGCTCAACGAATACTTTGTTTCTAAATCACAATATTGTGGGAGATTTAAAGTGATTTTTTTCCCCTGAACCCCTTAGTAGAGAATTCTGTATCCCATTTCTTCTTCAGATAAAAAAACAAAGATGTAGAGCATAGTCCGGCACTCTCCTGTAAACTCTGCACTTGATAGCCTTGACTTCCAAGGTTGCATTTTGAGTCTTTGAGTCAGTTTCCCCTTAATGTTTTGTATGTATTCTTTCATTATTAGAGTACTAAGGTGATGAGTTGGGTGTGGGTTAACCATGTTTAATTGCAGTTTTGATTTATCCGTGATTTGGGATTCAGTCATTACCTTTCTCCACCTCATTAATCCACTCATCAAAAGTTGACTGCATAGATTTTTTCATTGGAAATTTAACTGCTTCCAAACCACAGAGGTGGCTCCTCTGTATGACTTCAAATACTAGTTTCAAGTATCAAAGAGCGTCCGGGCCAGCCAAGATGTCCTTGAACAATAGAGGTCAGTTCACTGCGGTGGCTCAGTCTTGTGGTTCTCTTTCTTAACTGGAACTTATAAAGTTGGAGCCAGAACCAAGACATTATGCTTGCTTCAGATAAATCCTAGGTATAAATTAGTCAGAAATTAAGTAAATCCCATTTGGCAAGGGCATGAAAAGTATCCCAGGGTCTTGAATATATTTAAATGCCATAAATGGTGAAATTTGCAGCTCATTAAATATGAGGAAATGATTTAAATAATAAAACCCTAAACTTCAAACTCACTGTTATTTTCTTTTCCCACCTTCAATTTCCTGCCAGGAAATAGTGCCATAGACCAACAATCTTGTGGTTCAACTCTCTGCTTCCAAAGGCGTACGTTCAAGTTATCTTAAACTAATTCCTCCAGATGAATGTCTAACTGATTCTTAAAAACCTCTGAGGGAGATTCCATAAACTCCTTTAGTAAACTTTAGCAATGTTTGAATGACCTTGCAGTCAAAGGCAGTTCTTAATATTTAAACTAAACCTCTTTGCTGGTGTCAGAATATCACCTGTGAGTTTGTTTTTATAAATATCAGAGATGGAAAAGATTTATCTTGAGACTACATGAGAAGTACTTGAAATAACACTTTTGCAGTTACTAAATTATTTCCTGAAATAGTTTTTTTAAAAAAATTCTTTCAATGTTGTAGGAATAGCTCTTATATTTATTCATTTAGGATTCTTATTAAATAAATTATATTTATGATATGTAGTCCTTATGTAGTGGTAACATTTTTGGTGGTGTGTGGGTTTAGAAGGATCTGAGGGCCCTCTCTATCCAGACATTTTATGATTTCTTTTGTTCAGTTATGATTGAATGATGAACGTTTTTCAGAAAAGCCTGTTTTACCCTAGGTATTCTAGTTCTGTTTCTTGGACTATAAATAGTACGAATAAGATTTGGACAAGTCTGTGAACTTTCCACTGACTTAATTAGAGCAGTGTTTTCCACTGGTAATTCCTGAGAGTCAGGGTCAGATCTGATAGGGGATTAGCTCAGTTCAAATACTGCGTATACTGACTCAACACGAGAATGAAAGCCAGGAAATGAGAAATGATAGAGATGTGCAGGCTTGAAATAATGTTTTCAAGTTCATATTATGGATACCCATCTACGCTGTAGGTTCCTTGGATAAAATTATTCATTCTTGAGATTTTATATACCACTTGCATATTATGGATTCTCAGACTTTTTTGTTCTTGTCTAAACTCCTCTTCTGATAAGTTTCCACTGACTGCTAGATTATATATACAACTTTAGACCTTGTAGTGTCTTGGATTTTCATGGACACCCCATACTCAACATGTACAAAGTTGAGTCTTCCACTCAAACGTGCCCTTTCCTATCTTAGTGAGTGGTACCACCATTCTTCTGGTTAGTTGCTCAAGCAGGAAACTGTCTTGATTTCATGTACCTGTGTCAATTAGGATTAGGTTTTACTGTATAGAAAGTTCCAGTTAATAGTAACTAAAATAAGATAAAAGTTTATTTTAGCTGTGCATAAAAATCTGGATTGGCACTTGAAGACTGTATGGTGCCCTCTAACATGGACTTTACATATATATATATATATATATATATATATATATATATATATATATATATCTTATTACCTGTTATGGATGGTGGCATCCAAATTCCAGGCAGCAGGTTAAAGGAAGAGAAAAAGAAGAGCAAAGAGCATATATCTCTATCTCATCAAAAAGATTTCAAGAAGCTGCTACATAAACACTTCTGCTTACCATCCAGTTGATCTGCATTTAGTCATATGGCTATACCTTTTAGTTGGAAGAGTTAAGGAGGAGAGAACTGGCCATAGCTCACTGGACATTTATAGACTGAGAACAGACTGGAGGAAAAAGAGAAAGTTTTGATACCCAGGAATATTTATTGAAAAGAATTACTTTGTAAAAAGATCATTGAAACATGACTATTTATTATGTGCAAGGCACTGCATGCAGTAACGCAATGAGCATTCTCTGAAAGAAGAAACCATCTTTGTAATTCAAACTCTACTGCAGTCAAGTTTAATGAAGTGACTCTTATTTAAGTCCCTATTACATGATCCACGTAGGAAATTTCTCTTAGGATTTGGTACTAGCATTAACTGTGTCTTCTTTGAGAAGCATCACCTGTCTTTTCCTTTCATAGAATAATACTAGATAACATCCTTAGACATCTCCCATGTGGCAGGCACTATGCCCAACACTTCACCTACATTTTCTCAGGGTGTTCTTACAATGTCTCTTTGAAGACAGTACTGTCATCATTCCACCGGTGAGGTTAAGTAACAGTCCCTTAAATTTTCCACTCCTTCTTAGTGCCAGAAAGCTTAGAGCAAAATTTTAAGCCCAATCACAGCAACTCACTGACCTCTCCTTTTGTAAACAAAACAACAAACAAATAACAGTGGAAAAGACATGTATTTTGCCATACTTATAATCAGAACTCTTAAACACTCAAGTAGAATGACTCAATTTTAGTTTAGGCTACTGCTGTATATCAGCTGACTTATTTTTCACGCTATTTTCTCCGTTCAACTTTTTTCATCCTTAAAAATAGTTGCATTCATCCTTTCTTAAGTGATTTTTTGGAATATTTAGTGATTTTTAAAAAGAAATAGGGTACAAACATCGAATTTTACACTTAATTCCATTTGTATATTGCCATTCTATTACAGTTATGAGTTGAGTTCCTAATTTAAATCCTAGACTTTTGATATATTCACTAAATATACGATGACACAAATATCTACTATCACTTATGCTCCTTTAGGTCAAGTCTCTTTATACATATGATAACATTTGCAACCATATAACATATTTTACATACATGTTTCTGGGAAGGAACCGTATAAGATATTTACATAATTAAAAAATTGATTTTTGTTTGTTTATTTTTTGAGATGGAGTCTTGCTCAGTCACCCAGGTTGGAGTGCAGTGGCACAATCATAGCTTACTGAAGCCTCAAATCTCTGGGCTCAAGTGATCCTCCTGCCTTAGCCTCCTGAGTAGCTGAGACTATAGGTATGCACCACCACTCCCAGCAATTTTTTTGTAGACATAAGATCTCACTGTGTTGCCCAGGCTGGTCTTGAAATCCTGGCCTCGAATGATCCTGCTACTTTGGCCTCTCAAAGTGCTGGGATTACAGGCATAAGCCATCACACTTGGCCCAAAATTTGATGTTTAAATTGCAATTTGGAGTAAACATAATTATGAGGAAAAAAATTAATGCTGCATATATTACTTTTCCTGGTAGGTTTTTGGTTTGAGAAAGCCTTTTCTAAAAATCCAGACTGAATAATTTCCTTTGTTGTTAAAATATGGAATTACGAAATAGTTCTTTAACTATGCATCTAAAATAATATTTGGCCTTAATTCTTATGTCCTGTAGAATTTCCATTCAGAAATTTGAATGTAAGCTTGCATAACATGATGTTCAGATGACTTTCAGGCTGTTTATGTGTATACAACTTATTTGGCCAACTGTTCTCGCTCAACTTGAGTAAATGTTATTTACCTCCCTCCTAAGAGATGAGGACACTGACCTTAATTTTCTCAAGTTTTAGATTTAACTTTGATACATGCAATAAGAATGATAATTTATAAGAAAGAGCACTTTCTCATGTTAATCATTAGTCATTAGGGTAACTAAGGATGAGTAACATTTTCATGTTTTGGCATTAGATGAATTAGATTTTTGAGAAGTTGATAATAGAGACAAATTGCCTTAAACTCCAAGGTTTTCCCAATCAAAACTAATTTGGAGGCATTTTTCTAAATTTAGAGTAAGTTGGAAGCCTTATGTGTTGGAGTGGATTGTAAATATTTAACAACAATTTCAGTCAACCACTGGTCTACCAGGATGCGAGACCTTCTATAGGTCTCCAAATTATAATTCCGGGACTAAGTGACCCATCACTCAGATCCCTCTTTAACAAAAATGTAAGCAAGTTTTTCTCACATTTACTTTGAAATAGCAGTCAAATAAATGAACAAATAATTTGTTCTATTAATATTTACTGATAACCATCTATGTGCAAAGCACAACATTAGTCCTTTAGGGATAAAAATGTGCATCAAATTTCGCACTCAAAGAGCTTACAGTTTAAGGGGGAAAATTAGACATGTTCACAAAATACATAAGGCCCTAACAGAGGAGCAGATAAAGGGCCTTGCCTGGGACTTAAGAATTTATCATTTATATGCTGGATCCCCAAAAATATTTGACATGACCAAATTAAAAGTGATTAGCCATAGAGTTTGAAACCCAACAAAAAAGAAACAAATACAAATCCCCTACGTGCTTGTGGTAGAAAACACATTAAAAATATATAACTAGTTTATTGAACATTGTGAATTCCAGTCACTTTTGCTATGTTACAGTGAATCTCTTCCTCACATTGCTTAATAATACCTTGTATTTATCCCATTTTTCCAGGCACTTTTAGTTATTAAACACTATATCTGGCGCAGTGTGAAGCATTGATCTCATATCCAATTCCATGGGTATCTCTTTCCCTTTCCCCAGCACTAGCCAGACTTAGGCCTCAAAAACTCCTTTTATCCTTTCCTCAGTTGGGAGGAGAGATGGCAGGATTGGGAGGGATATAGTTTGCCACTGGGTCACCTCCTCCCCTTCTTTTTTTTGGGGGTCTTTGATGGGTCCCTAAGGTGTATTGAGTGAGCTGGGAGGAAGCACAGGAGAATTGCATTATTGAATTATATAACGGGCTGCCTTTGGTGTTGGGAAGGCTGCCTGGTCTTGCATGGGCTGAGATTGGTCTGTCCATTGCTCATGGCTTCCATTCATGTTGTATTTTCTGTGGTGATAGTGAATATTGTTTTCTTGGGGGAGTGCTTGGCTTCAAAGGAGTAGGGCATCTTTGGGCTTCATGGGGGCTGTGGTGCCAGCCTTCTTTCCTAGTGGAGGGACTGACAGCCCCACAGCTCATGTCTTCACCTCTGTGCTTTTTCACATGGACTCCTGGGAGCCTCTCTGCTGTTCTTCATGCCCGTAGAGAGTGTGAGGGGACTGTGTGTGGCACTGCTGTCCATCGTCATCTCAGACACACTATAACATGTTGCTTTTTGCCTTGTAGGAACAGCTCCTCTAGTATGCCTCCTTTCTTTGGAAATATGTAATCCAGAAGCAGGCCAAAGTGTCTAAGTTCACATATGTCCTGAACACATATCATGCTCCCTCACAAAGACCATCATTTTATTCTAATGGTAGGAGCACCTGCTTAGGTGCTCTAGTCCCATAAGCACCCTGCCAGGGAGTGAGGGAGTGGCCTCCTTTCCTACAGGTGAGCGATTCCCTGGGGGTTCTGCCTCACTTGGCTTCAGGATGCAGAAACCCCCATTTATGTTTATTCTTTTTTTTGTTTGTAACTTTAATTTTTAAGTTCTAGGGTACATGTGCAGGAAGCGCATGTTACATAGGACATTTACCTTTATTCTTTATCACCTGGGTCATCTCTTCCATTCATTTCTCTTTCTCTTTGTTGTCTGCTTATTCAAATTAGAGTTGTGGTGGGTTTAGGATCTGGTGGCAGAACCAACTTAGCTGCTGTTTAATCAACCCTGAGATGGTGTTTGCCCCCATTTTTTGCCTCCTTTAGAACGCTGTACTTAATTACTTAATACATTTGTCCTCAATTTTGGGTTCTGGTTGTTAATTCTAGGGCAATGGAAAAAAATATCACTTAACATCATGTTAAATAGAGAAAAAATTAAATGTCACCTCCTTCCATACCTAGCTGTGGCTATTTTGTCATTTAAAATTCTTTTTTTTAATAGCAATATAAGAATGGCAAAAAAAATTTAAAAACTAAACAATTTCTTTTTAAAGTCATTATCGTTTTATATACACAGCTTATTCAATTTTCTCTCATGGTTTTTAAGATTAGAAGTGTTATAAAAATCATTTCCTCATGCTGTTGTGAATGACTTATAAAAATAGTGTCCAGTGCAGAAAACTTTGCAATGTGTATTTGACATTGATCATTTCACTTGACAATTAATCATTACTTAATCATTTCATAATTTTGGATCATTTAGATGGTTTCAGATAAAAAATATTGTAAATGATGCTGAGAAGAATAGCATTGGACATACATTTTCCCCCCTCTATCTTGGATTATTCCATTTGTATGAGCAATAACTACTTTATGAATGACAGCTGGAGTTACTGAGCTTAGTTTCTCAGAACCTTGGAAAACATTTTGTATTAAATACAGATGTAATTTTGTATTGGTTATCTTTTCTAAATGGCATCACCTCTGACCCTGGGAGAGATGTTAAATTCTTCCTTTTGGTTTTAGCTAGGCTATGTCTCTAAGCTAATTTTGAGTGAATATTTTTATGATTTAAGATTTTATTTTCATGGTTTGGCAGCAAGCGATATATTTATTTCTGTGCTGGGATTTTGGCAAAAGCTTTCTGAAAATCTCAGAGTTATGTCAACCAATTTACACTTTCTGTGATCCAAGACCAAGATCACTTCCCTGAATTCCAACAACTTGGTAAATTTTGAGGAGCTTCATGAATGCCTTTTGTGGAAACCATGGTGGAGGTCCCTGATTAGGCTTCTTTCTTTAATTAGTTCACCTAGCAGCATAAACCTAAACATTTATACTTGTTTTTGGATTATAGCCAGAACTTTTATTTAATAAATGCCTTCTTGTCAGAGTCTGAAATGAAACAAAAAATTGGAAAAGATAATGGCAAAGGTCTTTGTTTTTTGTGATGGCACACAGGTGGGCCAGGTGTGTACAGCTTATCAGGGAACTGAAAGAATGAGCAGAATGAACGTATTTTTAGGGCATGAACTACACAACAGTTGATCTCTGAAGTGGACAGCTACCAGAGGTGGATGCTTTACTGCCAATCTCTCTCCCTTTTAGTCCGAGGGAAGAAAAGGGAGGACCCTAAGCACTGAGTATAAGCAAATGAATTTCTAAAATAGAGACCTCTTGCAGCACACATCTACTATTAATATGGATTAACTCACAAGGATCCTTACTGTTAAATTCCTTTGCACCCACTTCCTGGGGATTCACATTCACAAGGTAGTACATTCCTGATTATAATGAAATGTAAACACCAATATCATTATGTGGCTTAGCATCAACTAGAATTGCGGTTGCTGGTTGAATAGACTGGCCGAGATGGATTGGGTTATAGCACAAATGGACAGATCTTAAAAGATACTTGGCCTTAGGATCCTTTGTTAGTGAGTGAGCTGAATTAACGGGGTTATCATGAAATAGTGTGGGAAGTAAATAAGAATTGCCTGACAAGCCACAGAATGCAAGCATCTGATAAAGGTCTAATATTCAGAATCCATAAGAAACTTACACAATTCAAGAAGCAAAAAACAAATAACCCCTTGAAAAAGTAGGCAAAGGGCATGAACAGACTTTACAAAGGAAGACGTACAAGCAGGCAACAAACATATGAAAAATGTTCCATGTCACTAATTGTCAGAGAAATGCAAATGAAAGCCACAATGAGATATCATCTCACATTAGTCAGAATCGCTATTACTAAAAAGTCAAAAAACAACAGATGCTGGTGAGGCTGTGGAGAAAAGGGAACACTTATACACTGTTGGTGGAAGTATAAATTAGTTCAGCCACCGTGGAAAGCAGTTTGGAGATTTCCCAAGAACTTAAAACAGAATTACCATTTGACTCAGCAATCCCATTACTGGGTGTAATTCAAAAGTAAACAAATCATTTTACCAAAAAGACTCATCTGTTCATTGCAGCACTATCCACAATAGCAAAGACATGGAATCAACCTAGGTGCCTATCAATGGTAGATCAGATAATGTGATATATATACACTATGGAATATTATGCAGCCATAAAAAATTCAAAATCACGTCCTTTGCAGCCACACAGATGCAGCTGGAAGCCACCATCCTAAGCAAATTAACACAGGATCAGGAAACTAAATGCTGTATATTCTCATGTATAAGTGGGAGCAAAACATTGGGTACATATGGATATAAAGATGGGAATAATAGACGCTGGGGACTACTAGAGGGAGGAGAGGGGGACAGGGGAAAGGGCTGAGAAACTAACTGTTGGGTGTTATGCTCACTACCTGGGTGACGGGATAATTTGTACCCAAAACCTCAACATCACCCAATATACCGATGTAACAAACATACACATGTACCCCCTGAATCTATACTTCAAGTTGAAGTTATTAAAGAAAATGACCTAAGTATTATAAAAGCAAACAAATGAAAAAAGAAATCTACTCAACTCTTGTTGTTGATTGTTGATTGTTGTTGGTTGATTGGTTGATTGGTTAGGCTTTGTGTCCCCACCCAAATCTCATCTTCAATTATAATCCCCATAATCTCCATGTGTCAAGGGAAAGACCAGGTGGAGGTAATTTAATCATGGGATGGTTTCTTCTATGCTTTTCTCACGATACTGAGTAAGTTCTTGTGAGATCTGATGGTTTTAAAAGGGGCTCATCCCCTTTCGCTTGGCCCTTCTCCTTCCTGCTGCCTTGTGAAGAAGTTGCCTTGCTTCCCCTTCACCTTCCACTGTGATTGTAAGTTTCCTGAGGCCTCCCCAGCCATGCTGAACTATTAGTCAATTAAGCCTCTTTCCTTTATAAATGACCCAGTCTTGGGCAGTTCTTTATAGCAGTATGAAAACAGATTAATAAAGTGGTGTTCACTAGCTCCTAATTAATGTGTGAAGTGCAAGAAGTTATTTATTGGAAGTGCTTAATAAATATATGTATATGTGCCTAAAAATAAATAAATAGCTCACCAGAGTTGGAGGTTGGGGAATTCTGAACCATCTTTGTTCTTGAATGCTGCCCAGTACAAAAACCTTTGTCTTGCTCAAATAAACTTTGTTAAAAAAAATAAAACCAGCTTGATGATTTGGACCTTAAATTGGGATAGCTGGCTAACGTCATTTCCTAAGACTGATGGGGGAATAAAATAGTAGAGATTGCACAACAGCAGGCTGGGTCTACAGAGAGGAGAGAATCCAAAAAGAATAAACAGGAGGCATAATGGAAGAAAACTGCAGGAAATTAGAATGGTCAACATTTTGGCTCAAGCCAAGAGAACTAACCAGGTTGTTTTCTCAGGATAACTTTGTGTTTCTCTTGGGAAAGTGACATCAGGAAGGAGAAACCCAAACTCAGCTTTTTTCCTATGTCTTGAGACCTTCTGTGGATCTTATAAGTCTCTTCAGTTTAAGGAGCATTATCTTTTCATTTGATTTTGATAGGGTAAATAAACCACACTACTTAAAGACTTAAATAAAGACTTAAAAATAATATTATACATTTATATGTCATTCAGTTAAAGCAAAGCTGACCCAAGATGAAACAAAATGAGCTTCCTCTACTGCATTGAGGATCAGCTTAATTCTCTTGAGCTTCTTCTTGTCTCTCCTAATGAGGAAAGATAGCTGAGGAGACTGATACATTTGGAAGATGCTTCTATAGGTTTGTTGAGAGAAGACTAAACTAGAATATGTATATCAGAATCAGGCTGATGTAGAAGTGATATTGGAAATCTGATTATGGACACTTTGCTGCCTTTGATAGAAAGCTATAGGTGGTTTCGTCAAAGTCAGGCTAGCCATGTTAATGAGGCAACCTTCTCTTCCTATAATCTCTTGCCCAACTTGAACTCCTTAGGTTTGGGCCCTAAATTTTAGAAGAAGGATCACCTTACAAGGAGATGGGACAATACATATCCTCTCATGACTACTCTGGAGTAAGATATTTGGAAAACAAACAAGCATTATAAAAGGAGACCTTTTTCTAAGTAAAAGTTGAGAGAGTGTAGGACTAGAGGAAACTCCAGGGACAACTGAAAGACAGAAGGTCTCCACATTTTCCTGTTGGTGTGGTATGTATGTTTACTATAACCACTGCTGTGCCCATGCCTCCTGCTGGCCATCATCAAGACAGATTGTGATATACCAACTAATTAACATTTAAGAGGGACAAGAAAAAAAATTAAATCCTTCACAAAATATAAAACACATGAGAATTATATTTAAAAATGAGATAAAGTATTTTAGCAACCCAAAGAAAAAGCTCAAATAATGATGAAAATTTTTGTAGAATTTGTTGAATTTAAAAATAAATGGACAAAAAGCCTTAAAAATAAGATAAAAATTAGAGAGAATGACCAGATCATGTTTTTTTTTTTTAAATAAAGGCAGCCAAAACTAATAGGAAAAAAAGGTGAGAAAAAACTGATAAAGAAACAAAAATGACTAAGCAGAATTGTGTGATTTAAAAGAAAAAAGTAAAAGCAAAAATCTTGAGATGGAAGGTAAACAGAAAAAATTGAGTAGCATAGTAGAGCAATAAGCTAAAATAATGCTGAGATGTAGAGATATTTTTCAAAAGACAAAGTATAACCTGAGTAAAATAGAAATCAATTGACTAACCAGCTGGAAGCCAGCACGTGGCAGAAATCCTCAGCAAAATTTTATGAGTTGGAAACATTATTTTGTAGAGTGAGGGTCAATTTAATAGAGTCCCTAATGGGTAGAGATCAGAGAGAGAAAGAGAAGTCTGTGCTCACAGACTCCTGCCCATCAGCACACCTTGGGCACCAGAGCCCACATCAGGATTTCTCAGCAATTAGGAGTATGAGGTCAGGGCCCTGGGGCAGACTGCTTCAGCTGTGTGTGTGGGTCCTGGGCCCTGTAAACTTCACTCCGAATTTAGGTGGTGCAGATGTACTTAATCGTTGATTATCCATTGTCATGGAAGAAAGGATTAGTTCGTGTAATTAAAATAATTTGTATTTGGCTCTAGGGTATGTGTGTGTGTGTGTGTGTGTGTGTGTGTGTGTGTGTGTGTGTGTTTTTAATTAAAAAAAATAATTCCACATCCCTCCCTTAATCTCTCCCCGGAGGTCACTGCTGTTAAGACTTACTTTCCTGTATGTAATTCTTGACCCTTTTCTATGAATTTAAAACATTTATAAATATATACTTGTAGAATTTTACACATAAATTGTTTTAGCTAACATAAATGTTTACAATATGCTAAGTACTGTAGATGGAATGTATTAATCTGTGTCATGGACTTTATATGCATTAACTCATTTAATTCCTGTGGTATTTTTATTTTGATTTTAAAGATGAGGGAATTGAGGGAAATGAGATTTCATAACTTGTCTCAGACTACCCTGCAAGTGGGAAATGGAACCCGGATGTGCACTTAGAGTCCCAACTGTTAAGCATTATGATGATTTTCTGCTTCACTAATTGGGATAATGCTATACCAACCTTTCACAACTTATTTTCACTCTTAATGACCTATCATGGAGATCTTTCTATGTGACTATGTATAGGTCTACTTTATTCTTTAAATTGCTGTATTCTACTGTATATCATAAGTTATTTAATTATTTCCCTATTTATGAGCATTTAGGTAGTTTCCAATTCTGACTGCTGACCACATTCATTTCTTTCAACAGATGTTTATGGAGTACCTACAATGTGCTAGGCCTTCTTCCTGGTGTTAAGGAATCAACAGTGAACAAAACAGACAAATCCTGTAATGTCATAGGATGTAGTTTTTAGTTGTAGAAGTAGTAATGAAGTAACTGTATTATCTATAGCAAAACAAGCAAATCTATAGGGTAATGAAGAGTAAAGGAATAGATGCTATGGGGGTGCCATTGTATATGGTATAACAAAGTGATTTATCACTAATATTTTTCCTTATTTAAAACAATTTTTTTTTTCAGAATTAGAGACTCACTAGAAGTTGCAAAAATAGTAAGAGGTCCAACGTGCACTTTGTCCAGCTTCCCCAATGGTCACATGTTACATAACTATAGTACAATATTGATATAGTTTGGCTGTGTCCTCATCCAAATCTCATCTTGAATTGTAGTTCCCATAATCCCCATGTGTGGTGGAGGGGATGCAGTGGGAGGTAATTGAACCATGGGGGTGATTTCCCCCATGCTATTCTTGTGATAGTGAGTAAATTCTCAGACTTGTTTTTATTGACTTGCTCTGGCTGCTGTGTGGAAGCAGGCAAACCAGTTGGGATGTGAGGCTATGGATTGTTCCCAATTATTCCTTTCCTAAAAGAGGATTATGTGTCCTGACTTGTTGCTGTATGATATGCAGAGACACCCTGCTGGAGGATTACCCCCACTATACCACCCACCCATCCATCAAATTGTCAAGCTTAGACCATGTAATACTTGTTTAATAGAATGTTTATAGTACGTTTTGTTTAATAGAATGTGTGGAGACATGACCTATGAAAAGCCTTACATTAGATTACATGGTTCAGCTTCACCCCTTGGTTCTGTTTGTTGCCATGAGAATAACAGATAGGAGATTCTCTTTCATGCTACATCTTGGAATGAGAAGACATATGAAGAAGACCACAGCCTGTAGCAAATCTTCAGCTTATACATAACATAATGAGAAATACATGTTTGTTATTGTAAGCCATTAGGATGTTAGGGTTTATTATTGCAGCAAAGATGACTAATAAAGAGATCTATTGCAGTAAGCTAGACGATGGTGGTTTGTACTAGGGTAGCAGCAACACTTTTGTACATATGAATTATTTGGATATGATTGCTGGTTCAAACAACATGTGCATACTGTCAGTTTGTCCTAAAAATTATCCTCAATCTACACAACTATCAATTGTGTAAGAAAATGCCTTTTTTTAAACATATTTTTCATTTTTTTCTAATCTGAGAGGTAAAATGTGATCTCACTGTTATTATATGCATTTCCATGATTCCTAGTGATATTGAGCATCTTTGCATATTTCTTTTTTAGCTCTTCTTCCTAGCTTGAGAGATTAGGTTATTATCTAATGCCATCCTACTTTTCCACACTTCTCCCATTTCTGCTGTTATTCTCCAGTTTAATAATATATTTGATTGAGCATCTACTGCATTCCATGGAGAGCCCTCAATCTTTTACATATATTACCTAATTTAACTCTCACAAAAATCTTGTAGGTAACATAACAATTTATATTATTGCCACCTTTATGCATGAGAAATCTGAGGCCTGAAGCTAAGAAGCAATTTGAGGTGGAGCCAAGATGGCCGAATAGGAAGAGCTCCAGTCTACAGCTCCCAGCGTGAGCGATGCAGCAGATGGGTGATTTCTGCATTTCCAACTGAGGTACCAGGTTCATCTCACTGGGGAGTGCTGGACAGTGGGTGCAGGACAGTGGGTGCAGCACACTGTGCCTGAGCCGAAGCAGGGCGAGGCATCGCCTCACCCGGGAAGCACAAGGGGTCAGGGAATTCCCTTTCCTAGTCAAAGAAAGGGGTGACAGATGGTACCTGGAAAATTGGGTCACTCCCACCCTAATACTGCGCTCTTCCAATGGGCTTAACAAACGGCACACCAGGAGATTATATCCGACACCTGGCTCGGAGGGTCCTACGCCCATGGAGCCTCGCTCATTGCTAACACAGCAGTCTGAGATCAAACTGCAAGGCGGCAGCGAGGCTGGGGGAGGGGTGCCTGCCATTGCTCAGGCTTGAGTAGGTAAACAAAGTGCCTGGGAAGCTCGAACTGGGTGGAGCCCACCACAGCTCAAGGAGGCCTCCCTGCCTCTGTAGGCTCCACCTCTGGGGGTAGGGCACAGACAAACAAAAGACAGCAATAACCTCTGCAGACTTAAATGTCTCCGTCTGACAGCTTTGAAGAGAGTAGTGGTTCTTCCAGCACGCAGCTTGAGATCTGAGAACGGCAGACTGCCTCCTCAAGTGGGTCCCTAACTCCTGAATAGCCTAACTGGGATCCCTCCCAGTAGGGGCAGGCTGACACCTCACATGGCCGGTACTCCTCTGAGACAAAACTTCCAGGGGAACGATCAGGCAGCAGCATTTGCGGTTCACCAATATCTGCTGTTCTGCAGCCACCACTGCTGATACCCAGGCAAACAGGGTCTGGAGTGGACCTCCAGTCAACTCCAACAGACCTGCAGCTGAGGGTCCTGATGGTTAGAAGGAAAACTAACAAACAGAAAGGACATCCACACCAAAAACCCATCTGTACATCACCATCATCAAAGACCAAAGGTAGATAAAACCACAAAGATGGGGAAAAAACAGCAGAAAAACCGGGAACTCTAAAAATCAGAGCGCCTCTCCTCCACAGGAATGCAGCTCCTCACCAGCAATGGAACAAAGCTGGACGGAGAATGACTTTGACAAGTTGAGAGAGGAAGGCTTCAGAAGATCAAACTACTCTGAGCTAAAGGAGGAAGTTTGAACCAATGGCAAAGAAGTTAAAAACTTTGAAAAAAAATCAGACGAATGGATAACTAGGATAACCAAAGCAGAGAACTCCTTAAAGGACCTGATGGAGCTGAAAACCATGGCATGAGAACTACATGACGAATGCACAAGCCTCAGTAACCGATGCGATCAACTGGAAGAAAGGGTGTCAGCGATGGAAGATGAAATGAAAGAAATGAAGCATGAAGAGAAGTTTAGAGAAAAAAGAATAAAAAGAAATGAACAAAGCCTCCAAGAAATATGGGACTATGTGAAAAGACCAAATCTACATCTAATTGGTGTACCTGAAAGTGATGGGGAGAATGGAACCAAGTTGGAAAACACTCTGCAGGATATTATCCAGGAGAACTTCCCCAATCCAGCAAGGCAGGGCAACATTCAAATTCAGGAAATACAGAGAATGCCACAAAGATACTCCTCGAGAAGAACAACTCCAAGACACGTAATTGTCAGATTCACCAAAGTTGAAATGAAGTAAAAAATGTTAAGCGCAGCCAGAGACAAAGGTCGGGTTACCCACAAAGGGAAGCCCATCAGACTAACAGCTGATCTCTCAGCAGAAACTCTACAAGCCAGAAGAGAGTGGGGGCCAATATTCAACATTCTTAAAGAAAAGAATTTTCAACCCAGAATTTCATATCCAGCCAAACTAAGCTTCATAAGTGAAGGAGAAATAAAATACTTTACAGACAAGCAAATGCTGAGAGATTTTGTCACCACCAGGCCTGTCCTAAAAGAGCTCCTGAAGGAAGCACTAAACATGGAAAGGAACAACCGGTACCAGCCACTGCAAAAACATACCAAATTGTTAAGACCATCAAGGCTAGGAAGAAACTGCATCAACTAACGAGCAAAATAACTAGCTAACATCATAATGACAGGATCAAATTCACACATAACAATACTAACCTTAAATGTAAATGGGCTAAATGCTCCAATTAAAAGGCACAGACTGGCAAATTGGATAAAGACTCAAGACCCATCAGTGTGCTGTATTCAGGAAACCCATCTCATGTGCAGAGACACACATGGGCTCAAAATAAAGGGATGGAGGAAGATATACCAAGCAAATGGAAAACAAAAAAGAGGCAGGGGTTGCAATCCTAGTCTCGGATAAAACAGTCTTTAAACCAACAAAGATCAAAAGAGACAAGGCCATTACATAATCGTAAAGGGATCAATTCAACAAGAAGAGCTAACTATCCTAAATATATATGCACCCAATACAGGAGCACCCAGATTCATAAAGCAAGTCCTGAGTGACCTACAAAGAGACTTAGACTCCCACACAATAATAATGGGAGACTTTAACACCCCACTGTCAACATTAGACAGATCAACGAGACAGAAAGTTAACAAAGATATCCAGGAATTGAACTCAGCTCTGCACCAAGCCGACCTAATAGACATCTACAGAACTCTCCACCCCAAATCAACAGAATATACATTCTTTTCAGCACCACACCACACCTATTCCAAAATTGACCACATACTTGGAAGTAAAGCACTCCTCAGCAAATATAAAGGAACAGAAATTATAACAAACTGTCTCTCAGACCACAGTGCAATCAAACTAGAACTCAGGATTAAGAAACCTACTCAAAACCGCTCAACTACATGGAAACTGAAAAACCTGCTCCTGAATGACTACTGGGTACATAATGAAATGAAGGCAGAAATAAAGATGTTCTTTGAAACCAACGAGAATAAAGACATAACATAGCATAATCTCTGGGACACATTCAAAGCAGTGTGTAGAGGGAAATTTATAGCACTAAATGCCCACAAGAGAAAGCAGGAAAGATCTAAAATTGACACCTTAACATCCCAATTAAAAGAACTAGAAAAGCAAGAGCAAACGCATTCAAAAGCTAGCAGAAGGCAAGAAATAACTAAGATCAGAGCAGAACTGAAGGAAATAGAGACACAAAAAACCCTTCAAAAAAATCAATGAATCCAGGAGCTGGTTTTTTGAAAAGATCAACAAAATTGATAGACCGCTAGCAAGACTAATAAAGAAGAAAAGAGAGAAGAATCAAATAGACGCAATAAAAAATGACAAAGGGGATATCACCACCAATCCCACAGAAATACAAACTACCATCAGAGAATACTATAAACACCTCTATGCAAATAAACTAGAAAATCTAGAAGAAATGGATAAATTCCTCAACACATACAGAAGACAGAGTGGTGAGAAACCTAAAATATAACACAAGACAAAGGCAAAGCAGACTGTTGCTTATCCACACCTTGCTCATGTTTTGACTTTCTAGGTTATAAAGTGTGAAGACCTTGTCACAGAGATTAATAAGATATGGCCTTCAAATAGTTTCCTCTGCCTTTCTCCTTCTTTATAACTAAACAAGCTGTATGTTTTGTCCCCCTGTAAGTTTAGTTTAAAAATGCGCAAAGAATAGGTTTTTTAGTTTTTTCTTCTGTGGAAAATAGAAAATTCATATTTCTTTCTCATTCAATGACAATAGGAGTGATTCCTTTCTCCCTCATTTCTTTGTGGCCTCCACATGTCTTTGAAAATATGTGTGTTCTAACTTAATTTTCCAATGTAGTGAAACAGACAAGTGTGTCTGACACGTATTGAACAGGAAATAAAAAAACTTTTTATTGCAGAAGATGTAGGGCCATCTGAAGTCAGGCAAGCAGTTACTTAAAAGACATCCAACTATGCAAACAGGAAGAAATGGTCCAGCTGGGAAATTGGGCCAATTTGGACCTCAGTAAAATCTTGTTTCCAACATGTATCTAAATTTAGAGAAATTTTTTTTATTGAATGTTTACATAGAAGTGAAATAGGATATTTCTCTAAAAATATTGTCATTATTCCCAAGGTAAGAATTTATTATTTTGTTTAGAATTTACATAAGGCAGTACACCGTGCTTTGGAAATAATACTTGCAGACTGAAACAAAAACAATTTTTTTTTGCATCTACATTCAATAGAAATGAAAGCTTAGGTTACTATGGTATTTTACTTTTCAGATTAACATGGATGAATTTTTTTAAATAGCAAAGATAAGCTCTAAAAGAATTAGAATATTCTACAATTAGGTTGCTATAATTTTAAAAAGGAACTAATATTCATTGCCAACCCTTTGGTAATCAAAAGTATGCAGAAAGATGTAATCAAATGTGGGTACATGGCCCTCATTGTGAGTCAAATCATGTTCTCACAAAAAATGGTAGCTTATTTATCTGACTTCATTGTTCCTTATAATGACATTTTGGGATAATTAAGGCAGACTCCATTAAGCACATGAATGTTTTTCACAGAAAAATTTCTAAAATATTGTGAAAACTTTCTTTTCTGTTAAGCTTATTACAGATAAATTCAACTTTTGCTAATAATTCAGGGAAATCTCATGAGCATTTATTATTTTGTGGTGCTAGAAGATAGCCCAAAGTGTGAATGATATTATAACAGTAACAATCATCAGAATATTTGTGATTATATAGGATATTGTGTGCAGGTATGCTTCCAACAGCTTGCTTATATTAACTCATTTAATTCTAATAAGAACATTGTGAAGTAAGTACTGGTATCATTCTCATGGTACAGATGATGCGACCGAGGCCTAGGCACAGAAAGGTTCTGTAACCAAAGTGGCCCAGCTAAGAGGCTGTAGTGCCAAGATTCACTTTCAGGCAGTTCATTCCCAGAGCCTAACCTCTCAGCATTCACGTGTTACAGCTTCTAAGATAAGTACGGGTTCAGAGTCAAGCCTGAATTTTGGCTTTGCTACTTGGAAGCTGAATGAGAGTAAGTTGCTTAACTTTTCTGAGTTCCAATTTTCTTATCTTAAAATGAGGATGATAATGGCACTAACATCACGGTGTGTTGCAAGGAAGAAATAATATACTGTAGGCAAAGAGCTTAGCACATAGAACGTCATCAAGAAATATTAACTTTTATTATTGCTTTTTATTACTCCTTTTATGTAAAAGAGTGAGAATCTACAAGTGGTCTGTGATGTGGAGAACTATTTGCACACCTGAAAAATGGACCTCAAATGGCTAATTTTCTTGAGTATGCATCTATAGTCTTTTCCTCATTGATTATCTATTGTCACTTTTTGATGTTTACTGGTCAAGAATGTAGGCTCCAGAAATCCTGGCTTCACTATTTACAGGTTTATCCAGTGGGAGGCAATCTACATCTCTTCTCTAAGCCACGATTCTTTTTCTATAAAATGGGGATCTATATTCTTATTGAAACAGTTTCATAAATTTCACAGTATCATGTTGTCCCTTTGTAATCTGGATAAGAATTTTGAGGAAATATTCTATATATTCAGATGTCTTCAGTCTAACCTTCATAGTAGGTGATGTTTTCTATGATTTTATTTGCAAGTTTGTCTACTTACTTCAGCATTTTAAATTCGGTCAGAACCAACTTATTCATTCCTTCTTATTTTTCCCAAATGCTTGATTGCTTGTGTCCTCTGTATTTGTCTTTATTTCTTAGTACTGGCAGATTTGGTGTATCAGTTGCCATCATTTGGGGTGGTTTGGCGGGGAAAGGTTTCCCCAAGGGAGAAAGCATTTATATCTCTCCACCCCTTTGTGGGGAAGGCAGGCTGGCTTCAGTTACCACTTTTTGACACATTAATGTTTTTGAAATTGATTGTATGCATCAGTTCTTGAAATAGTTGAGTTCTACTCTCTATTTTCCTGACTGCTCTTAATTCAAGCCAATTTCCTTTGGTTCTTTTTGCTGCTTGCATAAAGCATATTGTTGCTCTAAGAATAATGAAATGTAAATAGTAATGATACATATTTTTAAAAGGAAAACACTATACAGTTGTCTTTAAATGAATTGTTAGGTGTGAAAACAAGCTCAAATCAGCTTTTAAGCTCCTTCTCTACCTACATTAACAGTTACTAAATTTATTAGCAACCTTTTGCTAGCCAGAAAAAACGGTGTGGAGGACAATTTTGCAAGAAACCTGCTATCATAAAAACAGTCACATCATAGGGAGAAATGATACATTTGAAACACAAAATCCATCACTGAATCTTTCACTTCTATAACATTATTTTTAAGTTCTTACTTCTCTATTTTTATGCCAATTATTTTAATTTTGATTAAGAAAATTCGGCAATAATTTTATTTGTCCATTGACACTTTAGAATTTAAACTTTTTTGAACAGATGACATTTTCATATGGCTTTTAAAAATAAATATTAAAGAGGTAGCATTGAAAAGTCTCACTCTTACCTGTCTTTGATAAAGTTCATTTTTGTATACTTGCCCCATCTTCTTTTATTAAATTTGTATGTATCTTAGAAATATACAAATAAAAGCAAAGATTAATATATATCCGTATTTCATCCATTTCTTACACAACTTGCTTTTGTTAACAATATATTATAGACATCTTCCCCTATGCATATGTAGAGATAAGAGATAAGTGGATAGCATTGTTTATATAATCAGTCTTGGATAGATACACATTTGAGTTATTTTCCATTTTTTTTTTTGCTGCTACAAAAAATGTTGTGAATAGCATCGTACTAGGTTGGTGCAAAAGTAATTGCGGTTTTTGCTATTTAAAGTAACGGCAAAAACTGCAATTATATTTGCACCAACCTACATGTATGTCATCCAGAATGTGGGAAGTTTGTCTGTAGGATAAATTCCTGGAATTGAGATTGCTTAGATGGAGGGATCATGTACTTTGAAGTTTGATAGTGATGGCCAAATGGCTTTCCACAGGGCACTGTACGTGCCAATTAGCAAAGAAGAAGGTTCTTCTTTCTCAACTTTGCCAACAAAGTATGTTATCAAATGATAGGCTTTTGACTCCTCTTGTACATGAGAAGTGGTATATTAGTGCAATTTTGGATTTAGTTTGAGGGATGTTGAGTATCTTTGCACAGGTTTAAGGGTGTGGGTCTCTTTGCCCTGAATTTCTAGTAGTTGTTTCTGTTAGATTTTTGTCTGTGATGTGAGTCACAATTTCTTTCCCTAGTTTGTTACTTATTTTTTGGCTTCACTGAAAGTATTTAGTAGACATTTTTAAATTTTTTATATAATAAATTTATCAATCTTTTATGGCTTTTGAATTTTGATAGCTGGTTAGAAAGGCCTTCCTCTGCCCAAAGTTATAGCGGCATTTTGTCCATGTTTGCTTTAATAATTTTATGGTTTGATTTTTCTATATTTAAATTTGTAATTCTTTTGGATTCAACTTTAACTTTTTCCAGATCGTGATTCATTGTCACCACATCATGTATTTTATCTTTTCCTCACTAATATGAGATATTGTATGTATTTGGGCTTATTTTTGGACTTCAATTCTGTTCTACTAATTTGTATGTCTACCTGCATCTCTGTAATATTCTACTTTTTTCATGAAATTCTAAATGATTTTAAAAGTTGTAGGTGCCTAGCACAGGGTCCCTGACCTCTTTTATGTATATGATTAATTGGAATAGTAAGTATCTACTCAGTGAATTGTTTTAGCATCTCTACATGTAGTTTGGCCACGCTAAATGAAGGAATAGGATGATTTTTTGGATAGTTTATATGTTAGCAATGATAGGAATTAATGAGGACAGAGTTTATTTTTAAAAAATATTCCAAAATTTGACATTACATGCAAACCTATGACACTTAAAGCAATTAATTATCTGACTACAATGAAAATGCTTGTATGGATAACACTTCATTGTCTCTCCCCTATTCCAGTCCAGCCCTCTTCCTCTTCATTTTTGGTACTGCTGCCAGGGTGGGCTTTCCTACATATAATCCTGTCAAATATGACAATTTGGTAACTCTCCATTGGCTTGTGTGATAGCATGAAGTTACCATGAGTGGCAGCAAAGCCACTGAAAAATCAAAATAATTTTTGAGCACAGACTGTGTTTGATGAGGAAGTGATACATAAAGGAAGGAACAAAATAAACTTGGCCCTGATCCCATGGAGCTTATGGTGTAATAGAAAAGACTGATATTAACCGATAATTACAGCAAAGTGTGATGTGGACTATGGCAAGATATTAGGCTACCTATCTAGCGTCGCCACCTATGACAAACTATTTGCAGTTCCCTGAATTGATTATTGTTGCTTATCTCAAGGCTTACACATTTGCAACATTTTTCTTGGAATACCTTGATACATTTGGATACATTTGACTGAGTCTTTCATGACTTGATTGGATCAGCGTCTCTTATGGGAAACATTCTCATACCCTCTGCCCTTCCTTGCTGCCTTTCTTTTCAAATATTATTGAGTATCTACTGTGTGCCAGACCCTGTGCTAGGTGCTGGATATATATGGTGATCCAGGGTAGTTGGATTCTTGTTTTCACGTTGTACCAGATACTATGTGATGCATGGAGGATACAATTATAAATAAGCAAGTCCTATTTCTGAGGAAATGGTGGGGTGGGGGAGACACATAAAGGAAAATGATAAAACATGATAGCAAGTGAAATGCTGGAGCTATTCAGAGGACATTATACAAAAGCCTGAGGTAATCTTTTTGGGGAAGCCTAGGTTCAAGTTAATGATTCTGGAGAAGGTGGCCCCTAGTATGAATCTTAAAGAATGATTAGGTGTTGGACAATTAAAGAGAATGAGAGTAGGAGAGAGGGCAATTCTTGGAAGGGAAGATAGTGAGAGGTGAAGCCAGCTGGGCTTCTGGGTCGGGTAGGGACTTGGAGAACTTTTGTGTCTAGCTAAAGGAATGTAAATGGACCAATCAGCGCTCTGTGTCTAGCTAAAGGATTGTAAACGCACCAATCAGCACTCTGTAAAATGGACCAATCAGCACTCTGTAAAATGGACCAATCAGAAGGATGTGGGTGGGGCCAAACAAGGGAATAAAAGCTGGCCACCCCAGCCAGCAGAGGCAACCTGCTTGGGTCCCTTTCCACAATGTGGAAGCTTTGTTCTTTCGCTGTTGACAATAAATCTTGCTGCTGCTCACTGTTTGGGTCTGCACCACCTTTAAGAGCTGTAACACTCGCCGCAAAGGTCCACGGCTTCACTCCTGAAGTCAGCAAGACCGCAAACCCATTGAAAGGAAGAAACTCCGGACACATCTGAACATCTGAAGGAACAAACTCTGGACACACCATCTTTAAGAACCATAACACTCACTGTGAAGGTCCGCGGCTCATTCTTGGAGTCAGCGAGACCAAGAACCCACGGGAAGGAACCAATTCTGGACACAATAGCATGAACAAAGGTTATGAAGTGAAAACCGGTAAGAAGAGCACAGTGCGCTGCAAGCAGTTTCTTGCAAGACAGACTTGTAGCCTGACCAGGCAGGTCTTTGTAGACCACGAGAGTGAGTACTTTATTCAAATGCAATGGAAAGCCATCTATGTGTTTTCAACAGGGAAATATCATGATTAACACTAGTAAAACATTACCCTGACATTTTAGCATAAAGGGATAAGAAGGAGCAAGATTGAAGTCTGGTAATGTGATGGCTTCAGCTTTATTCTTTTTGTTTAAAATTGCCTTGGCTATTCGGACTCTTTTTGGGTTCCATCTGAACGTTAAAATATTTTTTTTTTTTCTGATTCTGCGAAGAATGTCATTGGTGGTTTGATGGGAACAGCATTGAATCTGTAAGTTGCTTTGGGTGGTATGGCCATTTTAATATTGATTCTTCTGATCCCTGAGCATGGAATGCTTTTCCGTTTGTGTCATCTCTGATTTCTTTGAGCAGTGTTTTGTAATTCTTATCGTAGAGATCTTTCGCGTCCTTAGTTAGCTGTATTCCTAGGTATTTTATTCTTTTTTGTGAAAATTGTGAATGGGATTGCATTCCTGATTTGGTTCTCGGCTTGGTTGTTGATGCATAGGAATGCTAGTGATTTTTGTACGTTGATTTCATATCCTGAAACTTTACTGAACTTGTTAATCAGCTGAAGGAGCTTTTGAGCTGAGACTGTGGGGTTTTCTAGATACAGAATCACGTCATCTGCAAAGAGGAATCGTTAGACTTCCTCTTTACCTGTTTTCTTCCTATTGCCCAATTGCTCTGGCCAGGACTTCCAATACATGTTGAATAGGAGTGGTGAGAGAGGACATCTGTGTTTTGTGCCAGTTTTAAAGAGGAATGCTTCCAGCTTTTTCCCATTTATTATGATGTTGCCTGCGGATTTGTCATAGGTGGCTCTAATTATTTTGAAATATGTTCCTTCAGTACGTAGTTTATTGGGAGTTTTTAACATGAAGGAATGTTGAATTTTATCAAAAGCCTTTTCTGCATCTATTGAGATAGTCATATGGTTTTTGTCTTAGTTCTGTTCATGCAAAGCTGGAGGCATTACTGCTTCAAACTATAGGGCTACAGTAACCAAAACAGCATGGTATTGGTACAAAAAGAGATACACAGACCAATGGAACAGAATAGAGAATACAAAAATAAGGCTGTACACCTACAACCATCTGATTTGCAACAAAGCCGACAAAAAAAAAGCAATGGGGATATGACTCTCTATTCAATAAACGGTGCTGGGATAACTGTCTAGCATATGCAGAAGATAGAAACTGAACTCCTTTCTTACACCACATACAAAGGTCAACTGAAGATAGATAGATGGATTAAAGACTTAAGTGTGAAACCCAAGGCTATAAAAACTCTGGAAGACAACCTAGGCAAGACCATTCTAAACATAGGAATGGGCAAAGATTTCGTGATGAAGACACCAAAGCAATTGCAACAAAAGCAAAAATTGACACATGGGATCTAATTAAACTTAAGAGCTTCTGCACAGCAAAAGAAACAACAGAGTAAACAAAACCTATAGAATGAAAGAAAATATTTGCAAACTATGCATCTGACAAAGGTCTAATACACAGCATCTATAAGGAACTTAAACAAATTTACAAGAAAAAATCCTATTTAAAAGTGGACAAAGGACATGAACAGACCTTTTTCAAAAGAAGACGTACATGCAGCCAACAAGCATATGAAAAAAGCTCAGTATCACTGATTATTAGAGAAATGTAAATCAAAACCACAATTAGATACCGTTTCACACCAGTCAGAATGGCTATTAATAAAAAGTCAAGAAATGTCAGAAGCTGGCGATGTTGTGGAGAAAAGGGAACACTTATACACCATTGGTGGGAGTATAAATTAGTTCCGCCATTGAGGAAAGCAGTGTGGTGATTCTTCAAAGAGCTGAAAACGAAACTACCATTCAACCCGGCAATCCTATTACTGGCTGTATTCCCAGAGGAATATAAATCATAAATCATTCTAACATAAAGACACATGCACATGTATGTTTATTGCAGCACTATTCACAGTAGCAAAGACACGGAATCAACCTAAATGCTCATAAATCATAGACTGGATAAAGAAAATGTGGCACATATACACCATAGAGTACTATGTAGCCATAAAAAAGACAGAGGTCGTGTCTTTTGTGGGAATGTAGACAGAGCTGGAGGCCATTATCTTTAGCAAACTAACAGAGGAACAGAAAACCAGATACCACATGTTCTCACTTAGAAGTGGGAGGTAAATGATGAAAACACATGGACACACAGAGGGGAAACAACAAACACTGGAGTCTACTTGAGCGGGGAGGGTGGGAAGAGGGAGAGAATCAGAAAAAATAACTGTTGGGTACTGGGCTTAGTACGTGGCCGATGAAATGAAATAAACTGTACAACAAATCCCTATGATACAAATTTAGCTATATATGCACATGTAGCCCTGAACTAAAATAAAAGTAAAAAAAAAGAAGCAGTCTCTCTCTTTTAATGAAGAGTCTAAGGGGTGGGTCTTCCAAGCCTGGAAGAGTGAAAAAAAAGTAACAATGTGAGTTGATGGATGTGTCAACTAACTTGATTGTGGGAATCATTTCATAATATATATGTATATAAAATTATGTTGTACACTTTGGATTAATATATTTGTCAATTATATCTCAATAACCTGAAAACAACAACAACAACAAAAATAGTCCAAGGCCAGATGCAGTGACTCATGACTATAAGCCAGTAATTTGGGAGGACAAGGTGAAAGCATCAAGCCTAGTAGTTTCAGACCAGCTGTGGTAACATAGGGAATCCTCGTCTCTATAAGGAATAAGAAAAATAGCCAGGCATGGTGGTACATGCCTGTAGTTCCAGCTACTTGGGAGGCTGAGGCAGGACAATCTTTGGATCCCAGGAATTCAAGGCTGCAGTGAGCCATGATCTTGCCACAGCACTCCAGCCTGGGCAACAGGTCTAAGAATGGAGGTGGGACTCTCAGACTACGGAAGGAGACTACACTTTCATGATGTAGAAGTAATGATGTGGAGGTCATTTCAGAGGCTTAGATTTGGAGGAACTTGGCTCTCCTATGTAATTGGACAATTGGACATTTGCAGTGCTAACTTTGTGAGCATGAATGCTTTCTATAAACCAGAATTTTACAAATCATGACTCACCTTCATGATTGTCATGGGATCCTTAGGGTGTTGCTTCACCAGCCAGAAACCTCTGTGGCTGGCGCTGCCTCTGCTTGAGTTTTGCTTGTGCTCACTGGGCTCATTCTTCCCACTCAGACTGGCAGGCTGCGCTTGACTTGCACTACTGGCCCAGATCCCATGCCTGCCAAAGCCAGGTCCAGAGCAGTGAGAGGTGTGTGAGTGAGTGAGCGCAAGTTTGGGCCACTGCGCAGAGCCAGTCATGCCAGCTGCGGCAGGGTGGGCAGCTCCAGATGCTGGCATAGGTGCTGGCTCTGTGTGAGGCTGTAGCGAGACCAGACGTTCTGCAAATGGCTTCTGCTGTGGGCACCAGTGTCTGGACAAGGGGAATGCGATGGCACCTGAAAGCTCAGAAATGTTAGGAACCACAGAGCCCCATAGAGGGTGTTATAGTGTGTCACAGCCCTGGCTCTGGAGAGAAGGGCTGCAGCTCTTCTCTCTTCCTTGTCACCAACAACGTGGCAAGTGGGGGGCGTGTTTCATCCCTGTTTGTGTTACAGCTCTTTCAGTCCTGCCATTTGGTGAGTCCTGAGTTCTTGTTCCACATCCAGGAAAAATGAGGTAGCGGGCAACTAGAGGGTGAGCAAGATGGAGAGGAGCTTCGCTGAGTGACAGAACAGCTCTCAGGAGACCCAAAGAGGGAAGCTCCTTTCAGCAAGGCAGGTTGTCCCCACCAGTGAGTGAGTTTGGCTGAGCCTGGGGTTTTTATGTGCTCAGGATGGAGGAGCGCATGCTGATTCGTCCACGGGTGGCCATGGGCTGGCCTGGAAAACGCACCATTGGATTGGCCAGTCATCAATGAAGTTCTCACTCCAGGCTGCGGACTTTGCCTGGAACTGGCAGTCTGGCCCCCAGGCTTCAGGTTGTCCCCGGCCTGAAGGTGGGGTTTCACTGGGGACCTGCCCATTCCTGCCTAGGAGCCTGTCTGCCTCCCGACACCATCAGCATGCCACCCATGATGCCTAGGCTGTCTGTGTTGAGGGACACCTGCAGGCCCACGCAGAGCTGCCCTCAGCCCTCTTGGCCTCACTCCTACACTTGTTGGTGCCCAAAGTCCAGAGGGGGCCAAGGCAGCAAGGTGCTGGTGTGTCAGTGCTGCCCTGAGTGCACACACACCTACCTGGGCTCAGCTGGGCCACGACTTTTTTCTGCCCTGGAGTGAGTGTCAGGAGCAGGAAGAGGCCAGGGGAGCAGGGGCAGACACTTTCAAGCCTGCAGAGACAGGGGGCTTCCTGGGTCTCTGAGAGTGCAGAGATGCCCAGGTCTGGAGTTGTGGCTGGGCAGCTGCAGCCCCAACTTGGTAGGGGGCACGACTCCCACCTGTTCCCAGAGCTTGCCAGCTCTGCAGAGCAAGCAACCCCGGCTGCGCCTCCCCCACTACAACCTGCGTCCCTGCAGCAGCTGCTCCAGATAGGCCACCACCACCATCATGATCACTGTTCAAGTGGCAACTGGACTCTCTAGGGAGATGATTTGCCCAGGATCAACGTAGAGGGTCAGATCAAACAAAGCAAAGTAGAGCCTTTCCCCTCAAGGTGACTTAGACACATGAGGAAAGGTGGTCTGTGACGTACTGAAAGACATATGCACCAGAACTTCTTCAGATAAAATTGTATCCCATGGAGGCTTTGGAGCTTTTCTGATTATTGTTCCTTGTGCTTGTGTATTTTAAAATTTCTTTTATATATGTAACATTTATTGAGTGCTCACTGTGTCATGTGAGTTTTAAACAATTGACATGCATTAGCTGATTTATTCTCACAACAACCCTATGAAATAGGTTGTGGTTTATTTCCATGTATACAGATAAGGCAACTAAACTACAGAATGATTAGATAATTTCCAGAAGATTCCCCAGTTAGTAGTGGCAGTTGGGCCTCGAACTCAAGAAGCCTGTCTTCAAAACTTGTGATTGTAATCACTGTACTTTGTAAATAGAATTGTTTTAATTTCCCTTTTTGTTTATTGTTGATGTATAGAAGCACAACTGATTTTTGCATGTTAATCTTGTACCCTGCAACTTTGCCAAATTCATTTATTAATTCTAATAGTTTTTTTTTTCTGTATTCTTCTGGGTTGCTGGTCTGAATTTTGTTATGGTTTTTTTCTTTCCAAATGTATTGCTACTTATTTTAGAATATCCAAGGCCTTTAAAAGATCTTTTGTATTTTTAAAATGTTACAGAAAATGTGCTTTTTATTTTACTTTTTGTGTTGTTGATTACATTTTCAAGTGCTCAAGAAGTAGTATGTTAAAGACAAACAATACTGTCATCAGCTAAGACCACTGAAAAATTCTGAGTTGATTTGTTTTGGTTGGAGAATTACGTGTAGTTAATGCGATCTTAGTTACTCTGAGCAAATGACCCTCATCCAACTAGGTAATTTAGGTGGCCCACTCATCCTGGCAAATTATAACTGCTCAAATCTGTTCCTGATTTGAAGGAAATGTAGCTATTTAACTTCCTTTCATAGTAAAAAAGTAACTTGTTTCTCTCTCTCCTTTGCTAATTTATGGTTTCCTGACAGTTGGGGTTGACTTTTTGTCTCCCAAATGGGGTTTTCCCCACCCTATCTCAATTCCATTTTGAGTTTTAAAATTAATTTTCCTTTCATTATTATTATTCACTCATAAGACATATGTTGAATTTTATCAGCTGTTAAGATGCTGAGAACACATTTGTCCCCCCCACCATTTTAGTGTCTGACCTAGAACAGTGCTTCTTGTTATTGCAGCCTTGACCTTAGCCCTTGTTTATGACAGATGTACAACAAATGGATCATGTCCTAGCAGCTTAAGACTCAAAGAGAGACCTTGGAGGTCATTTTCTGGTGAGAAACTAACCCTCACTCCCCACTTCTAGTTTCAGAATTTCAATGCATATGTTGATTTATATGGTGCAGTTCTTAGTCTCAACTTAGAAAAATGAAGACATTCACATCCAAGGCAACAGAGAGTAATAAATAAGCACTAATCGCTTGTGTTTAGATAACAGGGCTCCTTGATTCTCAATGATGGAAGAAACGAGCAAAAAGCAAAAACCACAATTAGGGAGATGGCTTAGGAATCTGGCATCATAGCTTTTCTAAAGATACATCACTGAATTTGATACCATTCAAGCAGATATTCAGTGTACTGAGTTCCCTCTGATAGCATTATGGTTTAGCCCTGTACCCATAAATTCATATATAGGGGCATCTGGGTTGCAGTGTTCCGAACATCCCTCACGTATTCTCACTGACACTATAGTCTACAATTCCTCCCATATTTCACTTGCATTTCTAATTGAATTATGAATATCTCTGCAGATTCATTTCTTTATACCTAATAAACTTCAATAAGAAGAAAAAAGTAACGTTCTTTATTTTAGACTAAAGTGTGCTTTCAGATATCACGGCAGAAAATTCATTATTGACTCCATTAGTATGATTAAATTTTTCTGTCTTGTATTTTACTCAAACTTTAGTATTTTGTTGAAATGCATTTTGTTGCATTTGAAAGCTTCTATGACCTTCTTCCCATGTTTCTCAAGATTTGCTAGAGGTAATAGCCACAAACTTATACTATAGTTAAGAGAGAATATTTAGTTTTCTAAAAATAGTGTTTTGTAAATGTGCTTTCCATGATTTAAGCACAGATACTTAGATTATATCTGTAGATCTAGGACTTCCAGTATAAAGGGAGAGAAGTTGCATATAATTTATTGATATTTTAGGATACATGTTTTTTCCAAATGACTTAAACCTCTTAAAGGAATGGAGGGAAAAAGCTTTTTTAGATGTTCCAGCTTACATGGCTCTTTCAGGCCTCAGCTGCATTTTTAGGATAAGATGGTCCAGTGAGGCCTGGCTTGATGGAACCCTGATTTGTCCAGCCACACTCTATCTCACTTCTACTCCCTCTGTCCCTAGTACTTGTCCTGCTGCTTCTTAGGTAAAGACCTTTGCACCATTATGTTCTTTGTCCCAGGAATGCTCCTTCTTTTACTATTACCCTGCCTAAAGTCTTCTCAAGCCTCAGCTTCTCAGCCTTTATCTTACTTCTTGGGTAAGCTTTGTCTGATCCTCCAGTCCATCCTCTAGTTGTTCCTCCTTGGCTCACTCTCATGATAACCTGTAGATTTAAGGAAGAGTACTTACTTGTCTATTTTCTGAAAAGCACACACCAAACTATAATTAAATACTTATTTTTCTTTTTATATTAGTCTGTAAGCTCTGGAGGGCTTTTCTTTCTCCAGTATCCTACAGGCTGGCAGAAGTTTTTGTTTGTTTGTTCGTTTCTCTTCTCTTTTCTTTTTAAAATTTTACTTTAACTTCTGGGGTACATGTGCAGAACATGCAGGATTGTTACATTGGTATACATGTGCCATGGTAGTTTGCTGCCCCTATCAATCCGTCATCTAGGTTTTAAGTCCCGCATGCATTAGGTATTTGTCCTAATGCTGTCCCTGCCCTTGCCCCCCACCCCCCGACAGGCCCTGGTGTGTGATGTTGCCCTCCCTGTGCCCATGAGTTTCTCATTGTTTGACTCCCACTTATGAGTGAGAACATGTGGTGTTTGGTTTTCTGCTCTTGTGTTAGTTTGCTCAGAATGATTGTTTCCGGCTTCATCCATGTCCCTGCAAAGGACATGAACTCATTCTTTTTTATGGCTGCATAATATTCCATAATATTATGGAATAATATATATTCCATAATACATTCCATAATATTATGCAGCACCATAATATTCTATGGTGTATATGTGCCACATTTTCTTTATCCAGTCTGTCACTGATGGGCATTTGGGTTGGCTTCAAGTCTTCGCTATTGTAAATAGCACTGCAATAAACATACGTGTGCATGTGTCTTTATAGTAGAGTAACTTATAATCCTTTGGGCATATACCTAGTAATGGGATTGCTGGGTCAAGTGGTATTTCTGGTTCCAGATCCTTGAGGAATCGCCATACTGTCTTCCACAATGGTTGAACTAATTTACACTGCCACCAACAGTGTAAAAATGTTCCTATTTCTCCAAATCCTGGTAGAGGTTTTAAAATGTGTATTATCCATCAGTGGGTTCTAGGACCTAGCACAGTATGCACATTCCAGTAATTCAGGGAATAATGAATTACATTTTTTTCTTGTCTTTCTAAAATGATTGAAATCTTTTGTGAAAAGGGCATAGACATAGCATGCAGACAAACATGAGAAGTAATTGGCACCCAGTAGTGTAGGGCTTGGTGATGCTGACATAAAATACTGTGGGAATATGAAAGATTTTAGAGCAAATTCTCCAGTCGAATTTTTAGGCGATTAAAAAATTTGTATTGGTGGCATCCAAGACACTGTAGGCAATATAAAAGCAAATACAGTGCATTGTTCACCTTGGCATTAATATTATATAGACTATGACTTTAAATTCACCTAATCCGTTCTGTGGTCTTAGTGCATATTGTTTTGCATTAGTTTGTGCTTCACATCACAATGTATTAAGTTCAGTATGAGTTAAGGGCAATAATGTGTCAAATTCCATTTGCATCCTTTGACTTTATTTTAAGTAACTGAGTAATAAAAATCCACACCAATGTTCAGGAGATGACTCTGGGGCATGGTTCTCCATAGTATGTCCTAAGGCGCACATGGAGTCTGAAACCTAGTGATATTGGATTCAGAGAATTTGGGGCTGTGGGCCTTATTTTTACAAAGGAGAGTGCAAAAAAACCAAAAATTTATAGCTGAAAAGTTATTTTATATGTATATATATATTTCAGAGAAAGAGAGGAAACTCTAACCTAACTAGTATCTCTAGTATCCACTTAGTTTAAGTGATGACATTTCCTTGGGAACTGGGAAAGGAAGACTAATAACAGTGATGATTAATTTTATGTCAGCTTGGCTAGGCCACAGTACCCAGATATTTGGTCAAACACTGGTCTGGAGGTTGTTGTGAAGGTATCTTTTACATGAGATTGACATTAAGTCAGCAGACTTTGAGTAAAGCAGTTGGCCCTCCATAATGTAGGTGGGCCTCTTTCAGTCACTTGAAGGCCTCAAGAGAAAAAGACTGACCTCTCCCAGGGAAGAGGAATTCTGCCAACAGACTGCTTTGAGATTCAAGTGGCAATATCAACTCTCCCCTGGGGCTTCAGTCTACTGGTTTACCCTGTAGATTTTGAACTTGCTGGCTCCTACAACGGTGAGAGCCAACTCCTTAAAAATCATTCTCTCCACACACACACACACACACACACACCCACACACCCACACACACACGGTTCCATTTTTCTAGAGAACCTTGACTAATATACTAAGCATGTCTAAAGTGACATCTCTTAACAGTTTTTGTGGTTTTGTTTTCATAACTGTCATTTAAAACTTTTTTGTGATTTACATACAAATCTTAAGTTTCATTTTGTTCAATTTCTCTAAATTTCCATGTTGACAGTTTAAAGCCAAAAAATTTATGAATCTCCAGTCTAATCACATTTCTAGAAACAAAACATTTGTCAGTAGTAAATCTTACGCAGAATAAAATTTTACCCATGAGCTGAGTCACCCACCACACAGGGTGCACCAAACCCCACCTTGTGTCCTCTTTAACTTTAGAGTATACAAACAGCACCTCCTACCTTGGTGTGTACTCAAGCACACAATGCCTTAAAAACAGTTTGCAGATACAAGGCTGGTTTTTTTTTTTCCCCAAAAATGTACTTCATATTTCCTCTTTTATTATATAAATATCAGTTCAACCTTTTATGGTAGTAAGAAATAAACATTTTAAGAAGATCTTTGTTATTATTTATACAAATTCACAAACAGTACGATTAATTGATGAATTTCTCTGGGTTTCTTTAACTCCATGGTCTTGTGTGTTGCAGTGGAGGATTCTAAAAAAATAACCACAAAAAATACAACAAAAATATACCTTCTACTCAAAAATGATTTCTTGAAAGCCACAACTAGTTGTCCCTCACACCATTCTGTGCAGTGCAGTGAGGTGAACTGCCACATCCTGGCAAGAACTTTTTTTCTTCTTCCTGGATTCTAGAGCATCTATGAATTGCATCACTGAAAGTTTCCCCTTCCTCCCCTTCCTACCAGAAGAGTGGAGAAACAGTGAAAAATCTGAAGGTAGAATTCTACTTTCAGACTCATCCAAAGGAGCTTCTAATTTGAGAAAGGCCATCACAGAGAAATGACTGGCCCTGAATAAATAACTGAGACCTCTGTCATTCAGCTTGCTTCCAATTAATACCAGCCCCTGCTAAAACAAGGATGCCTCCGGAGCCCAGGTTCAGCATCTATGCCTTCCTTCTCGCTAAGTATTTTGCCAGCCCCTGTCTTGCATGAGGTCTGCCCCATGCTCTTTGTATCCTCTCCCTTGGCTTTCCTTTATTCTTTATGGTCCTGCTAAAAGACTGGAGAGAATGTAATCCGAAGATTTACCAAACACTTACTATATGTCAACCACTGTTTTAAGGGCTTGGGTTCTATGAAGAGGTAGTATTTTTGTGTCACTTTTACAGGAGAGAAACATTTAGGAGTTTGAATAAGCTCCCCGGGGCCACATATCGTCGTGGCAGAACATAGATTTGGACCAAACTAGTTTGAGTCTAGAGCTTATATTATTTACTATATTACTGTATTGAGCATTACAATAAGTGCTGAGGTATAAATCAATGATCCTAGCTTAATGTGCTATTTTTTCCTATCAGGTCTGAATTTTATGATCATGCTGATGGGATGAGCTAGATGGGATTTCCAGATCCTAGAATGAGATTAGGTATCCAAGAGGTGCTCAGGCTTTTCACAGTAATTCTCTAATCATATCTGTAGATTGTATCTTCCTTTTCTCTTTCTATTAGTTTTTGAATTAATAATTGATTTATTTGATTTATAGCAGCATTTATTTTATCTACTGCATAACAAGTTTTCCTAGCTTCCAAATTTTTAACTTATAGCAAGTCTGGGATTTCAGAATTAGACAGCATTTTATTGCCAGAGAAAGATAATTTTGCCAGAAGTCATTTGATGTATTTCTGTGGTTCTTGTCAGCTCCATGGGCCTCATAAAAGAAATCAGAAATCTACCCTTCCATTGTTGGAGAAGCACACTGAGGTTTGAAGGGATTTCTCCTGGAAATTAATAATTCCTGTTCTTGTATTACAGATGAGAGATACGACTCTAGAAGGTGAGGTTGATACGGAAGTGCTGGGAAAGGAAGAGCGTATTGCCTTTAAATGATACCTAAGGGGAGAAGGGAAGAGCTGGGTAGAGAAGGGCGTGGTCCCTGGCTAGGGCTCTACCCCCACAGACCTAGTTGAGGACAGGCATTTCCTAAGACCACCCTGGCCTGCCATGTCCCCATCCTGCTCCTATAAAAACCCGAGACCCTAGTGGGCAGACACACAGGCAGCCAGACGTCGAGGGGAACACATCGGCCGAAGAAGACACAAGCGGCTGGTCCTTGAGAGCCTGCTGGCAGAAGAGCACGGCAGGCACAGGCGGGCCAACAGGCCATCCACTGGCGGAAGGTGCGGAATTCGGCCGGGGCAGTCAGAGGAGAACCTGGGGCTCCAGGGGAAGACCATCTCACTTCTGGCTTCCCCATCCTGGGAGAACTACTTCCATTCAGTGAAACTTTGCACTCATCCTCCAAGCCCACGTGTGATCCGATTCTTCCGGTTCACCGAGGCAAGAACCCAGGATACAGAAAACCCTCTGTCCTTGTGACAAGGCAGAGGGTCTAATTGGGCTTACTAACCGTTAAACTAAGAGAGCACCCTGTAACACACGGGCACTGGGGCTTCAGGAGCTGTAAACATTCACCCCTAGACACTGTGGGGGTCGGAGCCCCACAACCTGCCTGTCTGTATATTCCGCTAGAGGTTTGAGCAGCGGGGCCCTGAAGAAGTGAGCCACAGCCCCATCGCAGCCCCGCGAGGGGGACAAGGGAATCTTTCCTCTTTCAAGGTAATGAGTAGAGAAGTGGTTACTACTGATAGTTGAGTGCAATCTTAAAAGAATGAACAGGGGTTCTCATTGTTCAGTTCCTACCTATGAGTGAGAACATGCGATGTTTGGTTTTCTGTCCTTATGATAGTTTGCTCAGAATGATGGTTTCCAGCTGCATCCATGTCCCTGCAAAGGACATGAACTCATCCTTTTTTATGGCTGCATAGTATTCCATGGTGTATATGTGCCACATTTTCTTAATCCAGTCTATCATTGATGGACATTTGGGTTGGTTCCAAGTCTTTGCTAGTGTAAATAGTGCCGCAATAAACATACGTGTGCATGTGTCTTTATAGCAGCATGATTTATAATCCTTTGGGTATATACCCAGTAACAGGATCGCTGGGTTAAATGGTATTTCTAGTTCTCGGGGAACATCACACCCTGGGGCCTGTTGTGGGGTGGGGCGCAGGGGGAGGGATAGCATTAGGAGAAATACTTAATGTAAATGACGAGTTAATGGGTGCAGCAAACCAACATGGCACATGTATACGTACGTAACAAACCTGCACATTGTACACATGTACCTAGAACTTAAAGTATAATAATAATAAAAAAGGATGAACAGGAATGAACAAAGTGGGGAAAGTAGAAAGAAACTTCTAGGAAGGAGCAAGGAGATGGAAGTTTGAAATTTCCTGGAGTGTGGCGACAACTGTGAGAGGTTTGTTCTGGCTGGAAGTGTGGGGAGTGTTGGGGGTGGCACAGGAGTCAGGAGCAAGATGATGATATCTATTACTCTAAAAATTGAAGGGAACTGTTAACAGATTTTGAGGAGGCCATATGGTGAGAGATGCCTTTGGGGAAGACTAATCCAGCAGAGCCTTGGCAGTGGACTAGTATGGGGACAAGGTAAGATGCAGAGAGAGAACCTATGAGGCCAGAGTTGATGTCAGTTTGTTTGCTTGGCGTCCTTGCCCCGTTTTGCTATCAGAACCCTTCCCTTTTTGGCTTAGTAACTGCTCCTCTCCTACTCCAGATGTTTTTTTGAGAAAACTTCCAGTCACAGTTCCCTGCTACTGACTCTGCAGTCAGAGAGAGGCATACATTTCCTAGGCATGGGCAGTGATGGTGTCCCATCCCTTGGCACTCTGATCTGTCCAAGCAACAGTGTGTGACTGCAGTTAGGTCCATCAAATTCTGAGGTTAGGATTTTAAAATATGCTTATATGGAAGACAGAAGCATTCTCTTTCTTTTAGGATTTCTAAACTGAAATGACGAAAACCTGGGTCTTCCTATGGCTGTTATATTGGTTTCCTATGGCATTAGGAAATAAATACCATAAACTGGGTGGCTTCTAAGATAGAAATTTATTCTCTTGCAGTTCTGGAGGCTAGAAGTTCAAAATGAAGGCATCAGCAGGGGGGTGCTCTGAAGGTTGCAGAAGAGGATTCTTTGTATCTTCCAGCTTGGTGGGTTCCCTTCAATCTTTAGCATTTCTTGGCTTCTAGATGCATCACTCCAATATCTGCCTTCATTGTCACATGGCCATCTTCTTCCCGGATGTCTCTTTGTCCAAAATTTCCCTCTTCTTAGAAGGATACCAGTCACTGAATTAGGGCCCATCCTAAGTTAGTATGATCTCATCTTAACTTGATTATATCTGCAAAGACATTATTTCAAATTAAGGTTACATTTACAGGTTCTGGGTAGACATTAATTTTGGAGGATGTGGGAGAGGACTCTGCAGCCCAGGACAGCCTTCTTTCCTGATGCCCGGGTAAACTGATTGCAGTAGGACAGAAAAACACCATAGTCCCCATTGAAACAGAGACAGCAGGTGGAGAGAGTCCTGGTTACTTGGCACTGTGTGCTTAATTGCACTGGATCCCACAGTTATTCTTTTTGTTTTATGGACTACCCAACTTTCCTTCTTTCAGAAAATTTTCTCCCTTCCCCATTGTTTCCTTAGGCTATATTGAGTTAGGTTTCTGTTCCTTCCTAATAAAACAATTCCGATAAATACAGAGATTTATTGCACCATTCCAGGTGGATAGAGAAGCAGGTCTGAGACATGGCCGTTATAGTGGAAATTGCTTCGAGAGGAATTAAGAAGGTGGACTTAATAGAGCTTGCACTCTGTTTAAATGTTTGGATTAAAGGAGAGGAATGAGTCTACAATAATTCTTGGGATGGCTGAGCAGATGATGGGGCCATTCTCTGAGAAAGAAATAGAACAGCATAGAAAGGCATGAAGTTTGGTCTTTGCCAACTTCTTTAGACTAGTATTATTTATTAGCCTTCTGAAGGCTGTGATTTCTTGAGGGCAGGGAACACACCCATATTTTTAAAAATCTGCAGTGCTGGCCGGGCATGGTGGCTCATGCCTGTAATCCCAGCACTTTGGGAGGCCGAGGTGGGCAGATCACCTGAGGTTGGGAGTTTAAGACCAGCCTGGCCAACATGGAGAGACCCCATCTCTGCTAAAAATACAAAATTAGCCAGGCATGGTGGCACATGTCTGTAATCTCAGCTACTCGGGAGGCTGAGGCAGGAGCATTGCTTGAACACGGGAGGCGGAGGTTGCAATGAGCTGAGATTGTGCCATTGCACTCCAGCCTGGACAACAAGAGCAAAACTCCATCTCAAGAAAACAAAAACAAAAACAAAAAAACTGCAGTGCTCAACAATATAGTAGGCAGATGGTGAGTGACACAATGTTGAATTAAAAATAAAAATCCACAGCTTGAAAGGCAAAATATCTCTCTGCAGCCAATAGAACATATGATCTATGTTCTAAAGCCTGAAAATGTTTGTATCATTATTCAGCTCCCTGGAGTGTCCATCATTATATATAGAAGTTTGTATGCAATAGGTTACTAGTTTCGTATTTATATAATAGTCACTAAAATAAAAAAGAGAAAAAAACGTAAACTCATAGGGTCATCAATAGGGAGACTGAGTATATTTTAAAATGTTAACATAAGATAAAAGATTCCTTCTTCTTAGGACAAACAGGCTCAAGTATTTTAATTCCTCTGCCCTACATTTCTTTCTTTAAGATACATAGTGATGGAAACTCCTTGAGGCTAAAATCAAGTTTCACAGTTACTTATAGCAACTAGTAGCCCAATTAGATATAATAGCAGCTCAGTAATTGCTTGCTGATGATATCAGTGGAAGTCATTCATAACATAGGGATACTCTTCAGGTATCTCTTTAATAAGGAATTAATAAGGCCAGGCATGGTGGTTCACGCCTGTAAATCCCAGCACTTTGGGAGGCCACGGGCGGATCATTTGAAGTCAGGAGTTCAAGACCAGCCTGACCAACAGGGTGAAACCCCGTCTCTACTAAAAATACAAAAATTAGCTGGGTGTGGTGGCAGGCACCTGTAGTCCCAGCTACTTGGGAGGCTGAGGCAGGAGAATTACTTGAACCCGGGAGATGGAGATGGAGGCTGCAGTGAGCTGAGATCATGTCACTGCACTCCAGCCTGGATGACAGAGTGACTGTGTCTCAAAAAAAAAAAAAATTAATAATATATGAGTATACTGCCTGAATGTTTATAATTCAGATTACACATCTTGAAATGTGCATTTAAAACTCATAAAACTCTGAGACACAGTTTGGAACAAACACATTCAGTGATAATGAATATGGTGGTGTATGAATCAACCAATAGATTGAAAATGTGCTTTTTTATTTTTTGTTTTCTGGAGGTGGTGGCAGTATTGGCCATGATACTGAAATCCTTTTATTAACTTGTGACATCAGTGACTACATTTGGTGCTTTGAAGAACAAGTTTTTGAATTTAAACCTCTACTGATAGGACAAGGAAGTTTGCTTGCGATTTATTTTTGCACAACACAGTTATAAAGGATTTTAAGAAATTAATATCAGTAGACCAACAGATGAATGACTGTGTCCACTCAGTTTGACCATAAGGAAAATAAAACAGCTATAGGACCTAAAATCCAGCAATTATTTTACTGAATCTGACAACTTTTTATACTCTGTGAGAAATCATGTAAGGTGAAATTTAAACTTTGTGTATGTCATAGTCCTTTCTTTGTCCACATCATCTAGCAATTATTTGTCACTTCTATAAACCAGAAAGCATGTTTATGAAAGCCAATAATATACATATTTAGTTAAATTTTTCTTGAATCTCAGGCATTCTCTCAAGGCCTGAGAGCCTAGAATCTTCATGTGGTTAATTTAATAGGCTGGATTTGGGTAGTCCCTCATTCCCACTCTACCTCCTAAACATTTTCTTTCACAGACCTTAGCTTTCTCTCTCTCTCTCTCTCGCTCGCTCTCTCTCGCTCTCATTTCTCTATCATACAAGTTTTTTTTTAAATCATTTCCCCGAGGTTACAAATAATGAGCTCAGTAGGATAAGAAATACTCGTGTGCAGCACTTTTAAAACCAAAATGATTTCATGTAATGAAATAACTCAAATGCTTCTAGCTATGTTAAGTGACTCTCTAGGGGCCAGGCACTTTGGGAGAGACATTACCTTCTAGGCCACTAAGTACCATTCAAAGAAAGCAGTGTAGCAATTTGCCATGCCATAGAGAATTGTGTCTTGTAGTTTTACACTATCTTCCAAAGGACTTACAGTGCTTATACACAAACCGTCTCTTTTGTGCTAAAAACATTCCTAAGTATTATTCTGTATTACTGTATTGTTTCCTAGGCACCTGATATAATTCCTTCAATGGGAGATTATTTGGGCTCCTACTATGTGCCAGGCTGTGACTGAGTTTACAGAGCAATATGTAGCCCAGTACATATCTCTGGGTAGCAATCTACTGGGCAGAGAGACCTGAGCAATTTTTATAATAGGATGGCTGAGCAGGTAATAGGGGTGAATGCAAATGCTCTTGGATCACAGAAGACTGAGTAATTAACTGCTTGGAGGATGAAACTGTAAAACTTTTAGAGAGGAAACTATTGAGCAAGGTCTCAATGATACAACAAAACACAGATGGAAATCTCTCTCTCTCCAACTTATTTTTCAGGTGGAAACATTCTTAATGTTCATCTTACTTCCAGAATTATGAAAAATGGCTTGGGGTGTGTGTGTGTTGGGGGGATGTAGGGAGGATATCAGGAGAGTATCAGAATAATTTAGGGACCTTTGAGAAAAAATTATACACATCTCCCCAAAATTCTTCTATCCTCCATCTCCTTTTGAGAACCACTGTTAATGATGATGATGTGTATCTGCTAGTTCACTCATGCTGTGCAGAAAAAATATTAATAATTTCTGCCCTAGAGAGTTATTTCATCAGTTGGAAGAACTAGTTCAATGTGAAGTACATTATTTTTGAACTTCTGTTTTTAAACTGTTTGCTCTATAAAATATATTTTACAAATGACATCTCCAAATTCAAAGGAAATATGTTACATAAATGAGGAAGAACATATTTGTTCATTCATAACGTAGCAATAAATAACAGATAGGAGAGTAAAATCACTCCTCCTCTTTGGCTAAGGGAGCTGCTAGTTTTACTCATCATCCCCAAAGACAGTACTAGTTGGAATTGCAGTTGGTTGAATTGAATCAGTAAGAATTTAAGAACTGTGAAATAAGCTATTGAGGAGAGTTATGGATTTGCTTTCATTTCTATAACAGCTCTGGTTTAGAAGAAATCTTTCTTAGACATGAGGGATGGTGAGGTCCCTGTGTGAGCGTTCAGAAAATCTAGGTGCTGATCTTGGCTATGAAACAAAATATCCCTGTCTTTTAACCATTTGGAGATTCATTTCCTTAATCTCTAAGATGAAGTGTTTGGATTAATAACACCTCAATTCTTCCCCGCTGTAATATTTTATAATTATGTGATTGTGTAAACGAGGTGAAACTTTTCATAACATTTTATATTGGAATGCTCATTGAGTTCCCTCTGTCGGTTACATATTTTCCCCCTCTCCTCTGCCTGAGAAATTACATTGTTCAAGACTCAGGAACAAAGAAAAGAATGGATATATTTTGAATATTATCTTTGTACTAGATAACATGATAAATTGGGTGACCATGTGCCTAGGTTTATGCCCCTTGTCCTGGTGTAATTTTTAATAGTATCTTCTTATATTCTCAAACGGATCCTCGTTTGGACAATGAATTATATGATGATCAGGGCTTTAGCCAAAATTACTTAATTTAATCCTCACAGCAATTCTTTGAGGTGGATGTTATTACCCCTACTTTTCAAATGAAAAACTATAACTTGGAAAATATTAAGGAATTTAAAGTTTCATTGCTTATAAGTGACTGAGTAATTTCATCCTGGTGTTCTGACTTCAGATGTGTTCAGTGTACCTTGATGCTCAGATCAAGTGTCACTGTTTATGGAAAACTGTTGCCGACCCAATCCTCCACATTCTTTCTCCTAGAGACCCATGGGCTTGTATTTGCTGCTGAAGAATTACGTTACACACATAAACATGTGCATGTCTGAGGTTTCTCTCATTGGACCCTCTTCCATCCTGAAAACAAAGACCCCGTTCTATTTATGACAGTGCCAGCAATGTTTAGAACAGTTTGCCTATGCACATGTTTATATGCACCCACATTGTATTTAGTAGCGTGCTTGCTGATAAAGGATGAAAAGACTTAGTGTCCAGTTTGAGCTTCTAGACATGTTAGCTATGTGACTTTGAACAAATTTTATTTTTTTCTGAGCCAGATCCTATCTAAATTTCAGAGGTTGGAAAGATCGGTGGGGGTAATGTAAGACAAGAAAAAGAGTTCTAGGCCGGGCGCGGTGGCTCACGCCTGTAATCATAGCACTTTGGGAGGCCGAGGCGGGCAGATCACCTGAGGTCAGGAGTTTGAAACCAGCCTCAACATGGAGAAACCCCGTCTCTACTAAAAATACAAAACTAGCCGGGTGTGGTGGTGCATGCCTGTAATCCCAGCTACTCGAGAGACTGAGGCAGGGGAATTGCTTGAACCTGGGAGGCGGAGGTTGCAGTGAGCCGAGATCTCACCATTGCACTCCAGCCTGGGCAACAGGAGTGAAATTCCATCTCAAAAAAAGAAAAAAGAAAAAGAGTTCTATTTGTAGAATGCTTCTCTTTGTCAGGTACTGCACCAAACCCTTTAGAAGACTTAGTCTTTACCAGAGCCTCCACGATAGGGATCCTACGGGGTTTGAAATGTTGACTGTCTTGCCCGAGGTTACAGAGCCAAGAAATAGTCTGTAGAGACAGGGCTGAAACCTACCTACCTGAAAAATGCTTTTTTATATTGAAATTCCAAGTCCAAAGGTAGTAGAAACAGCTGAAGGAACCTTGGGAGTTCTCAGCTAAAGGGTTTTAATGTTAAGTGTTAAAGTTGTGTTTTGCAGTCTGCTAGGAATCAGCAACTTTTTCATTCCCTTCATTTACAGGCATTGCTGTCTAAAATTGCTTGTATTGCAGGACCAGAAGTCAAGTATCTAATCTAAGTGAAACTCTGAAAGCCTCTTTCTGACTATGCTTCCAACAAAACTATGGGTACTATTGCATAGCTGAAGGCAATATTGTATGAGGTTTGAGCCCAGATTTTGGAATAGGTAACTGATAATAATGTTCCTCATACTGAGTCAGTGAGGATTTTTGCAGACACTTTGTGGTGCTTAATTTTATGTGAAAACTTGACTGGGCTAAGGGATGCCCAGATAGCTGATACAGCATTATTTCTGGTATGTCTGTAAGTGCGTTTCTGGAAGAGATCAGCATTTGAACCAGGAGATTGAGTAAAGATCATCCCCTTGTGAATTTAACCTAAAATTAGAAAAGGAAAAAAAGGATCACCCTCACCAATGCTGGTGGTGATCATCTAATCTGCTAAGAGCCAGATTAGATAAAAAGGCAGAGGAAGAGTGAATTTACTCTGAGCTGGGACATCTATCTTCTTCTGGCCTTGGACATTGGTACTCCTGGTTCTTGAGCCTTTGGACTCAAACTAGGACATGGAACATTGGCTCCTCTGGTTCTCAGGCCTTTGAGTTTGGACCAGAACTACGCCATTGGGTTTCCTGGGCCTCTGGCTTGCAGATAGCAGTTTGTAGGACTTCGCAGCCTTTGTAATTTCATGAGCCAACTCCTCATAATACCTCTCTTTCTATATATCTATATATATTATATTGGTTCTCTTTCTGTGGAGAACCTTGACGAATACAAAAGGATAACTGATAATAATGCTCCCTTGACTGAGTCAGTGAGTAATTTCATAATTAAAAGTTAACGTGCTTTCTGGGCTTGAAGAAATCTTTCTTTAAAAAATAAGTATAAAAATTAAACTTGAGCATAACAACAACAACAACAAACAACAACAAAACCTGTTGGTTACAATAATTCTATTACTGTAAAGCAATACACTGCCTCTTATTCAAGCCTGCTTTTGGATGTTGAGGTTCTGCTGAGACAGCCTATGGGTGTACAGCATTTTGTACAGTGCTTTATGTGAGGGTAGGTGCTTAATAAGAATTTATTGAAAGAAAATCAATATGTACAGATGATTCAAACAATTTGAAGTTGTTTCATTCAGTGACATTTGCTTTTTTATTTTAATTTTACTTTAAGTTCTGGGGTACATGTGCAGAACGTGCAGGTTTGCTACATTGGTATATATGTGCCATGGTGGTTTGGTGCACCTATCAACATATCATCTAGGTTTTAAGCCCCACATGCATTAGGTATTTCTTCTAATGCTATCCCTCGCCTTGCCCCCCACCCACCAACAGGCCCCAGTGTGTGATGTTTCCCTCCCTGTGTCCAGGTGTTTCACTGTTCAACTCCTACTTATGAGTGAGAACATACAGTGTTTGGCTTTCTGTTCCTGTGTTGTTTGCTGAAAATGATGGCTTCCAGCTTCATCCATGTCCCTGCAAAGGACATGAACTCATTCTTTTTTATGGCTGCATAGTATTCCATGGTGTATATGTGCCACATTTTCTTCATCCAGTCTATCATTGATGGGCATTTGGGCTGGTTCCAAGTCTTTGCTATGGTAAATAGTGCCGCAATAAACATACTTGTGCATGTGTCTTTGTAGTGGAATGATTTATAATCCTTTGGGTATATACCCAGTAATGGGATTGCTGGGGCAAATGGTAATTTCTGGTTCTAGCTCCTTGAGGAATCACCACACTGTCTTCCACAATGGTTGAACTAATTTACCCCCCACCAACAGTGTAAAAGCGTTCCTATTTCTCCACAGTCTCCCCAGCATCTGTTGTTTCCTGACTTTTTAATAATTGCCATTCTAACTGGCATGAGATGGTATCTCATTGTGGTTTTGATTGGTGTTTCTCTAATGACCAGTGATGATGAACCTTTTTTTCATATGTTTGCTGGCCACGTGTATATCTTCTTTTGAGAAGTTTCTGTTCATATCCTTTGCCCACTTTTTGATAGAGTTGTTTGTTTTTTTCTTGTAAATTTGTTTAAGTTCCTTGTAGATTCTGGATATTAGAGACATTTGCTTTTTACTAGAGGAAAATGCCTTTATTCTGGGATTCTTAGAATGAGGTCTATAAACTGTTACAATCCTATAGATGAGTTTCATGAACTAAAAAATCTTCTGCACATTTGCCAAATTGTACATATAATCATCTTTTTAAGAAACCAAGTTCATAATTTTTATCAGAATCTCAAAGGCATTTTCCCTTCATACTCACTTTAATGTCCACCCTTCCAATATCTTACACCTCTCAAGTCCTACCTGAGTTGGTATCTGTCCACTTACCTACCTAGAAGAGAGTTTCTTTGTTATGCAACAAACACTGCAACTATAATGCTAAATGAAAAAAAAAAATTTTGATTTATGTAAGCTGGCCTGTGTCATTTTTGTGATATCTGGCCTTACTTCTAAGATACTCAAAAATCATTAGAAATAACATGGCTATGGGCCTGAAAAGGTTCCATAGGTATTTTCTTTTTGAACCATGTACTAAACATGGTTGAGTAAAGATCAGTTGTCTGGTAGCCTCACTAAAGATAAAATGGAATGCGGAGGTTGGTTGCTCAAGAATGAATCATCTCCTTACCTCTAGAATTATTCCCCTTAGCAAAAGGTATGCTGTGCTTAGTTGAGAAAAACGTGGAAGCTGCTAGATTTTAGGTTATAGAATTTTTAGTCTCTATCATTCAACACTTGAAATAGAAATGTTCTGGTAGTGAAGCTCACAAAAATATAAGCAGTTCTCATAAAGAAACAGGAAACTTAATGTGTGTGATTATTTCCACTATGTTAATTTATAGCAAGAAATGGCCTATTTTTTTTCTGTCCACTTTGGAGTTGAAAGGACTATTTTTAAAAACCCAAGTTAATGGAATTTTTAAACCTGTTTTAATCGTGAATATTTTAGTCTAAATATTTCTCTCTGGAAATAATCAAGATTGTTTACAGTTTTAAAGTTGTTTCAGAACAGTATCAGGATTAATTAATACAGTTAATATGTCAAATTTCTTTTGAAATATTCAAGCTTTGTTTGAGTTTTATTTTTCTTCCCTGGATGCCTGAGAAATTGAAAGAGTGTAAGAACAGTTGGCATAGACCGTTCCTTCTTGAATTCAGTTAAGCTTATCACAAACTATGTCATGGCCAGAGCTTAACGCGTTGTTCCCCTTCCAGAAAACTATTTGCCAAATATAACACAGTTCAGATGGTGGGAAAATTGTGAAGCATTCACATTTAACCTAGACTTCTCCCCCAGTGTACAAGTTTAGAGATGAAGAAAACATGCTGATAAATCAGCATACCTGCCTGCCACCTCCCCCACTTCAGAAAACCACAAAAGCAGAAGCAGCCATTATTGGATCCTTGACGTGGAGTTTTCTGCTCTGAGCCTATTTGGAGCTGTCAGTTAACAATTTGAAACAACATGTGAGGGTGAAGGGTGCCTGGCTGGATAACTTTGAATGTTATTTAAAAAATATGATGCTGCCTAAAGACTACAGCCAGCTATTTGGCCTGTGAATATGGAGACTCTTTCATCTTCATCTCATTTGGTAATTAGCACACTGACCCTGTGCAGACTAGAAGCATAAAAAAACATTTTGAAAAGTGCAGAGGAAGAAGGAGGATTAAGACAAACATTTATATAACCAGGAAAAATGACCCAGGAAAGACGGGAAATCTGGTGACACTCTGTTTATCCACAGCAATGTTAAAATAGTTTGCAAGTGAAACAAAGCAGATCCCTTGAATAAATCACTGAGAAAGTAGAAGGATCGACCAACAGCCAAGAGCATGTCACGAGCTATCCGTGTGATGTGATCCTCCCCTATTATACCACACTGATGGCTTTCCATTGAATATCACCTCTCTCTTTCGTCTCTCCAGCTTTTTCCATCATGGAATTATGTGAAAGTGGGCTGCTGTAAATAGGAATTGGAAGGGGTTGAAGATGGCATAAATTATTAGGAAAGGGGAGAGTATCAGGATGTTTGGGCTCTAATTAACACCCAAACATTAATTTAAATCAGAGGCAGTTTAATGAATGTTGAATATCTGAAAAAAAAAAAAAACAACATCATAGCAATTTCATGAGGGGCAAAATCTCAGTTGTTTTTCTAGGTCATCTGCACTATGAGAAGATTTGCTCTTCTGAGGTTAGCAAAATTGGTGTTGGTCTCTGTCTAGAAGCTGAAGCAAGCCAGGTGTGGTGGTGCACGCCTGTAGTCCCAGCTACTTGGGAGGCTGAGGTGGGAAGATCACTTGAGCCCAAAAGTTCAACTCCAGCCTGGATGACATAGCATAGACCCCTGTCTCTTAAAAAATCAAAAGCTGAAGCATAGAAGCTATCAGAAAGTTAACTGAATTTTCTTAACTTTTATATAAGTGGCTTTGGTTCAGTGCCAGGTAATTATCTCCAGGGAAAGATAAGCTCTTTTGCAAGCAGGTTTCAAAAGTTTGATGGTTTAACTGCTTGCCAGTTAGATGCTAAGAGCCCTAGCCTGGCATGATGAAGGATGCCGCTTATTTGTAAACCACATTCTCCTGCCATCAGGATTCTGAGAAAAGTCTGTGGAATAGTTTACGTGGACTTTGCATTTATGCATTCATTTATGAATAGAATTGCTCAGGTGTGGATGAGACAAGCAAACAACAGTTCCTTGCCCTCAAGAAACTCATCATCTGTTAGAGAAGTAAAAATTTAAATAATCATACAAATTGAGGAAGTACAAAATGTGAAAAAGACTAATTAAATGACAAATTAGCATTTTAAGTAATAATTGCTCTGAATTCAAGGGAGGTAGAGATCAAACAGGCTAGAGAAATCATGAAAGTTTTTGTGGAAGACAGGGGCCTTTCATACCACCTCACATTCATATAGTGCTTTATGGAAACGTGGATTTTACATACATCATCTCTTATTTGAGTTTCAGGTTTTTACTGCCATTTAAAGTTGAGGAAACTTAGGCCTCGAGAGAGAGGAAATACTGGCTAACTTTCACACAGGTAGTAATGAGTCCTCACATCCAAGTTTTTCACTTAAAGTCCAAGACTATTTCTGCAGCTCTGGGGCCTCCTTAATAAATAGGTAATATGCTTAATCTTCATTACTTGAAATTTGCCAACTGCTCATGTTTATTTGCAACCCTCAAATCAATACTTGTGATCCATTTGCAGTCATTTGAGGTCATATGCAGAGGGGTGAAAGAGTTCACTCGCCCAACGGGCACACTCCTAGCTGAGGCCAAACAAGGTGACACTTTGCCTTATTTCTGTTCTCATGCTATAAACAAGTGTCCTTCTTGCAGTCTACTTAGTGCCAGACTTTTAGCATTTTTGTACTTTTTGTTGATGATTTCCCTGTTTAAACATCCCCCAAGCATAGTGTTGGAGTGCTGTCTAGTGTTCCTAACCACAAGGGGGCTGTGATGTGTCTTGTGGAGAAAATATTGTGTTAGATAAGCTTCGTTCAGGCATGAGTCACAGTGCTGTTGGTTGTAAGATCAACGTTAATGAAACAACACTATATATGTTAAATATGATGTCGTTAAACAGAAACACACATAAAACAAGGTTATGTATTGATCGACTGACAAAAATGTTGTGACCAGAGGCTGGAAGGAACCTAACCCTGTATTTTCTCTAAGAGCAATTGTTTCATATTCACTAATTAAGTGTCCAAGGTGACTTTATAGAACATAACTACCACAAATAACAATCATTAACTGTACTTACATAGAGTGGAAAAACGTTGGGAGGCTATCGTAGGCACGGAAAATATTTTGAGCAAACAAATAGAGTTGGATAAATTAATCATTGTTTAACATAGAGAACAGGCATTGCTAACTGGAATCAAGGTGCAAGAGCAATTGCAGTAGATAAGGTTTAAGATGCCAGATTGTGGGGGGTCCATTATATCCAGCTGATGATTTTGGACTGAATCTTGTAAATGGATTTGGAGCAAGGATGTCATAAAAACCTCTCTGGGAGAAAAACAGTTCGGTAGGGATGAGCAGGAAGAATTGGGCTGGGAAAAAAAGGCAGCAAGGAGAGTTCTCGCTATGCACCCGCCTTAGCTGACAGGGATTTATTGGTGGAACAGGAAGCCAGTCCTCTCCAGGACTTGATGGTTGATACTAAAGCCACAGAGTGAGGGAGAAGCTGACAGAGGTGAAGCCATTTCAGGGAACTGGAGGAAGTTCAGGGAGAAAATTCAAAATAACAAGGAAGGCAATTTAGGAAAGATCCTTAACTGAATGAGAAGCCAGTGTAAATTTTGAAGTCTGTGGGTGGTGTGGTTGCACTCCTTCATGTGTGTGAAAACAAGGTTCTGAGAAGACTAGGCAACCCCAGGGGTAGCCATGGAGACTGCGGAAAACAATTCCAAATATGTGTGTTTAGTTTCGGGAGCTGGCTCATCTGGATCCCTGTGTAATTTAACAGTTAGAGCTAATTTCTAAGTCAAGAAGAACCAGACTATTCCTTGTTAGGCTTATCTTTTCTTAGGGCTATTATTTGAGGTTCATCGTTTTCCATTCAGTTTCAAATCTTGTATCAGAACACACGTATGCTCACACAAGCACACGCGCGTGCGCACACACACACGCACATGTACAAGGTGTTCTGTGGCACTCAATGAACCATGTCAGTACAGTACATAACAGCTGCAAAAAAAAGTCAACGGCTGCTCCGAAATCACAGTGGGCAATGTCTGACATATTGAGAGTGGCAGCTTCAGATTTCTGAGGCGGGCTGCCCTGAAGCAATCTCTTAATATTTATCTTGTAATATTTCCGTTAAAATTGACTTTCAAAAAGTAAGTGGAACGAAACTACTCATGAGTCACTGAGGCTTTATTTTTAATAAACCTGGATAACTATGCCTCTCTGAGTTTTTAATTTCAGAAGAATTAGGCATCAAGATAAGTTGACATGACACTCATGTTTTTCCTCTGCAACTGAAGGTTTTTCAGTCTTGACCAGGAATCTCAAACTACCAATGTGAAAATAGGTCTCTCATTAGGAATTGAGTTTTGCCCTAGAATTCTCAAACTTAAATACAATTTCCTCAGGAAAGAGTCTCCTTCATCCTCATTTAGAATCAATCATTGCCTCCTTAAACTCCTTCAGCTCTTGCCTGCATTAGACTATGGTGCTTTTCATCATCTGATTGGTTTTAGCAGTGTTTGTATATGTGTCTTTTCTCTTGATTGTCAGCCCCTGCAGGTCAAAAGCTGTATCTTGTTTATCTTTCTATATCCCACTCTCCCTGGTGTAGTTTTTTGCTCAAAGGAGGTACACTGTTGAATTTCTTGGGAATAACTCACCCACCACAGAAACATCGGTTCTAAGTAATCTAGTTGGTGTTACTAGTCATCTGAGGCTGCCTGTAGGTGAGAATGAGTTTCTCATCTGCTTTGTAACAAAGAAGATATATTTTGTGAAATAATGTCTAATTATTTGAATAACGAGAAATAATATCAATAGATTAATCCTTTCTGCAGGGATTTTTTTTTTTTTCAGCCTAAGCAATGTGTTATACAGGGCAGCCTCAAAGATTAACAAAGAAAACGTGGTAACTCTGAGGAGGGTCTACTAGGATTACAGGAATGGGGGTTCACTCTTTGGGAGGGAAAAACAAAAAAGGGGAGGAAAATGGAGGGCTTCTTTATAGGTTATTTTTAAGGTCTCAATTCTGCTAATGACATCCACATGACTTTATTTTAATTAATTAATTCACTTATTTATTTTCCTGCACTTCCCAGTAACAAACACATAACTTTATGTCTACATAAAGACATCCTTGGTTTACCTCCCTAAGACATGCACAGTCAACACAGGGAGTTAACCATATCAAGTATATGTCTAGGGCCAGAATTCAACTTTCAAACACATCTCATCTTCTGCCTTTCATTGAATTCACATGCTTTTCAAATAATACAGAAATAACATTAGAAACAGAGTCAACTCATATGAGTTCATTTTTCTTTATTTTGAAACTCACTGTGACTGACAAAGCTGCTAGCTTTGCATTTCTTACTTATACTCCCCACATTCTTGCACCCACTCAACCACTCAACCAGTGTTTGTGGAGTGAGCACTCCATGCAATGCCCAGGGCTAGCCAAAGAGATAAACAAATTTCACAGTCACAGACTCAGGCGTCAGTCAATGTAATGTTAGATTCCTATAATCAACTTAATTTCTGAGTGCTATCCTTCCTGATACAGAAGTAGTCAAGGAACTTTGAAGTAAGCTCAGTCAAATTTATGGATTTCTCGGTGTACCCAGGTTTGTATTTCATTCTTTCTTAGTCTACTCTTTCTCTCTCTCTCTCTTTCCTCCCTGAGTTGATTCTGTCAGCCTCCATCCCTGTTGTAACCATTGAGATGTCTCGAAATATGCCTTAATTAGAATCTAAGTAATCTTTTGCCTAATCTCTTGCCATACCAACAGGTCATACTCTTATCTCACCAACATCTCATAAAATCCAGAATATACCACATTCCTACTGTATTTCACAGAATGAAGTGGAGACTCTCTAGCATTGCATTGGACAGAATCCTTGTCTAATGGAAGAGATAGCCATGTCTTCCACCCTATCCCTTCACAGACTGGAAGCCAAGGGGTATATTTCTTTTGTCTCTTGGTTTGACTCTGCAACCAGACTCTTTTCTCCTGTATCTTGACTTCATTCCTTGCTGTCTGTTCTACACCAGCTCTTGTTGTTGTCAACTTCAACCTAGTATTAGGGCCTTGCTTCCAGATCACTCCTTTTGCTTGATGGTTTATGTATCAGTCAGTGTGGGCTGCCATAACAAAATACTACAGACTGGGGGGCTCACGCGACAGAAATTTATTTTCTCACAGTTCCGGAGGCTGGAAGGCCAAGGTCAAAGCGCTGGCAGCATTGGTTTCTCCTGAGGCCTCTCTCTTTGGCTTGCACATGGCTGCCTTCTCACCATGTTCTCACATGGTCTTTCCTCTGTGTGTGAATGTCCCTGGTATCTCTTGTGTGTTCAGATATCCTGTTATAAGGGTGCCAGTCAGACAGGATTAAGGTCTACCCTAAAAAAAAAAAAAAACGCTCGTTTTTAACTTAATCACTTCTTTAAAGGCCTTCTCTCTGATACAATTTCATTTTGGAGTACTGGGGGTTAGGGCTTTAATATATGAATTTTGAGGGGACTCAATTCAACTTATAACAGTTTTCTTTCAAAATTGTTGACCCAGGATGATAACCCATCTTTGATTAATGATTAACCTGTTTTTAGCAATGCAATAAAAAAGGCCTATATGCTTTCCATTGAAAATAATTCTTAACCTGTGGGGTTTTTTTTGTTTTGTTTTGTTTTTTTCTTTTTTTTTTAGACAGAGTCTTGCTCTGTTGCCCAGGCTGGAGTGCAGTGGCACAATCTTGGCTCACTGCAACCTCCGCCTCCCGTGTTCAAGCAGTTCTCCTGCCTCAGCCTCCTGAGTAGCTGGGACTACAGGTGTGCACCACCACGCCTGGCTAATTTTTGTATTTTTAGTAGGGACGGGGTTTCACCATATTGGTCAGGCTGGTCTTGAACTCCTGACCTTGTGATCTGCCTGCCTCAGCCTCCCAAAGTGCTGGGATTAGAGGAGTGAGCCACCATGTCCAGCCTAACCTGTGTTTTTATAAGGAGTTCATTCACTGTAGTAGACACCTTCCAATTGCACTGAAAGATTATATTTCAATTAGTTAACATCTCTAAACACATGAAACATTAACCTGGTATGTGTAATTGTAGAAGATTTTCTCTTTCTTCCAGAAGAGTTGATTACCACCAAAGGAAGAACACCAGATTTACTTGGTTAGTGCTTCGATATTGTATACCAAATCCTCTTTTCCTGGAAAACAAATAAAATGAATGACACTATGGTTGGAACAGTATTCATGCTGTAAAACTGTCACATGAGTTGGTTGATACAAAGTAAAAAGTAATTTAATAAATGATTTTTAAAGGCTACATTGAAATTGGAAAAAGATTGAAAAAATCACTATTTTGGTGGAGGGGGATAATGCTTTTATGTGTTTACATTTTCCATTAAGGCCGTCAAATGAAAAACCCTGAGAATTCTAGATCAAAGGGACCTTAATATGATGACTCTTCTAAGTGTGGTGAAGGATGGAGCTGCTGTTTTACTTTTAGCACAGCTTGAAGTCCAGCTTCTCCTCTCTGTGTTAGATAAAGTGCCTAGGCAGGGAAGGGGACACTTCAGAAGTCAGTAATGATAGGAAACAGGATAATGAGAGCCACATTTACTGAGGGAACATTTTCATTAGACAGCTCATGACTTGAAAGCAGCAATCATTTAATAACCCTTTCTGCTTCTCTCCAGCCACCAGCCCCACCGCTCCCGCTTCCACGTACATTTTTTTTTAGTGACAATTCTTTTTTTTTCTTTATTCTATTTAAAAAAAAAAAAAAAAAAGCAGGCTACATGTGCAGAACGTGCACGTTTGTTATACTGGTGTACGTGTGCCGTGGTGGTTGGCTGCACCTATTGACCCACCCTCTAAGCCCTCTCCCCTCATCCCCCACCCACAACAGGTCCTGGTGTGTGTTGTTCCCCTCCCTGTGTCCAACTCCCACTTATGAGTGAGAACATGTGGTGTTTAGTTTTCCTTTCCTGTGTTAGTTTGCTGAGGATAATGGCTTCCAGCTTCATCCGTGTCCCTGCAAAGGACATAATCTCATTCCTTTTTATAGCTGCATAGTATTCCACAGTGTATAGGTACCACATTTCCTTTATCCAGTCTGTCGTTTGTGGGCATTTGGGTTGGTTCCAAGTCTCTGCTATTGTGAATAGTGCTGCAATAAACATATGTGTGCATGTGTCCTTATAGTAGCATGATTTATAATCCTTTGGGTATATATCCGGTAATGGGATTGCTGGGTCAAATGGTATTTCTGGTTCTAAATCTTTGAAGAATTGCCACATTGTCTTCCACAATGGTTGAACTAATTTACATTCCTACCGGCAGTATAAAAGCATTCCTATTTCTCCACAGTCTCTCCAGCATCTGTTGTTTCCTGACTTTTTAATAATTGCCATTCTAACTGGCATGAGATGGTATCTCATTGTGGTTTTGATTTGCATTTCTCTGACGATCAGTGATGTTGGGCTTTTTTTCATATGTTGGCTGGCCACGTAACTGTGTTCTTTTGAGAAATGTCTGTTCATATCCTTTGCCCACTTTTTGATGGGGTTGTTTGTTTTTTTTTTTCCACATACATTTTGAAGTTGCTTCATTGTACTTATTTTACTCTTATATCCTTTAAAAATTCATGACCAATTTAAATTGTACTTTTGTGAAGACATATTTGATCAAGTGCAGGTGTTCCAATTGCTAAATGCAGGAAACAGAATCTAAATAGTGAAAGCCCAGGGTCATTTTTCTCTACCAGAGCTCTCGCCATTCCCTCTTTCCTTCTGGGTAAAAAACGATGTTCCGTGAGGCTGAGGCATGGGGAGTGGGTATTTGATTCAGTGCGGCAGTGTCTCTCTCCCTCAGAACAGGAAAAGAGGAATTTTGTATGATTTTGCCTTTTATATCATAAATGTTAACTTGAAACCTCAAATAACGGGAGGTACTCTTTTAATGGCTCAATCTCAAATGTTGTCATATTATTTACAGTTAGAACAGACATAGCCATCAAACAACACTAGCATGAAACCTTCTTCCAAGTCTCATTGCAGTGAAAATCCACTCTTCCCTCCCAACTTCATTCTTTTCCGTTTGTGCGTCTTACAGGGGCCAGCAGATGAAGCTTTGCAATGTCATGGAAAGGAGCATTTCTGTCAGCTCTGTTTCAAAATCCAATAGGAAGAAGTATTTTTCTTTTCTTGCTCTTTCTTCCTCTCTTGTGGTTTTGGCTTTCTAGCTTGGTTGTTCAACAGATCCAAGGGGTTCAGATGAGATGTTCTTTCCTGTCAAACAGGATCCCAAAACCTTTTGAGGTTTCTCAAGGACTTGTCTCTATAAGCCGACGAGTCTGTTCTCTTTCTTCACTGTTGCCAGAAAAGTAATTAGGCCATTTTTCTAATTATAGTAATCTTCCCCAAATGGCATATAACTTCAAATCCAAATGCCATGTAAATTGGCCAGCAACATTCTGCCGTGAAGCACTTTACCAAGACCATTTGAAGGCAGCAGCTTTACTTTGTGTTAAGGCAAAGTTGTCTTCTCTATCCCAGTTATGACTGGGTTTTCTTTCTCAGTGTCTTGCTCAAGAGGTTACACTATTTTTTTGTGTGACGAGCATGGACAGTAAGTATTCCTTTCAATGGCATTTTGTGTAGAGTTGTGTCTGTGGTGGACAAATTAAACTGCTTTTGGAAAAAAATGTTTATTCTCAGTAAAGCAGAACACGATTAAATTGTTATCATGTTGCTATATCGACCAAAATCTCTACAGATAGAATGAGTTTCTCTGTGTCACACAACACAGAACTAGATTTTTCTTTCCTAAGAATAATCCCTTGTAATTAGCTTTCTCTATTATGCTAACCAAGGAGAAATTAGGTCCTGCTGTAAGTTCTCTGGTCTGAAATATGCTCACAGCAGGTAAATTGCTACTTTTGCTTGTTCCATTTGTCAGAAGAAAGTTTTCAAATAGTATATATCCTCTAGAAATTTGATTTTTCTTTGCCTGATCACTCTCCTAGTTTTTCTGGAAGGGGTTACTGGACTGGGATAAGGACATGAGGGAGAAGTTTCTAGAAAATGAAACTGGGCACTGAAATAACTAAGAGTAAGGATGAATTTCTCCAGGAAATGATGAAGTGGATTTCTCTGGGAAATGATGAAGTTATGGTGATTGAAAAGAAGGAATAAAACTGGATAGGAATTCAAGAATGAAAAATGGAGTTGGCATTTAAAGTGCAGTGATGATATGTCACAGTTACTGAGTGGCTTGTAGATGTTGCTTAACTTCATGGCACCAACCCAGACAAGTTTATTCCTTCAGAATAGCGCCGTCAAACCATTAAAACCTGGGTGCTTATGAGCAGAAGAGAGCGCATGAAGCAGGTATTGAATCTACTAAATATAATTTCTGGAAAAATAACCTGGTCATTGGTACCAATGCCCAGGTTATTTTTCCAGAAATTATATTTAGTAGATCAGAGGCGGTGCCTTGGAATCTGCATTTTTGCAAGCTTGCTAGGTCATTCTGCTGAGGTAGTTCTTACCCAACACTGTTCCCTATTGCTCTGGGGATTTTAAAGGATGCAGATTGGCAGATCAGCTCAGAGCCCAGTTTGAAGCCCGTTCTACCAGCTGAAGTAAGACAAGTGAATAATGCCATGTAGGCATGGCATTATCAAATGCCTGAATATCAAAGGTAGGCACCTTAATATCAAAGAGACAGAGAGAGAATAAAGTGTGGCCAATGTCAGGTGGGATAGATTAGAAATTTTTTTTCTTTCTAAAAGCTATTCAGGGTGGAATAATGGTCTGCTAAAATGAAAATTAGATTATTGAGAGCCATGCCATGGAGTATCTTAAGGGGGACAATTATTTAGATTTTCAGTAGAGAATAGTAGAAGGAAGTGGCGCTATAAATGGTTTTTAAGAGAATAGGATATAAAAGTGTACATTTGTAAAAAGGGTACCATTTTACAGTTGGGAAAGGCCTTAAGCCCTATTCTTCAGAGATGTTAAAAATATTAGAATGGGGGACTGGCCCTTCTGAAAGAAAGGGGACTTTTTTTTGAAAATAAAATCTATACTATTTATTATTATTTCTGTGGATCACCACCACAATATATACATTTCTTTGGCCACTGGCTGAATTTTGTTGTATCCTCCTTAGACTTCTAGTTAATCTTTCTCCTGGATTATATACTTGAAGAGCCTTAAAAAGTCACTGAGGACAAGAATGCTCATGTCAGTAAACCATAGAGTCTAAATTTCTTGATTGTCTAGAGGTAAAAAAGAGGGCAAAGGAACCTTGGATTTATTTAAATTTGAAATGTACTTTTGCATAAAAAATAACTTTCCAACCAACATTTCTTGTAGTCTGTTGGTAGTCACGTGCAGTAAACTCCTCTGGGATAGAAATTTTTAATAAAGATTCCTTCGTTGCAATACTTTTGTGTTCAGGAACACTCTTATGAGAAGCCAATTTTTTAAAGGGGCATATAAACTTGTAAAAAATGCTACTGAATTCTAGGAACCTACTTCTTCCAATAATTCCCATATTCCCTGCTTATCATCACCCTCATTAATCAACAGAATAGTCCAATGAGACTGGTTGTTTTTTAATAGAATAATTGTAATTTGTAAAGGGTCAAAAGGGATATGAATATAAAAAGATTATAGAAAGTTTCTTCAGCTCTACTGTCTTAATCCCTAAATAACCTTGAAGGGCACTAAGGCAGTACACTAGGAAGAATAATTGTCAAGCTGAGATATCAGATCCCAACTTCTGGAACCTGCAAATGTTACCTTATAAAGACAAAGAGTTATTGTAGAGGTGATTCAGCTAAAGATCTTGAGATGGGGACATTGTCCTGGTAACTGGATGTACCCTAATTCCAATTACAAGTGTCTTTATAAGAGAGAGGCAGAGGGAGATTTGCTACACAAAGAGGAGGCAATGGGACCACAGAGGCAGAGATTGGCGTCATGTGGCCACAAGTCAAGGAATGCTGGCAACCACTAGAAACTGGAAGAGAAAGGAACAATTTTTTCTTGGAGCCTCTGCAGAGAACATGGCCCTGCGGTCACCTTGATTTTCACTCTGTGAAACTGATTTCAGACTTCTGGTCTCCTGAATTGTGAGAGAATACATATCTGCTGTTTTGAGATTTCAAGCTTGCGTTAATTTGTTATAGCAGCCCAAGGCAACTAATTCAGGCAGTGAATTCTTCCCAAGCACCCTTCTTTTGACTTGTAACCTGGTTTGCAGCACAACAGTCATCTGAGAAACTTCTTAACAATTTTGAATTCCTGTGGCTCATCACAGGTATGTAGAGAATCAGAATTTTTAGGAATAGGATCCAAGGATGTGTATTTTTTCACAGACTGCCTAGGTGAGATTCTGCTGTGCACCAGGTTTGATAACCATTTCACTAGGATGCTCTATTAGTTTCCTATATCTGCTATAAAAAAATCACCACAAATGTAATGGCTTAAAACAACACAAGTTTACTCTTATGCATTTCTGGAGGTCAGAAGTTCAAAATTAGTTTCATTGGGTTAACATCAAGGTGTCAGCAGGGCTGATTACTTCTGGATGTTCTGAAGGGAAGATCTGTTTTCTTGCCCTTTTCGCTTCTAATGGCTGCTTATACTCCTTGGTTTGTGGCCTCTTTTTGCCATCTTCAAAGTGCATCACTCCAGTTTCTGTTCTGTCATCACATCACCCTCTGACTCTCACTTCTGTGAACCTCTTGTGAGGACCATTGTGATCACATTAAGCCCACCTAGATCATCCAGGATAATCTCCTCATTTTAAAATCCTTATCTTGATCACATCTGCAAAGTCCATTTTGCCATATGAAATGACATTTTCAGGTGCCTGGAATTAGGATGTGAATGTATTTGGGGAGCTATTATTATTCAGTTCATCACAGACCCCATGATAACACCTCATGTAGAAACCATAGATGTAAATAAGCTTCAATAACAGGGGGTCATGCTTAATTCATGATGTATTCACCTGCCGTTTTTGTGCTTTTTTTTTTTTTTAAAAGGCATTGGAATAAAAACATTTACATATGACTATTATCTTTGACACTTTAGTGGCAGATAACAATACATGCAAAGCTGCTGGTTTCATGAAAGTATTATTATTACAACATTACAAATTGTTTTATTTAATTTTATTTTTGCCTTTGCTTGAAACTCTCTCATGAACAAATTAATTTAAATGTTGAGAAAAGGGGAGTGGCCAGAAGGGAAGCTTTTCACATTCCAAATTGTCATCATTCAAATAAATACATGTTCTAAGTAAAAGCACAATTCTTGCTCTGCAAATGTAGGTTTAGGCCATACCAAACAAAAATTCACATAAATAAAAACTGAGCATTACTATGCAAATGTAATCATAAGACAAGCCCTCAAGGGCCCCTTCTGTAACAGTTTACCCCCCCTCTAAGCACTACTTTATAAAACTTCTCATGTTGTACTTTCTGTATCTTTTATTTAATATAGAATTCCATAGTTGAAGTAAGTGGTAATAGACACCACAGAACACGTAAATATACATGTAGTGTACATTTCTTTACATTTTATGTTGATTCTGTAGTGATGTCTCCTTTTCTCATACCTCATAGTAATAATTTGTGCTTTTTTTTAAATTAAACAATCTTACAACGCTATACATTTTTAATAGCTGCATCCCACAAATTCTGATATGTCTTATTATCATTTAGTTGAAAGTATTATTTATATAAATTGCTTTTTTGTTGACCCATGGATTATTTAAAAGTATATTGTTTATTTCAACCCCTATATACAATATATATCCTTAATATTTTAGAGACCTTAAATTAGTATATTTTTCATTTCCAAAATAATCCTGAAATTATAGCACGTATTATTTCATTTACCATCACCTTTCTTCTTTTGTGCTATAATAGCCATATATTTTAATGAATTTTTTTTTCCTGGGTATAGAGTAAGAGCTTGATGGTGATTTTCTTTTAGGACTTTACAAATGTTAATATGTTGCCTTCTGACCTTCATCATTTTTACTGAAAATGATTCATCAGCCCTGGTGCTATTAATATTTCTTTAAAAGGAGTGTGTCTTTTTCCTTTGGCCACTTTTAAGAATTTTCTTTGTTGGATGTGCCTAGGTATGTTTTCTTTATATTTGAACTGCTTGAATCTCATAATATGTTCTGAATTCATAGTCTGAAGATTTTCATCAGCTTTCCAAAATAATATCTTTCCAAAATAATATCAGCATATTAATTATTGATATTTTAAGTTTTTTCTTAATAATGTCACTATCTGGGTTACCTTTATATTGTCCACCCACTCACCCCAATTTTTAGTCTCATGATTCTGTTTTCTGGCTTCTTGGTAATTATTAAATAAACGCTGGACATTTGTATAAATATTTCTAGAAGCTCTGGCTTATGCTTTATTCTTTCAGAGAGATTTTAATTTTCTTCTAGAAGGTAGTTGAGGCACAGGAAAATCACCTTGATCCAATTGAGTCCCAGTTTCAGTTTCAGCTTTATCCAAGAGTTTAGTCCTTCAGTGGTATCAGCAGAAAGCCTGAGGTTTTTATCAGTGCCCTTCTTTATAGACAGACCCTATAACCCAAATTAATTTTTCCCCAGACTGCCAAAATATCTACTTTTTAACATTTTAGCAGTTTCTTTCTGATTGTTTCTTCAGCAACTTGCACTATACCATTAAGAAGTCAGCAAATAGCCAGATGCAGTGGTGCACTCTTGTAGTCCCAGCTCTCAGGAGGCTGAGGCAGGAGGAGCCCTTGAGCCCAGGAGTTTAAGGCCAGACTGGGTAACATAGTGAGAACTAGTCTTTAAAAAAATACAAGCAACAAAAAGAGTCAGCAAATAATTTGAAATGGAAGTTGCACATAGAATTTTGAGGTCACTACTGCATGGTTCTCTTTTCTTCAGTATCTTGGCCCCTCAAGTCCTGGCTGTGTTGGTATCTCTGAACTCCTATTTTTGTTTCTTCAGTTTAGAGATGCAGTGAGAAGTATTAAGCCGCTTCTCTCTGTTTTGATTCTGTCCTTTCAACTGCGAAGTGTCAAATGTCCCGAAGGAACAAAGCAGTAGGCTAAGGTAGAGCTCCTCTCTATTTACTCCCTTCCCTTTAAGAGTTTGGCTCAGCCGGGCGCGGTGGCTCACGCCTGTAATCCCAGCACTTTGGGAGTCTGAGGAGGGCGGATCATGAGGTCAGGAGATTGCGACCATCCTGGCTAACACGGTGAAACCCCGTCTCTACTAAAAATACAAAAAAATTAGCTGGGCGTGTTGGCGGGCACCTGTAGTCCCAGCTACTTGGGAGGCTGAGGCAAGAGAATGGCGTGAACCCAGGAGGCGGAGCTTACAGTGAGCCGAGATCGAGCCACTGCACTCCAGCCTGGGTGACTGAACGAGACTCTGTCTCAAAAAAAAAAAAAAAAAAAAAAAAGTTTGGCTCTTTAGGTCTTGGTTGCTTTGGCTGCTTTCCAATGCTTTCAAGGAGATTTTAATATTTTTTTGTGTTGTTTTTCTTTTGTTCTTGGGGCAGATTAGTTTGGTACAAGCTGTTTTATCACAGCCACACACACACACACACACACACAAAAAAAGAAACCTCCAGTTATTAGTTTTCTTAACCCGGCATTTCTTCAACTTATTTTTATAATAAGAACTTTTTTTTCTTTCGGTCATTGGATGAGCATTTCACAGAAGATCATTTAGGAAACACTACTCCAGCTGTGTCAGTCTATTTACCATTTCTCAAATGCACAAAAGTATTTTGTACTTTCATGCTGTTGAACTTCTTTCCTCACTGCCCAGAATGGCCATGACCATACTTCTTTTGTCTGCTGAAATCACACCAAACTCTCCTTCTCTCATTAAGGATTCTGTGATTCTCTGAAGTTAGACAAAAACCATCCCAAATGCCATTAGATTCTTGGAGATGTAGGAGGTGGTTATGTTTTCTTTTTCTGTATAATGGGAGGCATGTAAATGATAATTTTTCTTTATGGGCCACCAGGAATTTCACTTCAATAAAGTTTAATAATAAATGTATTAAGCCCATTATTTGTGTTGTTGTTAACTATTCTTGAGCTTTTATTCTGATTGGTATTTTCTCTAACTCTTATTATGTAAGTATGTGTTTTTATATAGGTTCCTATACGTTTTTGCAAATACTTTATAAAACAGACCAAGAGTAGACAATAATAATCAAACAAAACAAATTTCTTCTCAAGGCCATTTGAGTTAATTAAGTTGAACCTCATTTTCAATCATTTATGACTCATATCTTTCCACAACTAAATTGTAATTTTATTGATGGCAGAATTATTTCCTTGCCTAGCACATATACTTGGGGAACAAAACATTGTTTAGATTAATTTTGTGCTTTAGATTCTTATAATTATTATTAATTTTGTGCTTTAGATTATTATAGTGGTATAAGCAGACCTTAGATTATTATAGTGGTATAAGCAGACCCTCTGGGACCCAGAGTACCTGGTTTGATTCTCACCTCTATCTCTTACTGCTTGAGATCTTAGGCAACTTGCTGAAACTCTTTTGCCTTATTTTATTCATATTTAAAATGGTCATTTGTTTGCTCTAGATTAAATAAATGGATACATATGTATATATATATATATATATATATATATATATATATATATATGGCACTGAGAAAAGTATCTAGCACATAGGAATGCCTCAAAATATTACACAGGCAATTTGAAAAATTGTTATAGTCTAAAATTTGAAATGGTGAATTTTGTAAAAATATTTCAAAGTGCTAGAAGTTATGAAATGGCCCTGTAGTAATGTTCAAAATTTGCTAGCTTTGCGGTCATGTAGCTGTTACTATAAAAAGTGAATAAAAATACAGTTGCATTAAGAAATACAAAAAATAATTTCTTCTAAAGCTTGTGTTTTAGCTTCCTTATACTGGTGGTAACACCTTCAGAAGAAGTAATAGGATTAGAATATTAGCATGCTAACACATTATTCATCAATGATTAAGCATGCTTTTCAAAATGTATCAATGATAAGTTTAGAAACCCCTGGTAGGGTAATGCTAACTTAACTAAAAGTCATAAAATATGATCTGTGTATTACTATTGGTTATGATCACTGACATTGTTTTAAGAAATAATATTAGTATGTTATGATTGTGATTGGCCATAGTAACATGCAGATCCTTCCTTTGCCTGAGCTTACACTTTTTTTTTTCTTTTTTTTTGAGACGGAGTTTCACTCTTGTTGCCCAGGCTGGAGTGCAATAGCGTGATCTCAGCTCACTGCAACCTCTGCCCCCCGAGTTCAAGGGATTCTCCTGCCTCAGCCTCCCAAGTAGCTGGGATTACAGGCATGTGCCACCACACCCGGCTAATTTTGTATTTTTAGTAGAGACAGAGTTTCTCCATGTTGGCCAGGCTGGTCTTGAACTCCTGACCTCAGATGATCCACCGGCCTCGGCCTCCCAAAGTGCTGGGATAATAGGCACGAGCCACCACACCCGGCCCTGAGCTTACACTTTTGTATGAATTCTCTGAGGGAAATTTGTGCCTCAGAAGTGCAAGGTAAAATAACTTTATTATCAGCTTAATGTTGGACCTAATCTTCATTGTAGGACTCTCTTAAGCAAGACTGGAGATTTCTGTTTTCTATACCAGGTGAACCTGAAGAACACTATTACAAAGCCAGACAATAGACCTTTGCCTATTTTCCTTTACTCTTATGATGACAAATTTTGAAACTTATCATCTTGGGCCAGGTGTGGTGGCTCACGCCTGTAATCCCAGCACTTTGGGAGGCCGAAGCAGGCAGATCACTTGAGGTTAGGAGTTTGAGACCAGCCTGGCCAACATGGCAAAACACCATCTCTATTAAAAATACAAAAATTAGCCAGGCATGGTGGTGCATGCCTGTAATCCCAGCTACTCAGGAGGCTGAGGCAGGAGGATCACTTGAGCCCAGGATATGAAGGTTGCAGTACACCTCAATTGTGCCACTGTAATTCAGCCTGGGTGACAGAGTAAGACTCTGTCTCAAAAGAAGAAACATCATCTTAATGGAAAAGAAGACTCACTTGAAACTACCATAGAAAACAAAGACAGAGTGAGTAAAAGCATTTGACCATATGCCTAGAGCCTGGCTGGTCTAGATTGCTGGCCTGGGGTTTCCCTAAGATAGGAGTAGCCTTAGCCAGTGAGAGAGAGCGCATAAAGATTTCAAAGAAAGCAAGATGACCAGGTCTTTGGAGTAGCTTGGGCTCAACCTGTTCTGACCCCCATGTAAAGAAGAGAACTGGAAAGTGAAGCCAAAGACATAGGTGCTTAGGCTTTGTCACTGGCCTTACTGGCATTCTGGCTGCATGAGTGGAAGAACAAGAAGTGTGGGAAAGTAAGAAAAAGACATAGGCATTGTTCTGATGGTGAATGAGACCTGGGATGTGTTGTAGTCACCTCAGCTTCTAGAAGAAAAACAATCTAAAAAAAAAGTGTTATTCTGATAAGTGTAGAAACCTAACCTGGTGTTGTCTCCACTTACTAAAGCAATGGTGAAAACACTGTCCTGAATTTGATTGATCCAGGTTAGAATTTCAGAGGATATCTTGTTTTAGGTCTGGAATCTTTATTGTAAAGGAGTGAAAAGGGGTGGCTATTAAAGCCAATAGATGTTTTATAATTTAAAATTGTCTTTTACATATAGTGGAGCCCTGTTATCAAAGCCCAAATTACCTCATTGAAAAAAAAGCTGCATATACGAAATTGATAGTAAATGCTTCCAACAATTTATTTTATCACACACACATTCACAAATGTGCACATGCACACTGGTTCATTGAGCAATATTTTGTTATATTATCAAGCTTCTATCAATATGCATGTATTAATTGAGTTCAATTTTTTTGAATAAGTCATTATTCATAGTCTGCAGTTTCTAATTTTATTTTTTAAAAAGTGGAGTGAGCTCTTAAATACGTTTTTAGAGTAATATGAATTCAGAATCTTTCTAACTTTTTTTTCTCCTAAAAGTTAGTGTTGTTTTACCGACGTTTAACACAATAGAAGTTGTTATTCTTAATTTTTAAAATCAACTCATCTTCATCATATTTTTTCAAAACACTCATATTTCAATGTTTTTTCATATTTACATTGCATCATTTATAAATTTAAACTGTGTAATTATGATAAAGTAGGGTAAGTATGCGAACAAATACAGCAGATTTTTATTATCAGTCCTTTAAGGAGCAGAAGTGCTTCTCAGTTCTGAGACTCTAAGGACTCTTGGACATTTCAGAGTGAATGAGGAATGTTGATTAATGCAGTAAAACATACATACTAACAGAGCATAAACAAGAAAAAGAGTTTAATAATCTAACATTTTAGATAAGTTATTTGCAAGTGGAAGTTGATCATGACATAGTTTTCAAATCCTTTGCAAAATCCAGTGGCATTTTGTCTACACAGATTTTCCTGAGGCACTTTTTGCACAAATGCACACAAGTACGCACCTCCTGCCCCTCAACTTTCTATATCATCTTTTAGATCTGGCAAAGTACTCTCTAAGGCTAGACCAATTTTGGCTCAAACCAGGTCTGAGCTGCTCTTTGGAATTTGGAAATATTTATATCCCAATTTGAGTTGGTCACATAGTCCAAGTTGGGGGAGTATAACAGAATGCAGTCAGGTCTGAGAGCCCAGTCTGTGTGCACCCTAATAGGAAAGACACAATGGCAGGAGAGCATCATTAGTGCTTGAATATGTGCACAGATTCACCACTAGCTTTTTGAAGCTTGTCCCTGTTTTTTTGTGGTTGTCTTATATATGTAGCAACTAGCTCTCTCTATATTTGGCTGTGATAGAAAAGATAAAAGTAAAGGTAGGGTTTTTAGATGATTTTTAATGCAATCTGAAGTTAGAAGCAGAACGTTAATAAAACATGGCACAGTAGAAAGCTTTCTCAATGAATGCTTTCAAAATAAGAATTTCTGTCTCATGTAGTCACTTACTCACTTAGCAGCGCTGTCAGAGTCTGAAGCCTGTGTGGGTGGCAGCTTCCAGGGAATGTGAATATACATGAGCATGTGAAAATAGGGATGTTAATGGTAGTTAAAACCTTGAGTCATTTATTTTTCTATTTTCAACTTGGCCCTTAGGATAAAGCTGCACAACAAATTTAGGGTTACCAAGTAGAAAACAAAATAACTAGAGTGTGCTGGATATTCCTAAACTTTATTAGATCTAAGAGAGCATACAAAACATAGTGATAAAAGAGAGAGTGAGTGAGCTGTGTTTTAATAATTGAACATTGAATATTAAAAAGAGACTAACAGTGTTTATATGGATTTTCCTTGGACTTTCCTGTGAAGTATTAAATAGTTTCCACCCTAATTTTCTTGCATTTAATAATTTGCAATCAGTTCATTCATTCATTCACTGAGTAAATATGTAAGCACCGTCTGTCTGTGATATTGCACTATCCCAAGTCATTTAAAATCTGATTAAACAGCTGAGGGGAACAGGTAATGGTAACAAAACATGAGCATGGTCTAAGCAAATATTACAGAAGAGAAGAAGTGAATTGGCACCAAATAGTCAATATTTCTTCTTGGCTTAATGCAACCTAGCATTACAGAGAAGGAGGACTGACGGTGACAAAGTAATCCCTTTATCACTGTGTCTTGGAGTTTAAGTATTTGCTTTTCCATTAGGAATTGAAGAAGGCTAAATTTATATTTTATAGCTTACAACTTTTAGAAAGGAAACTCTCCTTGAGCACAAGCAACTATGCCTTTTATTATTTTTTTCTAGGACTAGAGTTCCTTGTACTTATGGTTTGTTGGCATGTGCCTGGCCTCTTGGAGTACGTGCTGTTAGTAATATGCAGTTTAGAAGTAACAGAAACTAGCTGTGAATCAGCTTACACAACTGGAGGAAAAACAATCAGTCATGACAGCAATAATTAGAATTCATCAAATTATATTCATATTCTCTCCTGCAACTTCTTTATTCTGATAATCTCCAATGCACATTAAGAGATAATTAGAGAAGAATTGTTCCATCCAACTGACATTTAGTTACTCATAAGCCATTGAACTGCTAGAGGCTGAACTATGTTGTCTTCTACAGTCGTTCATAATTAAGATGTTATAATGCACATAGACATTGTGTATGTATCTTTAAACATGCGTAGGAGTTCATACTATATATTTCATTATGCCTGGAAATTTTTCATATTAACCTACCTTTTTCCCATTAGTTTTAAACAAGGAAAAAGAAAAGCAGGGAAACAGTACAAATAGACTCCCCATTTTACCCTGTGAGTTTTGGAGAATTTAGTCTTCACCAATTGCCAGATAGAAGAGTAGAAGTTGATTTTCCCTGGTAGATTTATTTAGAATCAGCCTGGAAGCAACTTCTGACTCTTATTTTGTGGATGAGAGATTCCCACGACAGTGAATTAAGTGAAGTGTGAAGGTCTTGGGTGCTAAGCCGGTGTCCTGCTGCTGAGCTGAGTTTGGCTGGTATTGCAGAGTAAATTGAAGCCAGTATAACAAGTCATTTGCACAATGTTAGACTAAAAATGCCTGTAAAAATCAAAGCACTCACATAAAAAAGATTCAACTAGAGAAATAATGGGACTCAATTTTGATGATGAAGATAATCATCATAGAAGATTTTAGGAGGGCAGCACAAACGTCTCACATGATGAAGAAGGAGACGGATACGATGGAAAGATGACTGGATTCTCAAATAGGGGAATGAATAAAGAGAAGTAAGAACTTTGAAATGGCAGTCTACTTGAGATCTTACACATAAATGCATGTTTGTGGGAAAAGTCTACTGCTTGCGAACACATTTGTTAGTGAACCAAAAATGCCCTGTGGGTTAAAGCATTTCCCCACCCATCAGCAATTGAGGACAGCAAAGTACATGTTTAAAAAGGAAATTAAGTTCAATAGCTTCTGGTATGTTTGAATGGGAACATACATCATTTTTGCAAAGCTTCAGTGATATTCTTTAAACTGACAGCAGGTCTGGCCACATTTCCTTCAGTTTCACATAATGATTGAACTTGTGAACTCTCCTGGCTTCAGACATTTCAATGGTGTTGGCTGTTTTCAAACCCTCAGCTTGGAGGACTTCTCATAAATTTTATTTGTTTTTGTTGTGAGTTTTTAAAATTATTTTATCCAGTTGCTCATTGTTGGTGAAAGCAATGGAAAAAGTTACCATTCATACTCTTGGTCTTTTTGGGTTAAATGATGTCACCCAGCACTGATTGGGGTGGGGGTGTGTGGGGAAAGTGATGGAAAGAATATTGTGAATCATACACAGGCTACAGGACCAAGAAGGTGAACGCTTGCATGTCTGGCTGTGAGTAGCTCCAAAGAGAAATTAAAATTTCATTTATTATCAAAAGAGGGACTATGTCTCTTCTGAATACATTAGAATGTGGTTTTTACTCTCATTGTGACAATCTTACCCACTAATACCCATCAAGAACACATTCATTTCTGGGAAATGTTGTTTGGAATACTTGGAAGAAAATTTTCTTTGCTTCTCCATGGAACTGCCTCTTAGCTATCTATGCAAACAAAGAATGGCTTTCCCTTCCTTTCGTTTTACACCTGCATTCTATGTGATAATGGGTAGTGTATGAGCATTTCAAAAAACTACCCACAATATTTCAAATTATTATTAATTGTGTAGAAGTCTTTTTCCTCTCACTGAAGAATTTCCAACTATGTATTTACATGGCCTTTAGTAATTCCAACATTTTGGGATATGTACTTTTATCATATGTCATGCTTTTTCACCATCCAGATAGTCATGTATTAGGAAGCTGTGAAAAACCACCTTATGAACACCTACTGTACACTGAGGACTTTACATGGGCTATCTAAGTTAATATCCATAATAACTTGAAGAGGTAGACATTATTTTTATTTTATAAATGACTACATGACATTTGTCTAGTGTGTTCAACAAGAAGTTTTAAAATCAGGATTTGAATAAAGTCCTTTTCTTCCCCAAAGCCTAAGAAAAAGATGAAAATAAATAACTCGTAATCTCACACCCGAAGGCAAACACTGGCAGCATTTTCTTATACAATTTATACTTTTTTAAAAGCTAAAATATATGTTTCACCCTATTCCCCGCCTCTCACTGTTAGGGTCTCTGTCAGCAACAGAATTCCAATCAGACGGTTCAATTGAGAAGACCTCAATGAAGGGATGATTTGCCGAAGTGTGAATAGGGCTGCCAGAGCCAGCAGAGGGGTTGGGGTCATGAGGAAACTGAGATGGCAGCTTATTACCTCCCTAGCCTAAGAGGATCTGGCAAAAAATAATGTCATTGAAGCCCAGTGAAAGCTGGAATACTGGAGGAGGAGCTTCACACTAGGAACTGTAGTCTAGGAGGGATGCAACCCCTGCCACAGCCACAGGGCAAGACTGGAAAGAAATAACCTGACCTCCAACTCTCTTTCCCTCCTCTCATTTTAGTCTCCTATTGGTCTTCTTATTGGGAGAACCTAGCTGGAAGCCAGCCTTGATGGGAGCCCAGGTGCAGGGTTAGCCTCTCAGAACACAGAGAAGGGCAAAGAATCGTGGAGGAGTGCAAATGACGAAAAGCCAACACAAGGTTTTCCTATGCATAATCGTTTTCTGTTTCAGTAAAATTAACATTTATCAATGGCTTAATAGCAGTTTGCCACCTGAATATGTTGTAATCTTTTACAATGGAATATTTAGGTCATTTGAACATTTATTATTATTATTATAATGCTACAATAAACACCTTGTAGATAACAATTTTGTGCATATATTTTATCATGTCCTTTGAATAAATTCCTGGAAGAGGAATTGGCATTTGAAGGTCTTTGCATTTTCGAGATGAAATATAATATAACATAATGTGACCATTAAGTATACAGACTCTTGAGGACAGATTTTCCACATTCAAATCTTGGCTTTGCCATTTACCAGCTGTGTGGCTTTGGGAAATTAATTAACCTCTCTGAGACCCAGTTTCTTCCTCTTTAAAACTGGGCTAATAATAACATACGGCAATTTTTAAGCCTTGTTAATAAATGCAAAACATTTATAATACTTGTAATTACAATATAAATATTAACTATTGTTATTTGTAAGGCAACATTTTTTTTCTTTTTTAAGATGGAGTCTCACACTGTCACCCGGGCTGGAGTGCAGTGGCGCAATCTCGGCTCACTGCAACCTCTGCTTCCTGGGTTCAGGTGATTCTCCTGCCTCAGCCTCCTGAGTAGCTGGGATTACAGGCAGGTACCACCATACCCAGCTAATTTTTGTATCTTTAGTAGAGACAGGGTTTCACCATGTTGGCCAGGCTGGTCTTGAACTCCTGACCTCAGGTGATCCGCCCGCCTTGGCCTCCCAAAGTGCTGGGATTACAGACGTGAGCCACCATGCCTGGCTGACAACATATTTTGAAGGGAACACTTCTACACTGCTGGTGGGAATGTAAACTAGTAAGACCACTATGGAAAACTGTGTGGAGATTCCTTAAAGAACTAAAAGTAGAACTACCATTTAATCCAGCAATCCCACTACTGGGGATTTACCCAGAGGAAGATAAGTCGTTATGTGAAAAAGATGCACAAGCATGTTTATAGTAGCACAATTCACAATTGCAAAACCATGGAACCAACCCAAATGCCCATCAATCAACAAGTGGATAAAGAAACTGTGGTATATATGTACAATGGAATACTACTCATCCATAAAAAGCAGTGGATTAATGGCAATTATCGCAACCTGGATGGGATTGGAGACTATTATTCTAAGTGAAGTAACTCAGGAATGGAAAACCAAACATCGTATGTTCTCACTCATAAGTGGGAGCTAAGCTATGAGGATGCAAAGGCGTAAGAATGGACTTTGGGGACTCAGTGGGGAAAGGGTGGGAAAGGGTGAGGGATAAAAGACTGCAAATTGGGTTCAGTGTATACTGCTTAGGTTATGGGTGCACCAAAATATCACAAATCACCACTAAAGAACTTACTCATGTAACCAAACACCACCTGTTCCCCAAAAACCTATGGAAATAAAAAAATTTTTAAAAAAGACAACATATTTTGAAAAACTTCTTCAAAAAGTTTGTACTAGTTTACATTTTCTTAAGCAGTCTTTAGGGGACACATGTCCCCCTACTTTCACCATTTCTTTTAATCTTTGCCAATTTAATAGACCAGAGATAGTATCTCATTACCATTTTAATTTTTAGTTGAAATTTAATTTGGAGATGAATTTACTTCCTTTAATATGGAAAGGATTTAAAAATCATGTAATACTTTAGGGTCATTATGAACATCAATCATCATAGTACTGTGGTTGCACATGAGTGATGGCTAATAGAGAGTTCTGGTTTGGAAAATTGGCTGCAGTGTTTAATAGCTTAGTGACTATGTAAATAAGGTACACTAATGAATATTCATGAAATCTTTAGCCCAGCTAAATGAATGCTCTATCAAAGGGGTTAAATGAATGCAAAGATTTTCCACTATGAAACACTGGATATATAACAGATGTACAATTCCAGTGTGGGATGGGCCCACTACTGTTTCCAAACAGCCGCCACACTGCTCGTGAAATCATCCTTGCACCTGCTCATGTGGTGTGCATCTGTGCTTTGTTGGCGGTGCCACTGGCATCAATGTAGGAGATGGAACTAAACGTGATTGTTTTGTATCTGTAGCTGTTAGTGCATGGTAAGATACTTCTGGTGATAATTTTATTTACAGCTTCCTCTCTTGTGATCTCGTATCTCCCCTCTCAAATTAGTTATTCAAATGCGTCACTATCACCATGCAGCCGGCTAAGCAATTCATCTGTTCTTGAAAGAAATCTGCTCAAAACTAGAAGTAGAGATTCCTCTGTAAAGGTTAATAAGGAATTTTCAATTACTTTTCCTTAAATGTAATGGGTAGATGCTTTAGATCTGACTCAACTATGACAGGCAAGCAAGCATGTGGTGAGGTGATGACAGTGGAGAAAAGTGATGTCTTCCTCTTGCTGGCAATTTAGTAAAAATTGCTGACACACTGAGGCTATCCAATTAGGTCCTATCAGTCAATTTGTGTGGTGGTGTCTAAGGGGGAAGAAGGCTGTGGCATATACATTTTCATAGAAAAGACTGATTGAATACTTTTTTATTTTTTGTTTTTATTTATTTTTAATTTAAGGATAAAATGGCATGTATTTACTATATACAACAGATTGTTTTGAAGTATATACACATTGTAGAATGCCCAAATCTAGCTAATTAACATAGACAGTACCTGACATAGTTATTGTTTTTGTAATGAGAATACTTTACATACACTCTGCAGTTTTTAAGAATACAGTATGTTGCTGGGTGCGGTGGCTCACGCTTGTAATCCCAGCACTTTGGGAGGCCGAGATGGGTGGATCACCTGAAGTTAGGAGTTGGAGACCAGCCTGGCCAACTTGGTGAAACCCCGTCTGTACTAAAAATACAAAAATTAGCTGGGTGTGGTGGTGGGTGCCTGTAATCCCAGCTACTTGGGAGGCTTAGGAAGGAGAATCACTTGAACCTGGGAGGTGGAGGTTGCAATGAGCCAAGATCATGCCATTGCACTCCAGCACTCCAGCCTGGGCAACAGAGTGAGACTCTATCTCAAAAAAAAAGAAGAAAAGAATACAGTATGTTGTTGACTATTGTCAGTGTTTTGCACAATAGGTCTCTTTAACTTATTCATCCTATCTAGTTGGAATTTTGTATGGTTTTGACTAACATCTCTCCACCCCTGACCTTAACCACCTCAGCCTTTGGTAACCATTCTCCTCTCTACTTCTATGAGTTCAGCTGTGTTAGATTCCACATAAATTTGAGATCATGTGGTATTTTTCTTTCTGCACCTGGCTTATTTCACTTGAAAAAGTGTCTTCCAAGTTCATCCATGTTGTCACAAATGACAAGACTTCCTTCTTTTTAATTATGGAATAGAATTTCTTTGTGTGTTTATACCATGTTTTTTAAATCTATTGATCCATCGATGAACATAGGTTGTTTCCATATCTTGGCTATTGTGAATAACACTGCAATATATAGGAGAGGGCAACTATCTTTTTGACACACTATTGATTTCATTTCCTTTGGATATGTACCCAGTAGTGGAATTCCTAGATCGTATGACAGCTCTATTTTTAACATTTTGAGGAAACTACATACTGTTTTCCATAATGGATGTACTAATTTACATTCCTGCCAATAGTGTGCAATATTGAGAAGATTTGCCACATCCTCCCCAATGTTTGTTATCTTTTGTCTTTTTGTTAATAGCCATTCTAACAAATATGAGTGATATTCATTGTGGTTTTAATTTGCATGATTAGTGATGTTGAGCATTTTTAAATATACATATCTTGGCCATTTATGTGTCTTTTTTTGAGAAAAATCTATTCAGCTCTTTTATCCATTTTGAAATCAGTTTGAGTTCCATGTATTTTGGATATTAACCCCTTATCATATGTATAGGTTGCAACTATTTTCTCTCATTCTGTAGGTTGCCTCTTCACTCTGTTGATTGTTGTCTTTGCCATGCAGAATTTTTTAGTTGGATAATTTTTATGATTAATTCTTTTAAAAAATTATTTAGCCCAAGGTCATAAAGATATTCTCTTTTCTCTCAGAAGATTTTTTTTTTTTTTTTTGAGACGGAGTCTCTCTCAGGCTGGAGTACAGTGGCATGCTCTCCGCTCACTGCAACCTCCGCCTCCCAGGTTCAAGCAATTCTCATGCCTCAGCTGCCCATGTAGCTGGGATTAGAGGCGTATGCCACCATGCCTGGTTATGTTTTGTATTTTAACAGAGATGGGATTTTGCCATGTTGGCCAGGCTGGTCTCAAATTCCTGGCCTCAAGCAATCCACCCGCCTCGGCACCCCAAAATGCTGGGGTTACAGGCTTCTCCTAGAAGTTTTATAGTTTCAGCTTTTAAATTTAGGTTTATGATCTATTTCAAATTAGTTATTTATGTATGGTTTGAGGTAGAGTCAAGGGTCATTTTTCCCAATGTGTATATGTGATTATTCCAGTTTTATTTGTTGAAAAAACTTTTTTCCTCCATTGGTTGCCTTGGTGCCATGAAAATCAATTAAATGTATTTGTGTGAATATATTTCTTAAATTTCTATTCTGTTTTATTGCTCTATTTGCCCATCATCGTGGTTTTCAAAGTATGGTCCCCAGATCCATGGGGGTTTCTGAAATTCTTCCAGAGGGTTGTGAGGCCAAATTATTTTCATAATAATACTAAAATAAAATTTATTTTTTTCACTAAATTGGTATTTGTACTGATTGTGTAAAAGCAATAATAGGTAAAATTGTTGGTGCCTTACTATGAATCAAGGCAATGGCAGCAAACTATACTTACTGCCATTGTATTCGTTACTAGAACTTTCAGTGCAATGTTAAAAGAGAATGGTGAGGGGGAATTTTTTGCCTTGTTTCTGATCTTAGTGTGAAAGATTCTAGTTTCTCATCATTAAGTATGATGTTAGCTGTTGGCTTTTTGTATGTACTCTTTATCCAGTTGAGAAAATTCCTGTATATTCCTAGTTTGCAGAGTCTTTATCCTGAATGGGTGTTCGGTTTTGTCAAATATTTTTTTCTGCATCTATTGATATGATCATATGATTTTTCTTCATTAGCCTGTTGATATGATGTATTATATTACATTAATTGATTTTCAGATGTTGGACCAGCCTTGCATATCTGGGATAACTCCCACTTGGTTGTGGTATATAGTACTTTTCATACATTGTTAAATTCTATTTGCTAAGATTTTGTTGAGGATTTCTATCTCTATGTTTTAGCATCTATGTATTGGTCTACAATTTTCTTTTCTTGTAGTATCTTTGGCTGGTTTTGGTATTAGGGTAATTCTAGCCTCACAGAATACATTAGAAACTATTCCCTGTGCTTCTATCCTTTGAAAAAGATTGTAGAGAATTGTCAGAATTTCTTCCTTAAGTGTTTGGTACCACTCACCAAGGAATTCATCTAGGCCTGGTGCTTTCTGTTTTGGAAGGTTATTAACTATTGATTCAATTTCCTTAATAGATAGGAAGCTATTCAGATAATCTGTTTCTTCTTGTGTGAGTTTTGGCAGACTGTGTCTTTCAAGAAATTGGTCCATTTCCTCTAGGTTATCAAATTTGTGGGCACAGAATTCTTCATAGTATTCCTTTGCTATCCTTTTGATGTTTATGTGATCTGTAGTGAGGTCCTCACTTTAATTTCTGATATTAATAATTTGTGTCTTCTGTTCATTTTTCTTAGCCTGACTATAGGCTTATCAATTTTCTTGATAATTTCAAAGAGTCATCTTTTGATTTTGTTGATTTTCTCTATTGATTTCCTATCTTTGATTTCATTGATTTCCATGCTAATTTTTATTCTTTCTTTTCTTTTGTGTACCTTGGAGTTAATTTGCTCTTCTTTTTCTAGTTTTCTAAAACCTTCTAAGTAGACACTTAGAAAGTCTAGACACTTAGAAGGTTTTAGATCTTTTTTTTCTTCCAATATATGCATTGAATACTATAAATTTCCCTCTAAGCACTGCTTTTGCTGGATTACACAAATTTTGAAAAGTTGTATTTTCATTTTTATTCTAGAATTATTTTTAAATTAAAATTTCCATTTGTTTGCTGCTATAATATAGAAGCACAATTTACTTTTGCTTATTGACCTCATACCCTGCAATCTAGCTCTGTTTCTGACTTTGTTCGTGTGTGTGTGTGTGTTTATTCCTTAGCTTTCTCTATGTAAATAATCATGTTATCTCCTTATCGAGACAGTTTTACTTTCTTTTTGATCTTTATGCCTTTTATTTATATATTTTTTGCCTTTTATTGAGATTGGAACTCCTTATAAGAGCTTCAGTAGTGGCCTTTTCATATTTGATGAGGTTGATAACAAGAGCTGTTAGGTGGTGATGAATTTTTTGTAAGAGAAAACTCAGTGGGATCCAGAAAAAAAAAGCGTTGAGGAACTTTAGGATAGGAACTGAGATTTGGTTTAGTCTGGATAAGGACTCTGACAAAAGCTACCTGAACCTTGAGGAGTTTCTAAAATTTGGAAAAGGACTCTCCTCAGATCAATCTGGTTTCTGAAAAGGAATCTATCTTGGAAAACTGCCACATTTAAGCATTTTTCTTAGGATAATATGAATACTATTGCTCTAATTGTGGCAGATTGCTTGCAAGGGATTCCACCTCCAGCACCCCTTGCCTGAGCTCCTTCCCTAAACACAGTGAATGCAAGCACTTTGCCACCTTCAGCTGACTCTTCCCAGACAGCAGCTGCACATGGTGCTACCACTGGAGTTGGAGAAGTGTGAAGACTTGGAAGTCACAACGTCTCTCATTCACAAAAGGTGGGGGCATGTGATATATATGCCTAAGTTAAAACATGGTCATCCATCATAAAACATTGTTGATGTAGCAAAGGGAATCATGAAAGCAAAGCTTTCAGAGAGTTGGTTAGCGCCACTTAGGCAGAAAATCGACATTGCGCTTAACTTGTATTGGCCTGAATTAGCAGAAAGAAAGATGTGACTTGAGACACTAGTTTGAAAGTTGACTGTTTTCTTTGTCATACAGAAGTCTATATTGAGCATTTGCACTGTGTTCACCACAATACAAGATATTGTAGGAAAAGAAGTTATACTAGCTCTGTCTTAAACAGTGATCAGAGAAATAGCTGCTTTGTACCATTCGAAATTTCATGATGTTATTGAGATAATGTAAGCTAAGGCCTGGAAGTCCTTGGGAGTTGTGGTAAACACACATACAGCAGCACATACATTAAAAACCAAGGAGAAAAAGGTGGTGCTTTTTCAAACCAGAGTGTTTATACACAGAGGACTTTTTGAGATAAGGGGGCTAGAAATTCTTTTACTGCAATCTGCTTGCCTACTTACTTGAGATTTCGGCTCATTTATATAAGAAGTTATGTTAAAGAGATTAAGAATCAAGAATAAGTGAGTGACATTAATTTACCATCACTTATTAAGGATTACTTGTATAGTAGGAACAGACCTAGGAGTTAGAGACACACAAATAAGGAAGAAATAGCCCTGTCATTAAGATACATTCATATTGGGGGGAAAAAGGATACTTTTTCAAATAATTGTAATGAAGTTAAATGACAGTACAAATTTGAGAGATATTCGTAAGGATAATGAAGTTTAGAAAGGCTTATTGTCAGATATATTTACAAATATATAGCTATATATGTATATTGTCATTAAACTTGAAGTTTAATATACATCTAATTGTAAAGTGGTTTTTGGACTCCATGATTTTCTATATTTTTTGTTGTTTTATCTATTCAGTATGTAAATTGTTTGCAAGTGAATCAGCTGAGATTTCCTTTAGTAATTTAACAAATGTTTGTTGATCATCTACTACATGCTAGGCATTGTTAGGCCTTAAGAATAGAGATGATACCATATAGTTGACATCATCACAGAGATTAAAATCTAGTTAAAAGATATAGGAGTGAACAGGTAATAATGAGGTAGTGTTAACAAGTCATCTTATATTCTGAATGCGCAAAAGAAGGGCAGTCCAATCTGGGTTGAGGGAAGAAGCAATCAGGAAGGGCTTCCAGGACAAAGCATTGTCTTGAAGGATAAGCAAGAATTGGCCAGATGAAGGGGTTGAATGCCTGAGATTGGCATGAGGAGTTTCAAGTAGGAGTAATTGTAGCTCTATTTCTAATAGGTTGCTATGAAATAGAAAAAGAAATGATGGGATATAGTCAGAGAAGAATGTCTGGATTCTTTCCTCTGGGTATTAGGAGTGGGGAAATCACATAAGGAGATTTGTATTTTAGAACCTTTGCCTTCCAAATAAGACTCCATTTGAGCAGAAATGTTCAACATTGCACTCATAAAAAAAGGGCTGATAAGCCATACTGGGACAAACAGTGTGTACACAGAGACACACATAGACATAGACTGAAACACATATGTGTAACCATAGTGCCTATGTCTAATGGAAACATAATATATTATATGATTATTAATAATATAAAAACTGTTATATAATTATTAATAATATAACCAATTTTTAGTATTACATTGTTTTGAAAGGCTGAAGTGGAAGGATCACTTTGGCCCAGGAGTTCAAGACCAGCATGGACAATAATAGTGAGACCCCCGTCTCCACAAAAAATTTTAAAAAATCATCAAGGCATGGTGGCACATGCCTGTTGTCCCAGCTACTTGGGAGGCTGAGGTGGGAGGATCACTTGAGACCAGGAGTTGAAGGCTGCAGTGAACTATAATTGTGTCACTGCATTTCAGCCTAGGTGACAAAGCAAGACCTTGTCTCTAAGAAAACAAACAAAAAACAACCTCCCCCCCACCAAAAAACCCATTACATTTTATAAGATGACATTATTCCTACTTTCCCTTTTTCTTTTTCTTTTTCACCGAAATATTTATTAAATTCTTCCAGCTAAAAGATACCCTGCTTTAGGCATGTACCGTTACATGTATGTGCATATATGTTTCCTAGACCATTGTAGGAGGAAGTATTGAGACAAAGGCAAATGCAAAATCATTAGCATTCTTGGAGTTGACTTTTGTGTTTTTATTGTTCAAGCCTATGTGAGCAAGTAAAAACCAGGTATAGGTCAAGTTCAGCTAGTAGACGAAGATAAAATTTTTGTGTGTGCATAAAATATACTTGGTCTATAGGCCTCCCACATTGGTCATTTTTAGTTTGGTGCACAAGCTTATTTAAGGAGACGATTTTCCTTCCTTGCCTCATTTTCTACATATGAGCTGAGTATGCCTTATTTTCCCCACCTATGTGACCCTTTTCTGCTTTGTCATTTTGGACCTCAAGGCAGGAAGAGATAGTAATCAGAGAAAGAATTGAAGAAGGATTTTTGTGGCATCAGAACTTTTGGAGTTGACTTGATGAGTTCCAAGTAGTGTTTGACTTTGTACTAAGCCATGGGCAGCATATTTAAAATGCTATCACATGAGCTAGAAATTGCTGAGAGGCTCAACTTGATATTGGAATGGTTCAGATTGCCTGTTTGAATTGGTGTCTCCTGGGTGATATTTTCTTTGCTTTTCCTTTTGTTCTTACTTTTCTTTGGCTTATACACCCTCTATCCTATAATATTACAATAACCTTTACTTAGACTGAGTGAGAAGAAATTTGTTAAGCAAGGCTAACTTTTCTCTCTGTTTTTATAACTATTGCTTTTTGCTTACTTTTACTGTAGAATCACTCTGGTCCCTATCTAATATAGCTAAATGGAGAAGAATTTCCTTTTCAAGTAAACTTTAAAACATGTTGACTTAGGAAATACAGGAATATTGATGATGATTGGGAAAAGGGAAAAGTTTTACATATGGAAAATGTAACCAGAGCTGTGACAAAATTTTGTTCTGATTGAAAGAAGAAAAGAGAAAATTGTTCCAAACAGCAACATGATAATGAACAAACCTGAAGCATAGCCTCTTGCAAGTTTCTACATCATGAATAACTCACCATCTTATCTTCCATTGCTTCATTTTTAAGTAATACAACAGACAGAAAACATGCAGCAGGAAGGACTAAATACCTTTTGAGAGAATGCTATTTGCAGCCAAGTTTTTTAAGGCTCAAGCATTATAGATAGATTAGATTAGATTCAAATGTAGAATTCACAGTGGCTTCTTCTAGCAACACCGTCTAAATGATGAGACTCAGTTGTTGCTTCTAATAGTAAAGGCAAAGAAAGAAATAATTGGAGAAGAGGAGGAGAGAGAAAGCAGTAGAATTTGCAGGAAAAAATAAGCCTTAGATATGCCTTCTTACTTATGCAAATTTGGAAAATGGAGCAGAGAGAAATGAATTAGGCAGCTGTGTGCTGCATCGAATATCCTAAGTGATCTGATAAATATGTATGTCATACTTTACCTACTTAACACAGTGTCATTTCAAAACAAAAGTATTGATTATATTAATGAAATTCTATTGTATTACGGCCAGAGAGGTGATTCTCTTAGAAAATGTAAAAGAGGCTGGGTGCAGTGGCTCATGCTGTAATCTCAGGACTTTGGGAGGCCAAGGCGGGCAGATCATGAGGTCAGGAGATCAAGACCATCCTGGCTAATATGGTGAAACCCCCGTCTCCACTAAAAATTAAAAAAAATTAGCCGAGGATGGGGGCATGAGCCAGTAGTCCCAGCTACTTGGGAGACTGAGGCAGGAGAATCATTTGAACCCAGGAGGTGGAGGTTGCAGTGAGCTGAGATCGCGCCACTGCACTCCAGCCTGAGTGACAGAGAGAGACTCTGTCTCAAAAAAAAAAAAAAAAAAAAGTAAAAGTAGTTTTGTTTTTAAGTTAGCAAACTTTCCTTAGCTTTTATATACATGCCACCTCCTTGCAAATTCTGCCTGAGAGTATAACTGATTAATCAATAATACACTTAATAAAATATTTTCATCTTGTATGTATCCACTGTTTATTCTGATTGCCTTACTTTGGTGAACCTAGTAGCCATGATTGGACATTTTATGTTGTTGACACAATGATCTAGTTTTACTACATGAGGGTACTGGAATTTAAAAGGAAAATAGCTTTTAAACTCAACTTGAATCTTTATCTCCAGTTGATGCAAAATAGTGTCCTGAGTGCTTTTTAAAAGTACAAATGCTCAATCTCTAGGACTCTTTCACTAAACCAGAAACCCTGAAAAGGTAGTCTCAGTATTTGCATGCTCCATAAGTGTGACAGGTGAATGAGCTGATCAGGTTCCACTGGGCTGGAAATGGTTAAGAGATCTCCAATGGCATCTCAATTGATTACTTCCTCTGAAAAGTGTTTCCTTTAGACTAATTAGCAGCCATCTGACCAAGGCATCATATTTCTTGTCTTTTCAACCTGGTTTTGTGCCCAAGGTCTCTGATTCTCAATCCCCTAGGGGACAGAAACAAGAGATAGAATACTGTCATGGACTTGCTTGTGTCAGGGAAAAGAAGAAGAGCTTTCCTCGTATGCATTATTGTGAGTCTGTCTTTTATAAAACTACCGTGCTTCTCAAGTCAGTGAGAGCAGCATTCAGATGAGTTGTGAGGATTAGATGGTGATGGCACAAATGTCTCCTCAGTTACCTCTTTCTTTATCTTTCACCAGTAATAATATAACAAATGATGTTTTCACATTTAAAGTCATGATCCCAGGGAGGAAATTCTCACTGCAAGCTATTGCCAGACTAGAAGCCACTTGCGCCAGAACATTTTATAGTCCTCCTTGGCTCTCTGACCACTCTTGAGATGGAGCCAGCATTTTACTCTATTTTGACTTGGGTTATAATGATTGTTTTCCCAACAATAATTATAACATTGTATACCAATCCTTTTCATTGCTGGCAAATATCTTTGACTCTTGTAATGCTAGTAAATTATTAGTCTAGGTATTTTATGATTAAAAAAGTATGAATTAAATATACAACTTGCCTATAAGGGGTGTATAGGCTAATAAGAAAAATAAATCACACATTAGTAATTAAAACTGAAAGTAAAGTCATTCATACAGTAAGGGAAGTACAAGCTAACTGCTATGGGGGAGTTCAGTTGAGGAATAACGTACCTCTAGCTGGGAGCAAGAGATTGTGGGAGATATTGTGGAGAAGGTGATTTGTGAATCTGACTTTGAAATAAATCTAAACGGTGACCTCTGGAGATGTGATTGTTGGCAGACAAAGCAAAGTGGCAAAGGCACAGGAAGGGTGAGTATGGAGGCCTTTATAGGAGGACTAAGAATAGTGGAGATTGGCTACTGGAGATTGGGGTCCAAATTAAAGAGAACCTTGGTTCTTAGCTTAGGGCATTCAGACTTGCTCTGTGGTTAATTGGAGAGGCAGTAAAAGTATTTTAACTGAGAAGGACTTTTTTTTAGTAAGATTATTCTGGCAGCAAGAAGTAAAAAGGGAAAAGACTAGAAAGAGGGAAGATACAGTTGAGGAAAAGATTGTCTAACTCTTGTCATGCTTTAAAACTAAACTCAGCTGGCGTGACTCTAAGATTTTTAAAATTTACAGAGCAGTCAGGGAATTAACTCTCTTGTGGAAAATTCCATTAATGACAGAGTCTGGCAAGATAACATCATTAATGGTAGAGTCTTTGAATTTCAAGACTATATCCAGATGATGTTTCTGCTACTACTACTTCATTTTTCTAGGATACACTTAATTCTTTAAAGTGTTTTTACATTTAAAGTGTGGTACTGCATCCTCACTTTGTTTTAACAATGTACAGTTAAGATAATAGCTCACTGTAAGTTGCGGCACTAAAGTTCTACAGGAAGTAAGTGGCTTCCCTGGAAATATCACTCAGATTTTGCAACTTGTAACATTTCTCTTTTCCCGTTGTCTTTCCTTTGTCTCTCTAATTTGAGTGAATACAGGAGTGCTGGCTTACATCAGAAGCAGTCATTAGTTATGTATAAATCCTCTTTTTACTCATTTAAGGAAAGACACTTTTCCTTGACTATACAACCACAAGTTCTACCTTTTATTTTAGGAAATCAGACTCTTCAGTCATCTGAAATGGTTAAAAAAATGTCTGAGAAGGAGTAAAAGCATAGTTATCCTTGGGAATAGAAGTGTACATAAAATTCCAATTAAATTATTATGTGAAAAAATCCTTCTGCTCCTGTGTTTCTTCCTGCATCTATAAGCTCTGTAGGTTTAAACATGCTTCCAAGAGCATTTGGCACTGGCAAATTTAAATGCTGATGAGAGGTATTTGAACTGATCTTTTTCTTCCTCACCACGCCTAATGGATTACTAAATTTAAGTGCTCAGGGCATAGTTTTGCCCTCCTTTGTGGGTGCCCGGCTCTCATTGACGTCAGTTGGAGCCCTGTGTCTCTGTAGGGCAGAATTTGGCACTTCCATGTAGAATATTTTTAAACTATAAAATTGAATTACAAAGGTATTGCATCTGCTTTTTATATAGTCATTGTTTGGTTTGTTAAAGAGTGTTTCATAAATCTAGCCGATTCTGCAGGACCTACATATTTAGCTAAGCAAACTATTTTTAGAAATTACACAAAAAGGAGAGTGAACTTCCCTTTTAATTTAAAATCTGGGTTGCTTAGGACTGGATTTACAGAAATGAGAACAGTATGCAGTTGAAAGTAAGCTTATTATTAAACTATGCTTTTATTTTTAGCAAACATGCTGGGTAGTAAAATTTAGTTTTGCATTTTCATTGTGAAAACACAAATGAGAATTGGTAAACAAAATATTAAACAGACCCTACTACCAACTTAAACATACCATTGCCTCTTTTGTTTTTCTGATAGCATTGTTAGAATTTCATGGAGCATATTTATGGTACCAGTGTCAGAATAAAGATAACTGAGGGTTCTTTCCTGTTACCTCTTTATCCCACATCTTTAGCCAAAATTTGTATTTTAAACCAACTCTCTTGTGCCCCTTCTTGCCCACCTCTTTCAACTCCAGTCCAGGGGTAGGGCAGGTGTTTGTGAGGGCAGAAGTGGATGGACACCAGCCCTCCTGGGCAGTGCTTAGCAAATAAAATGGAACCATGCTTTGTCCATCATTTGATGGATGCCACAGTCCCTAAGGTCCTGATCCTATCTCTGAAATTTGTTTTCTGAACAGGAGCAATGCCGAATTTTTATTTTTCCATGCATTTGTTGTGTGTCTGAGTAATTTTGATAGTGTATGGTCCTAGATAACGTGACAGGACTTTCACATCCACAGGTCTGCAACACTTTGCATCCTCTGTCATTGGATGTTATCGTCATTGACAGATTATATCTCAAACTCCTTGAGGTCTTTCTCATGTTGCAAGCTGCATTCTAACCCGTTAAGAATAGCATTTTTTGGAGGACTTGCTTTGAAATGTGCAGAAAGGAACTCATACTGAAAATCCTCGGGTTTTTGCTGGCTGTGCGGTTTTAACTCTGTTCACAGATTTACCCTCTGAAATAGTATAATGCTCATAATTTTAAGTGTAAAGAGTACACACTTTTGGTAAAATTCAATGAATTTCACCTGGAAATATTCACCTTTGAATTCCAATACAAAAAACTTGAAGAAAAATGGTACCACTGGCAAAAATACTAACATAGGCCAATTCCGAATCTTGGGGGAGATGTAGAAATTTCCCCTGATTTTGTATTTCATTGTTTTAAGTCTGCTTCTTTGGAAAACATGCCAGCAAGAGCACACTGGGGACAGAGCCAGACGTTTCTGTGATCCCAGCATGTTTGAATGTTGCTACGGTAGACATGAAAATAAACAACGAGAACCTCCTATTCCAAGTGGAAACATTTCTCTTCTTACTGAAAAATTATAGAACCCAACAGGACACAGTAGGAGATATTATAATTCAGCAAGACCAGGAGCACTTGGAATCCTTGGGCTTATATATCATTTCGTTCCACCTCTTCCTTTTATAGATGAAAAAATGGCAAAGGGGAGAAATTAAGTGATAACTGCACAGCCAGGTAGTGACAGAGTTGGGACTGAAGCTGGGTTTCCTGGCTCATTATTCCAGTGTGGTTTCTTCTTCAGTAGGCCTGAAAAATTTTTAGAAACTATTTTTTCCCTCTTCCTCCTGCCCTTCTCCATGCCTTCCACACTCAGAATTCCAGCAGGTATCCCTGGTGATGAGGGGATGGGCTGGTGGCATTGCTAATATTTGAACAATCTCTCCATGTATTGGCAGGAAAAAATTGAATTTTGCTTCTCTCTCCTCCCTCCCACCCTACCACGTTACTCTTTTCTGTGAACGTTTAAACAACGTCCTGGTATGGCCTTTGGACTATACCCTTCATGAAGTGTGTTTTATAACACACCAATAAACACTTGCCCAATGTTCTCTTCCTTTAAATTTATTTTAGGTGACTTTCGAAAACTGAAAAAAATTGGCATTTTAACAAAATACTTCAGGCTATTTACCCAAAGGTTTGACTAAGAGTGGAAATTTCTAGGGTTCTGTCAGGTTGGTTGAAAGGACTTTTGAGCACAGTGATCATTTGGTGTAACACAAGTTACAACAAAGGTGACTATTCGTCCATTTGTAAGTCAAGTGTTGGCTTCTGTTTTCTGAACTTTGATGAGACTGGAAGGGATGTCTAAAACACTCTTGAAAGGGACATTCAGGAGTGTTTTAGAGTTTTAGCGTAAATGTCATTGGTGCATAAAACCCATGGAGGACCTATGTGCTCTGTAGGACTTAACTCCAAACAAAGCAAAACAAACAAAAAGTGAATTTTAGAGTCACTGAGACAAGATCAACTTGTAGATATGTTCCCCTTCCTTACTGAGATATAACTTACCTAGAGTGAAGTGCCTAAAATGTAAGTGGCTAATCAGTATACGTGTATACGTCCATGCAACCACCTTTCAGATCAAGATAAAGAATATTTCCAGCATCCCAGTAGGCTTGCTCATGGAAATACTTGTTAAAATGTTCTCACAGTCTTTTGTAACACCACTAAATACTTATAATGTTTATTTGGCTGCAGACGTTAATGTCGTGGTAGCCATATTTTTCCTCTTCCACTTTACCCTCTAAACTTAAAAGTGCACATTCTTTATCAACAATTATTAAGATAAGAGGAAGATGATGAATCAGCAGATGAAAGCTGAGCTCTGAAATTTTATTAGCCATTAAACTTGGCTGGCAATAAGAATTGGGCCTAATTCCTCTAAAAACTTTTTTTTTTTTTTTAAACTATGTAGGACTTTACTCCTATTCTTCACAAATTCCTTTACAGGAATTGTTTAAAATACATAGCAGGAGTAAGGTCAATAGCAATATCCTGATTACTAGTTTTGTCTGCCTCCAAGGAACTAGAAAACTGTGTATCAAATCTGTTTTCAGTGTCTTTTGGATATCTAGAAGGTTTGAATGGAGAAAATTTAGTTGTGGACAATTAAGGGACCTATTTAAGATCATAAAGAAAGGCCAGTTTAAACCATATGAAAATTTGGTTCTTTTGAGAAATGAAAGCATTTGAAATGTTAGAAACTGTAATCTCATTCTTCCAGACTTTATGCTTGAACCTTCCAGTGCTTCTGCCAGTCATCCCTGGACTTCGAAGATTTTGAGTATTTCATTTTGCAATGAGAGAAACTAAACCCATGGTTTAGGGTTCACTGTATTTAAGACCTGTGCAAGAGCCTTTAACACTTCACTACTTCTGCTCTAAATAATGATTCCTCTCTTCTAGGAATTTAGAAAATATGACTTCTGCTTCAGTGGTTTGCTAATAATAAAAAAGGACAGAAAAAATGAAAGTTTTGTTTTCTTTTTTGTCAAACATATTTTTTCTTTGAAATATTGCAAATAGCATATCAAGGTATAAACACTTGTCTGGATCTAAAACATTGTTTTGTTTTCTATTTTGGGGATGATCTTTCCTTTTGTCTTCTTTGCTTGAACTTTTCCCAGAGAGCGGGGAACACTATCTTATCTCACATGATGTTCATTAGCATTTCAGAGTTTAAGTAAATGAATAGATTGTGCAAGTATTGAAATGTTTTTGCTTCAGATTATTTAGATAACAAAATTGAGCTGACTTTCTTAAAGCAATAGTGTTTCTTATGTCATAATTTAAGATTTTGATTTCTGGGCCGGGCGCAGTGGCTCACGCCTGTAATCCCAGCACTTTGGGAGGCCGAGGCGGGTGGATCACGAGGTCAGGAGATAGAGACCATCCTGGCTAACACGGTGAAACCCCGTCTCTACTAAAAATACAAAAAATTAGCTAGGCATGGTGGCGGATGCCTGTAGTCCCAGCTGCTCGGAGGCTGAGGCAGGAGAATGGAGTGAACTTGGGAGGCAAAGCTTGCAGATGGCGCCACTGCCCTCCAGCCTGGGCAACAGAGCGAGACTCCGTCTCAAAAAAAAAAAAAAAAAAAAGATTTTGATTTCTGGGTAAGATTGTTGAGAACTGGAAATTGGCAATTCAAATGGTGAATGTCTTAAGGGTATTTAACATTTCTGCATTTTTGTAAGATGGAAACTTTAGAGTATAAAAGGTATATGTAAATAGAAGGCAACAGTTGCAGTGAAGTCATGCCATTTTCTTGGATTATTTTTACTAATAGGATGTTCATATTATTTGACCTTTTGCTCCTTCTGTCACCACTGCATTGAGTTGTGGCATTCAGAAGAGGGAAGGTGAGTTTCCTGCTGTATTCTCCATTGGCAGGTATGACATGTATAAGGTTGTATTCTTTTTGGGGAGTCACATTTGGATAAGCCATTCATGGGCAAGAAAGAGACCAAGAAGATGAATTAGTATCTGTGTCATATGAAGTACAGTGAAAGGAACTGGGCATATGTAGCTCATAGACAAGAAGATGTTTAAGAGAAATATAAAGTAATTTTCAAATATTTAAAGGGCAGAGAGGGGTCACAAGCATATTCAATGATTTATGACACCAAAGGGTAGCACTAGAATTGATGGTTACTAAACCATTTTGATTCTTATTCTATAATGTCTTCTGCTCCTTTCTATTTCAAAGTTAATATTTTGGTTCACATGCTCCTTAATACTTCCTGACCTACTGTAATAAGGTCTCCATTTACCTCCCTGCTTTGAACAGTTTCCATTTTCAATCCAGTATGTATGTTGCTTCTAGCTTAATATTTCCAAAGCATAGTTATTATTGCATTACTTCTCTGCTCAAAACCCATCAGTTGTCCCCTATTGCAGCAGTATCCTGACTGGGGTACAGGTGTTGCAGGAGGCTCACAAAGACTTCTCAAGAGATTCTTAGGCCTAGATAATTTTATGATTATTAGTATCCAAATTGTCAGTTTTTTTCAAATTGACCTGCCTGCTGTGAAGATGGGATGCAATTTGTGAGTTTTCCTTTCCAGTGATTTCTTATACAATTGCCTGTCTCCGACCTGACAAAAGAAATGCCTAGCCTACTCATCCTGAATCCTGTGCATTAGCCCAGGTTGCAGAATTTCTGGTGTTAAAAAAGGGGCAGCTTGGACTCTAATAACATCCTCTTGTTAATAAGATAGTATCTCATTCCTTGCTGTGAATAAAATTTAAGGTGAATCTAATTGAGTTGTTAGATGATAGTCCCAAATAATTTTTTATGATAGATCATTGTGATTTCTTCCATATAACCAAAAGGTCCAAAGAATTACGTGATATTTCTATAATAGAACTCGTTTCACTCTCATATACTTATTTATATGATGCTTATAAACATCTATAAAAGCGAAAACTAAGGCATAGAATTGATGCTGAATCTACTTTTTGTAATAAATAATATTCATCCACTTATACATGAAATAAGTTTTTTAAAAAGGCTTAATCTAAAAGAAAAAAGACAGACAATGGTGCAGTGCCTTTAAAATAATGAGGGAAAATGATGTTTTTAAATGAGACTATATAACTAGTCAGATTATAAATTAAGTGCCAATAAAGACATTTTCAAACAAAATGAATACAAAGGTGTATCTATCTTATTAAGGAATACATTTCTAATAATATTTTTACTTTTATGTTTAATAATGATTTATCAAAATTTGTCAAATATTTATGTTTTAACCAATTGTGTTCTGATCATCACTGTAATGATAACTTAATGTAGAACATTTTGGTAACAGGAAATAAATTTCCTTTACATCTCAAACATATTTTTTTTTCAGAGAAGTAAAAAAGTGTGATTGAGAAAAGACTGGGGAATTTTAGGATAAAACTCTGTGGAAGAAAGAGAATGAAACCAGAAGTTCGAGAAAGAAAAACAAACTGTAGAATTTCTAAGAGAACACGAGCATATATTTTTCACATAAATGATTTTGAATTCCAATGGATACATTAAAAGAATGCTGCAGCAAGCGTTTTTTTAAGTCAGCATTTATAATATTGCTGGAAATTATATTCTTGCAAGTATTTAAACTATTTATGATATAAAATATAACATCATTGTAAAGACAAAATTGTACAAGGAAGTATACAGCTTTTTCAAAATTCTTTGAGGAATATTTGAGCAAAATATTTAAAGGCCTTGGAATAGAATCTAAAATCTTTAGCATGGCAGTGACAGTCCCATCTACGTTTTCAGCTTTTAATTTTTTACTATTGTTCTTCACCTACCATAAATACTTGCCAGACTCTCCTACTTTCTGTTCCTGGAAAAAGTTCTGCATTTTTCATTGTTTGCACCATTATCTCCATGTAGAATGCCCTTGTCTTCCCATTTTCCACTCTAAAAATTCTACCCATCTTCGAAAGCACACATGAAGAGCCTCTCTTTCCTGGAGCTCTTCTCGGTTCTATCCTCTGACATCCTACAGCACTTTTCCTTTTATTTATTGGTCATCTAGTTTATCCAACTTTACCTCTGTATTAGAATATTTGTGGTATAAAGATGAATAAATTGTGTTCTTCAACCTTGACTAGTTCCCAATCTGTATTTGAAATTCCCATATTCAATGCAGAACAAAAATTAGTGACTTCTAGTCACTGCATGTTGTTTCATGCACTGATATTGAGGTTTTTAAAAATTTCCTAACCAAAATAATTTTCTTCAGATTTTGTGAATCCAAACCTCCTATCAGATAACTTAACTACATTCTTTCTATCTATTTCACATTTACTGCTAACAAAGACTATAATCTGGGAAAAAATGGATTTTCAGCAGATAATACACCAGCTGGTGTTTTCTGTTTTACTGGTGATGTCTTACTCTGTAGCAAGGTCTTACTTATTCTCAAAAACATGTAGAGATATCTAGTGACGGAAAAAAAATCTAAATTAATTTAATAGAATAATATTTAATCTTTGTGCAAAAAGAAAGTATATTTTATATAGAAAGATCTGAAATGCCTGTTTAAGAACTTGATGCACTGTAATACATTTTGATTGGGGTGTGTTTAAAAAACAAAGCAAAATGCAAATGAAAAAAGGATGCTGTGCAATTAGATTGCCTCAGACATCAAAAGCCTGTATATTTATGTTGTACTTGCCTACACGGAGGAACACTGACTTGTTTTGGACACAAATTCTAACAGTTGGGGTAAGTAGCAAACGTGAGTGAGAAGAGACAGGCTATACTAGACAGTGAGCTCCTTAAGGGCAGGAGGTGTGTTGTCATTATCATTATTCCCATTACATATTTTAGAAACAGAAACAACCATTACATATTTTACCGTATTTGTTTCCAATACTTACAGCAACCCTGAAAAGCAGGTGATTATTAAAATGATTATTAAATCATTTTAAATTATTAAAGTGATTATTCTCATTTTACAGATGGTGCAACTGAGGCTCAGATATGTAAAGTAACTTTGCCAAAGTGACACTTTAGAAATGCAAGATTTGAGATTCAAGCTTGGATTTCTGTTGACGGCCTTACTTCTCAAATACCTTGCAAAATTATAAAATGAAGAATAGTAGGTATTGTTTAAATACTTATTGAATGTTAAGAAAAAAAAAAAAAAGGCCGGGCACAGTGGCTCACGTCTGTAATCGCAGCACTTTGGGAGGCCGAAGAAGGGGGAATCACCTGAGGTCAGGAGTTCAAGGCCACCCTGGCCAACATGGCGAAACCTCGTCTCTGCTAAAAAATACAGAAATTAGCCGGGCGCAGTGGCGGGCGCCTGTAATCCAAGCTACTCTGGAGGCTGAGAATTGCTTGAAATTCCACCGGGAGGTGGAAGTTGCAGTGAGCGGAGATCGCGCCATTGCACTCCAGCCTGGGCGACACAGCGACTCTGTCTCGAGGAGGGATGGGGGAACGGGGAGAAAAAAAAAAAAAAGCTTTGTGACAGGAAAGTTTGCAGGTCCTGATATGCTTTGGTTGGAAGAGGAGGCTCTATAGAAATAGCAGCAATAAGAGATAACTGCCCAGAGTTTTCAGGTTGGGTGGAACTCAGATTTTAAGACCATAATAGAAAGAATTCCTAAGCTTCCCTTAGTGAAATTTTTCTGTTAGGCACTTGGAAGTAACTGTGGCAATTTCAGGGAAGCAATTGAGAAGGAGGTATTTCCTTTGCTAAAAGGATAATAGTTTGGCTTATTCTTTCTTATAAATGGAAAAGAAGGACAAGAGCATTTGGATTATATATAATTTGCATGTTACAGTACATAAATTGGTCACTGCCTGATGTGCAATGATTCTTCCCCAGCTTCAAATTCTCTGGGAATGTGTTTTATTCCCTGTATTTTAAACATATGTTGTGAAAGGGACTAGTCATATTATTCTATGACTTTCCTTCCCTGCCAGGCAATAAGTGGTAATTGTTCAAGGGTAGACAACAAACTTGAGCTAGTCTAGTCATAGACAGGGTTACAATTTATTATCCAAATGGGGTCACTTTTTCCTCAACTTTTTATTTTGAAAAATTTCAAGCATACCAGAAGTATCAAAAGAATAGTACAATAAATACAATATGCTGAATTACCTAGATTCTACAACTGTTAACATTTTGTGACATTTGCTCTATAGCTCTTTCTCTATCGATATGTCCTTTTTTCCAATTCATCTGAAAGCAAGGTGCAGACATTATTACACTTTTTCCTTAAATACTGCATGTATTATCTCACAGACACAAAGAATATTCTTCTTCATAAGCCCAGTATTGCCATCACACCCAGCTATTCCCCAAACATCCTTTGTAGGTGTTCCTCCACTTCCCAGGATTATGTATTTCATTCAGTTATTATGTTTTGTATTCTTTTTAAATCTCCTTTTCAATATCATTTATGCAACTGACATTTTTCAAGAATCCATGATGATTATATTAATCCAGAATGTCCCACAATCTGGATTTTTCTAATTTCTTTCTTATAATTAGCTCCAGATTAAACATTTTGGCAAGAACGCTAAATAGGTAATGTTATGGAAACAGGCAAACTTTAGAGACTGGGAGGGTGCACTATTAGTCATTATGCTGAAACTACAGGTATAAACAGGAATGCTTGGCCATGCTAATCATAGAACCCCACCTGCAGCCAAAATAGCTAGTCTGGGAATTGGCACAGGATCTAAAATGGGCCAACAGGCGTTCTTTTTTAAAAAAATATTTTAAATTGATCCGAGGAAAAAGGACTCCTACAGACTGGTTGCTAAGCTGTTTGTCTGAAGCTGGGAAAGATTTAGATGTAGGTAGAAAACAGAGTAAGAGGCTCCTGATGGAATTTGTCCTTTGGTTTTGGTTCTCTCTTAAAATCAGGTTCACCTCTGTTCTTTTAATACAATTTATTGAACATTTATTATGTGCTAGATGATTTTTAAGTGCTTTGCATGTATTAAATCATGTAATCCTCCTAACACAGTTCCATGAGGTGGTTTTTATTACTGTCCCCATTTTAGAGATGCCAAGGAAGGAAAGCTTAATTCACTTTCCAAAGATTGCACAGCCAAAAGAAGATGATGGAACCAAAAGAAGGATCCATAGCACATGATCTTGATCACAGTGGTAAGGTTACACCAGAAGGGATGAGACTCCACCTACTGTTTATTCTTGTGCTTAAACTAGTCAGCTTGGATTTTTGTCTGCAATCCCAGAGTCCAGGTTAATACACTTATGACTTCCAGTCTTCAGATATGAATGGATAAAACCCCCTTCTCAGACCCTGTTTTTGCCTCTTTCAGACACGGGCCTTCATTATGATTAGGGGCGTGCTCTTAATTAGGAGTTTTCCAACAATTTGTTTGTAAGGCCCTACAGGATATTACTGTAAGGGGTACATTCATAATGAAAGAATTTTGACAAAGACAGGGTTGAAGCTTTGATAGTAACTGTTTAGTCAAACCTATTAAAACATTGAGGACATCAATTAAGAGGAAATAATATTCTACACATTGAACCTCTTTCACTATATTATATCTAGAAGCAAATTGTTTTAAGAGGCTCTATTCTTAATGTGTTGGAAGACTGTGTACTCAGTTTTAAAATACAAAACAGAAATTAGTATGAAGGAAGTGGTCTTCTTGATGACAGGCACAGATGACAGGGTATTGTGAAATTTTAATATGTAGTATGATTGGTTGTAAATTGTTCCCACATAGATGAAGTAATTTGCAAATAAAAGATGATGAGTCAGATCTTCCATGGGTATGGTAATACATGCCAGTGAATAAAATCTGAAGTAACATAGGTATGATTTAATTTTGAGTTACATTTTTGTCAATTCATGTATATCAATAGAATCACAGCAAGTTTTAGGACTCCAGGTATAAGTTTTAGGATATTTGTGTGTGTGTGTGTGTGTGTGTGTGTGTTTATGTGTGTGTGTGTGTATGTGTGGTGGGGGGCTTCCTGAGGCTAAAGTGCAGTGGTGCAATCACAGCTCACTGCAGCTTCAGGTGTTCACCCACCACACCCAGCTAATTTATTTTTTGTGAAGACAGTAGCTCGCTATGTTGCCTAGGCTGGTTTTGGACTCCTAGCCTCCAGTGATCCTCCCACTTCCGCCTCCCAAAGTGCTGGGATTTCAAGCACGAGCCACAGTTTCTGGCCTGATATTTATGTTTTTAAAGATGAAATATAAAACTAAGGTATCGTCCAGAGATATAAGTTCTATACCCATTTTTATACTAACCATCAGTTGTTCCTGTGTATTGGGGGCCATATGTATCAGCCAGTCACTTTTCTGAGTATTTTTCACAATAAATTTGGAATCAGCATTTGACTAAGAAGATTAAAGAAGAGTGACATGTATGGGTTAAAGGAAATAATGTTTCTGTTGATAGAGCATCTTTACAAGGGAGCTGTTGTCGCTTCTATTTTAAAGAAGGAAAGGTTGAGTCATCAAGTTAAGCTACTTGTTTAAGGTCAATTAGTAAACAGTGAATCTGAGACTAGAACTCGGGTTTTTCCCACTGCAGAGAACAAAGATTTCTGTCACACGCTGGTGTTTAAGAAAGAATAAATGGTGTAGAATGAGTAAAAGAAAGTAATCATGAGTGTAGCACAGGATTGGCGGTAAGCCTTGATTTAGAATATTTGCTGATGTAATAAATACGCTAAAGAAGGGTTAAACAGTGTGATCGTCCAGTTATTTTGATTTTGTGTAATTTATTTCCTTCATATGTAAAGAGAATCAAATAGTAACACTGATACTGATATACAAAGGTGAACTATATTTCAACAAATATAGATTAGACTTTAGTATATTTGTAATACTGTATTACTGAAAAATAGCAGAGCTTAGAATATTTTTACACACATTTTTCCAGCTTCTTTTATTCCTAGGGGCATAGACATATGAAGTATTATGGTGCCAAGTTATATTTTTCATTTCTAGTGAATTTTCCCTTTGACTGCAGGCTAAGATATTTTAGTCAGACTTCATTTATTTTAGGAATTGCTTTAGCAGACCTAGACTAATTTTCAAGAGTAGATTGAGTTATTTTTGAATACTCATGTCACATATATATTTTCTCTTATCTGGTTTTTTTCCCTTAGTAGAAACAATTTGTCCTTCTCTTTTAAAGTCCATGAGAAATATACATTTATTAACCTCCCATACTACCCCCCTATTACATGTACATGCAAATATAAATTTCATCTTAAATTAATCCCTCAAACGCTGCTATCAGAAAAGACATTTTAAACTGTCATAACAAGATCTTGCTGGTGACAGCAGACTTGGAGCAAGGCTAGAGTGTGTTTCAATCATTGTTAAAAGTTCATGTTCCTCTCATTACATTCTTGCTTTTAATGCTCACAACCAGCCAGCAATGATAGATGAAAATACGAGCTATTTCTTTGTGTTGGCAAAATCACAGTTCAAGAAGACATAGTTTCCTTAGTTATTTTTACAGTATATTGTTTATAGTACTTGATATGGTTAGATGAAAAAAAAATCTACTCAAACTTTTTTTTTAAAGATAAAAGGAAAAGCCTTGAAATGTTTAGTTACATAACCCTAATGAAATATTTTCTTCTGTCTGCATAGGTACTGGTTATTCTGATGGGATCCAGAACTAAATGAGGCAAAAACCTCAGATATGTTTAACATTATGCTAGGTAGTATACATTTTAAAAATGTGTTTACATATGCTATAGATTATCTCCCTAGAAAATTGTTATATATATGTACACACATATGGTATTTTGCTTACAATTTAAGTTGTTTGTGAACCTTCTAATGCACATTCAGGGATCCAAATTAGGCACCATTGATCCATTAGCAACTTGTGTGGTTGCTATGGAAATGTTGGATAGCGTACTTTTAAGTTACTAAGGCTGACTTGTATAAGGCACCTGTTTGGTGTTTTGGCTCAACCCTGATTGGAGTGGGGTCTCTCCTTGGTCTCTGTCTGTACCTGTATAAGACCCCTCTGCTCTCTCAAGCTGCTTCACTGGCACTATACACAGGGCAAATTCTCAAAACTTTTCTCCATTGTAATCACTTTTATTGAAAAATATCTTATTAATGGCAGTACATCAAAATGTGGCATTTATTTCCTCCCTCCTCCTCTTCTTTCTTCTTTTTCCTTCTTCTTCCCTCCTCCTCTTCCTCCTCCTCCTTTTTCCTCTTCCTGTTCCTCCTTCTCCTCTTCTTCTTCTTCTTCCTTCTTCCTCCTTCTTCCTTCTTCCTTTCTCCTCCTTCCTCCTTCTTCCTCCTCCTTCCTTCTCCTCCTTCCTTCTTCTTCTTCTCCTCCTCCTCCTCCTCCTCCCCAGAGACAAGGCCTCACTCTGTCATTCAGGCTGGAGTGCAGTGGTGCAATCATAGCTCACTGCAGACTTGACTCCTGGGTTCAAGCACGCCTCCTACCTCAGCCTCCAGTAGCTGTGACGTGCATGCCATGACACCTGGCTCTTTATTTTTGTAGAGATGTTGCCAAGGCTGGTCTTGAACTCCTGGCTTTAAGCAATCTTCTTGCATTCGCCTCCCAAAATGTTGAGATTATAGGTGTGAGCCACCATTCCTGGCCCTGGCATTTCATAATTCCCAGATGCACTTGCTACACCTAAGCATTTTTGTTTTTGTTTGAATTTTCAGTGAGAGCTCCCTTTGCCTCATCAAACTTCCTCTCCCAAACCCTAATCTCTTAACAAAACTGGAGTTCTCTGTCTGTATTTACAGCTTCTCTCTCCTTTTGCTAGATTAATGGGAAGCAGTTTCTCTATTAGTGAGTGGGAAAAATTGGAATTTGCTGTTGCCTACAAGCCATTCAATAAAGAGCTACACGATTTCTCTATTTCCTTAGAAGGATAAATGAGTATTTTTTTTGGTGACAAAATATGGCATATGTAACTGGGCAACAATAAAATCTTGAGAAATTAAGGATTTATTTATAGTTCCTCTGAAAATTGCCTACATTTATTCATATATTCATAGTATTACAAAGTTACATATGAAGCAATAACTTACTGATACATTTGTAAAGACTGCCTAAGGAATTCAAGAAGAAGAACTTAGACATTTTGATACCCACAAAGGGCCAAGTTATTAAAACAACTTGAAACCAGTTGTCTATATAATGACGACTACCTAAAGGAAAAAAATTACATGTGGCCACTGACTGTGAGCTTTCATTGTCTTTGCAAGGCAATTTATTAAAAGATTGGAAATGTGAAAGAGAGCTGGCACAGTTACAAACCTCAGAGCATGCTGCACATGGTCAACTATTGGCAAACAAAGCATAGGATGAATCGTGAGCATACAAATTAATGTACAAAGGAAAGTCTTGCAGACATATGATTGAAATTCCTGATAAAGTATTTCAATTTAAACTCTACTGAATTTGGGTACTCCCACAGCAAAATCTTATCTTGCTTCTGTTGGAAAGAATTATTGAAGAAGCGTCCAGTTAAAGCTGAAATGATTATGACAAGCCTGTGTTATAACTATGTGGTAAATGTCTAGTCTTAGCTCTAATTGGTCTTATTTTAATGTGTTTATTGTTTAATTGCTTGTGAGAATGATTTATTCTTTCATAGAACTGAGATTAATGGTAACTGGCAGCTTTATTGGCATTGCTATCAGAGAAATGACCAAAAGTCTCAAAATAGAATTGAGAAGACAGATTCTAGGCACAGGGTAATGTCAGACTAATATAGCTACATGATAACTGTATTTTAAAAGTGTAGTACTTCAGCGTTTTTTAGTGTGTCCATTAATGTTATTTTTCATTTTTATTTTTTAATGTATGGGGTTGAGATGATACTGTGGGATTGAGTGTAATTGCCTTTTATAGAATGCGTGGGACTGACATTTTCTAAAAATGGGCAAAAATCCAGCACTTAAAACCATTAATTTGAAACCCTAAGGTTTCTTATATCTTCTGTAGAATAATATTTTTGGTGAAAGTTTGGAAGGCTATGTGCAAGGATAACATCTTTTGAGTATTCAATTTTGTTAGATTGCTCTAAGCCTTTACGCATATTTGGAATCTACGTCATATCCGTACAAAAGTGGCCTTGCCACTTACATAGTTTCATCTGTTGGTAGATAGAAAAAAACCTGATATATCCTTTGCATGTTCATGTTATTGTTGTGTTTTCTATGTCAGGTCAGATTTTCATATTAACTAGCTTTGGAGGTGGGCATTGGAGAAGACTGCCATTCCACATATTACGCATTTTTAAATATAAATGCAGATTGTTACAATACAGCTAAACATGATGAGAGGTCTTATATTCTTCAGGGAACAAAGTTCAATAATACAGAGAATGCATTTAAATGGGAAAATATAACCTATAAAATATAAGAAATTACATGATAGCTATTTGGTAGAACCCAAAACTCAAGATTTCAGTGAAGAAGAACCTAGAAAATGTATTACTTTGTTTTCTGTTGTTTTTTCTTTATTATGAAATATAATATGTATGTAGAAAAATGTATAAAACAAATATTTGTCATGTGGACAAATAATTATGTGGTAAACACTGTACAATCACCATTGAGGTCAAGAAATACAATGTAGCCAGCTCCCAGGAAGTCCTCAACCATGTTTGTCCCTCTCTCATCACAACCTCATCTCTTTGACCTAGAGATATCCATTCTGTGGTGTTTTCTCATAAAACTGTAAAGAAAAGTAGGGAGTACTAATCCCTCATATCCATCGCTAAAAACTGCATTTTAGTTTAGTTGTTTCTTTACAAAAGAAACTCTGCTTGAATGGCCTCATATATTTCTTTTTACCAACTGTATCTCAGTATTACATTTATGAGACATATTCACATTGTTATATATGCTATAGCATAAAGTTTATTTATTTTCATTGCTGTATAGTATTTCATTGTATGAATACACCACATTTATATCTGTCCTACCATTGGAAGACATTTGGCTTGTTTCCAGCTATGACTGTCCTTGTACTTGTATTCAAGTGTGCATTTATACTAATTTCTCTAGACATGAAATTATTAAGTGGAAGGAATGCAAATCTTCAATTTTACTAAAAAATGTCAAATGGTTTTCCAGCAACCATTTGCTGGAAATGCTGCATATGGGATTTCCCATTGCCACATTCTTACCACATTTGCATTGCAAATATCTTTCTCTTTTTTGTAATTTTTTTCTTTATAGTTCTTTAGATAAGAAGATGTCCTTAATGTTACATAAAAATGTATCAATCACTCCTTCATGAATAATTTTGTTTGCATCTTATTTAAGAAATCTTGGCTGAGCGTGGTGGCTCATGCCTGTAATCCCAGCACTTTGGGAGGCCGAGACAGGCAGATTACCTGAGGTCAGGAGTTCAAGACCAGCCTGGCTAACATAGTGAAACCCCGTTTCTACTAAAAATACAAAAAATTAGCTGAATGTGGTGGCACGCACCTGTAATCCCAGCTACTTGGGAGGCTGAGGCAGAAGAATTGCTTGAACCCGGGAGGCGGAGGTTTCACGGAACCAAGATCGTGCCATTGCACTCCAGCTTGGGCAACAAGAGTGAAACTCTGTCTCAAAAAAAAAAAGAAAAAGAAAGAAAGAAATCTTTCCCTACCTTAAAGTCGTATAGATATGTTTCTCTATTATTTTATGAATACTTATAATTTTACCATTTTAATATTGGTCTTTATCTGATTGGCTTTAGTACATTTTGTGACTAAGGGTCTGATTTTATTTTACCCTACATGGATATTCAATTTTCCTGGCACCATTTACTTAAAAAGCTGCCATGACTTTACTAATAGATTATGGTATTTCTGTCATATACAGATGCCCATACCAATGTGGCCTGACTCTGAGCTCTGTGTCACTGGGCTAGTACCACACTGTTTTATTTACTTCAGTTTTAAAATAAGTCTTGACATCTGTTATAGCAAGTTCCCCTACCTTGTACTTCTTTAAAAGTATTTTGGCTATTCTTGATTTTTGAACTTTTGTGTATATTTTAGAATCAGCTCATCAAACTCTATAAAATGACTATTGAGATTTTGTTTGCAATTGAATTGAATCCATTCAGCTGGGAAGAATTGACATCACTATAATAGGGAGCTATCAACCCCTGAACATGTTTTTAATTTTCATTTATTAAGTCCTTTTTACTGTTTCTCAATTGGTTGCATAAATTTCTCTATAGAAGTCTTATATATATGTTCATTGATTTATTTTTAGGTACTTTGTATTTTTGATACTATTGTAAATAGTACCATTTTTAATTTTATTTTTTAATTGTTTGTAGAAATAAGTTTTTATATTGATTTTTTTTTTGTATCCAGGAACAATGCTAAGTTTTCCTCATTAAAAAACTATCTGTAGGTTTTTTTTGGATTTTATATAAATGTAGTTATTTCCTCTGTAAATAACGACAGCTTTATTTCCTTTTTTAATCCTTATACCTTTTATTTGTTTTTCTTGTCTTATTGTACTAACTAGAACCCCCAAAACAATGTGACTCACCATTGTAACAGTGGGTATTTTGTCTTGTTCCTATCTCAAAGGAAATTATTTCATCATTAATTGTTATAAGTACCAAAAACCACGTTTTTTTTTAGATACCCTCTAATCCAGGAGTTGGCAATCTACGTATAGTTCGTGGGTCAAATGCAGCCTGCCAGCTATTTTTGTAAAAGAAGTTTTACAGAACCCAGCCACACTCATTCATGTGTACACTGTCCATGGCTGTTTTCACACCACGATGATGGGACAGTTGTTTAGTGTGACAGAGATCATATGGCCTGCAAAGCTGAAATTATTTATTATTTGGCTCTTTAACAAGAAAAAGTTTGCCAATTCCTGTTTTACCAGGTTAAAATATTGTTGTCTACTTTTGCTAAATATCTTTTATCATTAATAAATATTGAATATTGTCAAATGAGATTCATACATTTTCTGCATTGAGATAAGATGATGATATAGTGAATTAAATTGTCTTTCTCATATTAAACTAAACTTATATTCCTGGAAGAAACTCTCCTTTGTTAAAATGTACTATTTTAAAAACATATTATTGGATTTAGTTTGTTACTATTTTGTTAAGAGTTTTTGCATCTTTCTTTATAGTTAGATTGATCTGAATTTTCTCTTACTGTTTCTTTGGGTTTTGGTATCAAAGTTATGCCATCCTCTTAGAATGAGCATAAATTATATTTGGATAGCTAGCCAATGGAGCCATTTGTGCCTGGTGTTTAGTTATGGGAAGACTTCTTTATTGAATCAGTCTCTTTCATGGTTGTAAAATCCTATTTCCTCTTTCTTCTTGAGTCATATTTTTCTGGGAATCTGTCCATTTGTCCTAAATTTATATTTATTGTTATAAACTGTTCATAATATTCCTTAACCTCTTTAATAGCTACAAGCTGTTCCTTTTGTCATTTCTAATATGATTGTGTCTTCTCTGTCTTGTTTACCAGTGGTTTATCAGTTTTATTATTCTTTTCAAAGAAGTAACATTTGGCATTGATTCTTTCTATTGTGTGTATACTTTCTAGTTCATAAATTCCTCTACTAATACTTAGTCTTTTTCCTACTTTTTTTTTTTTTTTGAGGCAGAGTCTTACTCTGTCTCCCGGGCTGGAGTGCAGTGGCATGATCTTGGCTCACTGCAACCTCCGTCTCCCGGGTTCAAGTGATTCTCCTGCCTCAGTCTCCCAAGTAGTTGGGATTACAGGCGCCCGCCACTACACCCAGCTAATTTTTTGTATTTTTAGTAGAGACGGGGTTTCACCATGTTGGCCAGGCTGATTTCGAACACCTGATTCACCCGCCTCAGCCTCCCAAAGTGCTGAGATTACAGGCATAAGCCCCCATGCCCGGCCCCTACATTTTAGGGGTTTAATTTGATGTTCTTTATCTAATTTACTGAAATGGATGTTTAGCTAATTTTTTTTTTTTTTTTTTTTTTTTTTTTTTTGAGATGGAGTCTTGCTCTGTCGCCCAGGCTGAGGTGCAGTGGCCTGATCTTGGCTCACTGCACGCTCCACCTTCCGGGTTCACGCCATTCTCCTGCCTCAGCCTCCCCAGTGCTGGGACTACAGGCGCCCGCCACCACGTCCGGCTAATATTTTGTATTTTTAGTAGAGATGGGGTTTCACTGTGTTAGCCAGGATGGTCTCGATCTCCTGACCTTGTGATCCGCCCACCTCAGCCTCCCAAAGTGCTGGGATTACAGGCGTGAGCCACCGCGCCCTGCCTAGCTCAAATTTTTAGCCTTTATTGTTTCTCAATATATGCCTTGAAAGACTAAAGTTTCTCTAAAATAAGAAGATGTTCTTAATTTGATATCTTGCATCTTAACTTTTTTATTTATAACATTTTCTGATTTGTAAGATGGCTCTAACTCAAGAGAAATTTTCTAATATTGTAAAAATACTAATTTATAGATTATATTATGTTCATAAAGCTTTCTCTGTATGATTTTCTTTGAAATTTGTCAATATTCACTTTATCACTCATATGGTCAATAAGTGTTCCATGTGAACTTATAAAGATTGTATATTCTGTAGTAGATTGATATAGTGTTACCTATGTCCAAACTTAAGTCAAGTTTGTAAATCTTGTTCTATTGTTCTATATCATTAATTTTTTTTGTTTTTTTTGAGACAGGGTCTCGCTCTGTCGCCCAGGCTGGAGTGCAATGGTGCGATCTCGGCTCACTGCAAGCTCTGCCTCCCGGGTTCATGCCATTCTTTTGCCTCAGCCTCCCCAATAGCTGGGACTACAGGCACCTGCCACCACGCCTGGCTAATTTTTTTGTATTTTTAGTAGAGACGGGGTTTCACCCTGTTAGCCAGGATGGTGTCGATCTGCTGACCTTGTGATCCGCCTGCCTCGGCCTCCCAAAGTGCTGGGATTACAGGCGTGAGCCACCCTGCCCGGCCTATATCATTAATTTTTATGCCTACTTATGATACGGAAAGGACGTGCTGGGAAGGGAAGAGCGTGGTCCCTTTAAATGATGGGGGGGCTGAAGGGAAGTGCTGGGTACAGGAGGGTGTGGTCCCTGGCTAGGCCCGTCCCTCCCCCCGCCCCCCTCACGGATCTAAGTGAGGACAGACATTTTTGTATTCCTGCCCCAAGTGTTGCATTTCCCAAGACCACCCTGGCCTGCCACGCCCCCATCCTGTGCCTATAAAAACCTCGAGACCCTAGCGGGAACACAGGCAGCAGGATGTTGAGAGGGCACATCAGGGGAGGAACACACAAGTGGCTGGACGTTGACAGGGATGCACTGACAGGCACCAGCACGCAAGCAGGCCACTGACTGGCCGAATGACTTGGAGTTTGGCTGGGGTAGTTGGAGGAGAGCCCGGGCCATCAAGCAGCCTGACTCTGGGGGAAAACCATCTCCCTTCTGGCTCCGCCATCTGCTGAGAGCGACTTCCACTCAATAAAACCTTGCACTCATTCTCCAAGCTCACGTGTCATCCAATTCTTTAGGTACCCCAAGGCAAGAAGTACACCAAGGCAAGAACCCTGGGATACAGAAAGCCCACTGTCCTTGCAACAAGGTAGAGGGTCTATTTGAGCTGGTTAACACAAGCCACCTACAGACAGCTAAACTGAAAGGGCACCCTGTAACACACGTGCACTGGGGTAAACATTCATAAACACGCTCAGCTGTAAACATTCACCCCTAGACACTGCCTTGGGGTTGGAGCCACAGCCTACCCATCTGTATGCTTCCCTAGAGGTTTGAGCAGCAGGGCACTGAAGAAGCGAGCCCCACCCCCATCACACACCCTGTGAGGGAGACAAGGGAACTTTTCCTGTTTCACTTGTCCTATGACTTAGAACAGCATGTTAAAATTTCTCACTACAATTTTGGATTTATCTATATTTCTTTGTTTTATTAATTTTACTTCAAATATTTGAGGCCTATTTGAGGTTATATTATTATAGGAAAACTATAGAAGAAAAGAAAATGAGGTTATCTAGGAGGACTCCCTGGAAAAACTTAAAGCAGAGATTGAGGATTTAAAATGATAGTCATAAACCTCTATAATCGATTAAAATGCACTAATGTATTCTTTTTTTTAAATAATCATCAGATCTGTGAATTAAGAAAGGTTAAAATTAAACATAAAGATTTATTTTGTTTCTTACCATGACTTAGTTTTATCACTTTTGACTAGATGATTGGCAGTTCTCAGAAAAATAATGATTCTTAAATATTTTACACCTTTAAAATAAAATTCTTCCCACCAATTTTTTATTTTAAAATAAATCCACAATAAGAATTTCCTCTTTGGCCAGGCATGGTGGCTCATGCCTGTAATCTGAGTACTTTGGGGGCTCAAGATGGGAGAATCCAGGAGTTCGAGATCAGTCTGAGCAACATAGCAAGACCCTGTCTCTACAAAAAAAGTACATATATATATTTTTTTAATTAGCCACGTGTGCTGGCACATACCTGTAGTCTCATCTACTTGGGAGGCTGAGGTGAGAGGATTGCTTGAGCCCAGAGTTCAAGGCTGCAGTGAGCTATGATCACACCACTGCACTCCAGTCTGGGCAACAGAACAAGGCCCTGTCACTAAGATAAAAAAAAAAAAAAAAGTCTCCATTATTTCAGCAAACTCTACTGCTTGAAATATTTTAGTTGTTTGACTCTAAATTATATATTGGCATTAAGATGAGGTTTTCTTTAAGAACTATAAGTAATTAAAATACTGCACTTATTCTTCCTCTTTGACCATAAAACCCCCTCAGTTTTTATTTTTCACCTGACCTAAGAACATATCTGAAACTGTGAGGACTACTGGGTCCTTAGGGAAGAAACAGATGCCTACTAAATCTGGATAATTTCTTTTCCTAATTAGGCTATTAATAAATGTAGCTTTCCTGTGAAAACTCTTCATGGTTTTTATTACCATTTGTATGCCAGTGCCTTGCGATTTTATACTTCTGTTTTAAACCTCTCTTTTGAGATTTACACTTACTTTTCCAAATTCCTGCTCACTATTCATTTAGTTATTCCACAGGTGCCTCAATATATTCATGTACTTGCACAGGTACCCCCTGAATATATAAAAATAAACAAATTTTTAAAATCTCAAACTGAATCCATCCACTTCCCAATAGACCTATTGGCTCCTTACCCACTATTATCCTATCTCAATTACTGCCACAGCCAATTACCCAAGGCACAAGCTGGAAATCAGGCTTTTCTTAACTTTTCCTACTTACAAAATGTTACCAAATTTTTCCTTAGTTATTGCTTGAAAAACTTTCATGTAAATATCTCTTAAATTTCTTCCCTTCATATTCACTCCCAGTTTTACCACTTACTTGTTCTATTACTGTTTTGGTCTATAACTTCTAGGCAAGTTATTTAACCATTTTCTACTTAAGTTTTCTCATCCGTAAAATGGGGATAGTAATAGGTCTTACTGTATAGGATTTTTGTGAATGTTAAATGAATTAATACATGTTAATTGCTTAAAAGGGTGTCTAGAACAGAACAGGTGCCACAATATGTTAACTTTTTTTTTTTTTTTTTTTGACACAGAGTCTCGCACTCTCGCCTGGGCTGGAGTGCAGTGGCATGATCTTGGCTCACTGCAGCCTCCACCTCCTAGGTTCAAGCGATTCTCCTTGCCTCAGCCTCCCAGGTGGCTGGGATTACAGGCGCCTGCCACCATGCCCAGCTAATTTTTTTGTATTTTTAGTAGAGATGGGGTTTCACTATGTTGGCCAGGCTGGTCTTGAACTCCTGACCTTGTGATCTGCCTGCCTCGGCCTCCCAAACTGCTGGGATTACAGGCATGAGCCACCGTGCCCAGCCAAGTTGTTTTTATTATTAGTGTTATTGCTCTTACTATTGGTACCAACATACCTACATTCAGGTTCTGATTAACTGCTGTCTAGAGTATTTGACCAGCCTCCTAATCTTCCCTTCAGTATCTATTCTTGTTTGTCTCAAATTTGGCTTCAACAACCCCTTCAGAGTACACTGTCTAAATCATAAATTGGACCCTTTGGCTACACTGTTTAAGATAGGTTCTTAATAGTTGCCAAAAGTATCGGTGAAACAATAAATGGATTAAAATGTCTCCGATACCAACGTAGCAAGGTTTCAATGAACAGTTTTAAAATTATGAATAAATGAATAAAATATTTGGAATATTATTTGCATTCTCTATATAATTGCTTGTAAGCTTTCAGGTTTGTTTTTGCATGTTCTTAATTGTCTTTACTATATAATTTTTTATGTATATAATGTCAAAAGCCAAGATCTAGATTTACAATGAATCTTGTACTGATTTTTCTTGGGTCTCTCTGTCCTTGCTGATCTCTCATTCAGCTTCCAATTATTTTCTTATTTTGAAGACATTGTCTTTAATTGCTCCAAACACCTTTGTTTTCTACATATCTAGCTAGATGTGCTTTCCCAGCATAATTACTTTCATTATTGATCTTTCCAAGCACGGAAAAAGAACATCACGCAATATTACTTTTGTCGTGGTTGCAAGCACAGTGTGGTTTATTCTCAGTCTTTACAATATTCTAATCTATTCTAAATGTACCTTTCTTATTTGGTTCAACTAATTATCCACTTGAATTTGCATAAACTCAAATCCTAGGAAAATAACATTCTAATCAATAAGTGATATCCAAGGCTGCTCTTCTGCCAAACTCTGAAAAAGCCAAGAGTGAGCATCCTCCACTTCCTCTTTCAGTGCCCTTCCTCTTTTTCGTTTCCATTTCCCAACCTAATGATGTAACCAAGATAAAGACTTCTTCCCAGCTGTCTGCTAAAATGTTTTTTTCTGACGTGGATGAATGATATATGGTCTTAACCTTGCTAAAGATGTTTGCATTTCAATTGGAAATTACTGAGAGCTGAAATGCTGTCCAGGGCCAAATGAATATTCTAGGAGTCGAATTTAAGGCACAGATACCAGGAGATGTCTTGGCACATGAAGCTTTTCCTGGAACTTTCAAAGCATAGTGAAAATGCATTTAGAAAGCCAATCCACATTTTCCTTCTAAAGATTGCAAACTTTATCTATTTTTATTGTACATATTTATGGTGGACAACATGATATTTTGAAATATGCATACATTGTAGAATGGCTAAATCAAGCTAATTATGCATTGCCTGACATACCTATCATTTATTTGTGGTGAGAACATTTAAAATCTACTCTTTTAGCAATTTTCAAGTAAATAATAGTTATTAACCATAGTCACCATGTTGTACAATCAGTCTCTTGAACTTATTCCTCCTGTACAACTGAATTTTGAATCCTTTGACCAACGTCTCCCCTTTCCTACTTCCCCTTTCCCTCAGCCCTTGATAACCACCATTCTACTCTCTGCTTCTGTGAGTCTGACTTTTTAAAATTCCACATGTATATGAGATAATGCAGTATTCATCTTTCTGTGCGTGTTGTATTTCACTTGTTAAACACAATTTACAGTGTTTGGACCATTGGTTTGGACCGAGCTCCTGCACTAGGCCCAACAGACTAAACCTAAATGGAGTTACTCATGCTAAAGTTCCACACCACCAAGCTGAAATTAAGTTGTTTAGCTGATTCTCCCAGAAATCAGGACAGATAGTAGCCAAATCCCCAAACAGGCTAGTTTTACCTGCAGAAGGGAGTCCCCTCTGCTTTAACTTTTACAAGGAAAGTAACTTTGAAACACCCAATCTACTTTTTGTTCTCTGTTTCTGCTCTCTCTGTCTCTGTTTCCTTTTCTGGGGATAAAGCTAACCTCCTTTGTTCAGCTAATTGAAACTCTATCTATCTATCTATCTATCTATCTATCTATCTATCTATCTATCTATCTATCTATCTATCTGTCTATCTGTCTATCTATGTATCTATCTACCTACCTACCTACCTACCTATCTATTTATGTAGAGATGGTGTCTCACTCTGTCACCAGGCTGGAGTGCAGTGGCAGCCATCTAAGCTCACTGCAACCTCTGCCTCCTGGGTTCAAGTGATTCTCCTGCCTCAGCCTCCTGAGTAGCTGGGACTACAGGCACGCGCCACCCCACCCAGCTAATTTTTGTATTTTTAGTAGAGACGGAGTTTCACCATGTTGGCCAGGATGGTCTCCATCTCTTGACCTCATGATCTGCCCACCTCGGCCTCCCAGAGTGCTGGGATTATAGGCATGAGCCACTGTGCCCGGCCACTCTTTTTATTTTATGGAATGAGGTGTTGTCCACTTTTAGAATTGCAAATAAAAGCCAATTAAGATCTTTAAAATAAATTTGTTATAATTTTGTCTTTTGACACAATTTACGTAATGTCCTCCAGGTTCATCCATGTAACAAATGACAGGACTTCCTTCTTTTTTAAGGCTAAATAATATTCCATTGCATATATATACCATGCTTTCTTTCTCCATTCATCCATTAGGCTGATTCTGTGAATAATGATGCAGTGAACACAAAGGTGCAGAGATATATCTGACATACTGATTTCATTTCCTTTGGATAAATATCCAGTAGTAGGATTACTGGTTAATATTATAATTCTATTTTTAATTTTTAGAGAAACCACCTACTGTTTTCCATAATGACTGTACTAATTTACATTCCTTCCAACAGTACATGGGTTCTCTTTTCCTCACATACTTGCCAACCAACACTTGTTATCTTTCATCTTTTTGATAATAGCCATTCTAACCACTCATCGTGGTTTTTATTTGAATATTCCTGATGATTAGTGAAGTCGAGCATTTTTTAATGCATCTGTTGGCCATTTTTATGTCTCTTTTTGAGAAATGTCTATTCAGGTCCTTTGCCAATTTTTAATTTTTTTCTATTCGGTTATTTATTTTCTTGCTGTTGAGTTCCTTGTATATTTTGGCATTATCCTTATCAGATATATCATTCGCAAACATTTTTTCCCATTCTATAGGCTGTCTCTTCACTCTGCTGATTGTTTCCTTTGCTGTGCAAAAACTTTTTAGTTTGACGTAATCTCATTTGTCTATTTTTGCTTTTATTCCCAATGTTTTGGGGTCATATCCAAAAAATCATTGCCAAGACCAATGTCATGAAGACTTTCCCCTATGTTTTCTTTTAGTAATTTTATAGTTTTAGGTCTTATGTTTAAGTTTTTAATCCATTTTGAGTTAATTTTGGCATACAGTGAAATTCTTTCCCTTCCTTCCTTCCTTCCTTCCTTCTTTCCTTCCTTCCTTCCTTCCTTCCTTCCTTCCTTCCTTCCTTCCTTCCTTCCTTCCTTCCTTCCTCTCTTTCTTCCTTCCTTCCTTCCTTCCTTCCTTCCTTCCTTCCTTCCTTCCTTCTTTTCTTTCTTTCTTTCTTTTTGCATACGGATATCCAGTTTTCCAAGCACTATGTATTGAAAAGATACTCTATTCCCCATTGTATGTTCTTGGCACTTTTATTAAAATCAATTGGCTGTAAACATGTGGATTTGTTTCTGGGCTCCTTATGCTGTTGCATTGATCTGTGTGTCTGTTTTATGCCAATAACATGATAGAGCTTGCAAACTTTAAGAGCATAGCCTGGATTTCATTATCTTATATCTTTCCACAGTATGCCAGGAGCACAACAAAGATGACTAGGGCATGAAGAAATACAAGGTGAGATTGAGAAAGAAAACTTAGGCCAAAAATCTGGAAGTATCCTTTAAACCAGGGGTCCATAATTCCTGGTACTGGTTCATGGCCTGTTAGGAACTAGGTTGCACAGCAAGAGGTGAGTGGTGGACTAGTGAGCAAGGCTTCATCTGTATTTATAGCCACTCCCCATTGCCTACATTACCGCCTGAGCTCTGCCTCCTGTCAGATCAGCAGTGGCATTAGATTCTCATAGGAACACAAACTCTATTGTGAACTGTGCATGCCAGGTATCTAGGTGGCACACTTCTTATGAGACTCTAATGCCTGATGATCTGTCACCATCTCCCATTACCTCCATATGGGACGCCTAGTTGCAGGAAAACAAGCTCAGGGCTCCCACTAATTTTATGTTATGGTGAGTTGTATAATTATTTCATTATATAGTACAATGTAATAATAATAGAAATAAAGTACACAATGAAGGTAATGTGCTTGAATCATCCTTAAACCACCCCCACCTAGTATGTGGAAAAATTGTCTTACACAAAACCTGTCCGTTGTGCCAAAAATGTTGGGGACCACTGCTTTAAACTAACATCCAATTTATCACACTGAAGCAAATATACATTCAACTCCATAGTCTGTATTGAGTTGATTTTTCTCCCATGTTTTTACCACCCTCTAACTTTGCTCAAATTCATCATCATCTCTTCACTGTACCACTGAATGAACTTTCTAATTGGTCTCCCCCTTTTATTATTATCCCTTGCAATTCATTCTCCATACTAGTAATCAGTAAGTAATTTATTTAAAATGTAAATGGAATCATGTAATTTCCTTGCTTACGTTTCAGAGGTTCGCAACTGCGCTTAAGATAGAATACAAACTCAACATTGTCTTTGAGGCTCTGCAGGCTCCAGCTCCTGCCTCTCCCTCTAGCTTCATCTTTTTCATTTTGTCTTATTTTCATCTTTTTTATTAAGGTATAATTTACAAATAAAAATTGCATATATTTACAGTATACCGCATGATGTTTTGATATAGGTATACTTTACGAAATGGTTAAATAAAGCTAATTAACATGCCCATCACCTCATACTTACCATTTTTTTGTGTGATGAGTACATTTATGATCTAAGCTCTTACTAATTTTAAAGTATAAGATAAATTATTATTTACTGTGGTTACCATGCATTACAATAGATCTCCAGAACTTATTCACCCAGTCTAACTGAAACTTTGTACCGTTTGACTGACCAGCATCTCTACCCCGCAGTGGCTCCCGCCGTGCCCTCCCCTCCCTTGCCCCAAACTGCATGACCTCCAGCTTCATCTTGTATCATCACTCATTGCTCAGAACCAGCAAACACAGCTGGCCTCCTTCCAAAGCTCAGGAGCACTGAGCTCTTTACTGCATCAAGACTTTGCACTCATGCTGTTCCGCCTAGAGTACTTTTCACTCCACTCGCTGTTCAGGTTTCAGCTGCAGGTCACTTCCAGGAGAAACTTTCCTAGATACACCAAATCAATTAGCCTCCACCTGTTTATTTTTCTCATTCATTTTCATACCTAGATCTTTGACTTCACAGTGGTAGTCTCAAATGGTAATTATGTGTAATTGTTTATTAATTATTTATATCTCTCCCAACTAGACTGGATTATGCTACTATACCTTTTGCTCTACATTTAACTCTTAACTGAGGTCCCAATACTTTTGTGTGTTTTTCTTCATTTTAACAATTAACAAACTCATTTAATTGTCTTTTGTTTGTTTGTTTGTTTTGTTTTCTCCACTAAACTGTGAGCTACACTGCTGGGCCTTTTTTCTTTTTTTCAATTTAATGTATTACCAATCTTTGCAGATAGTAGTTACTCAATAAGTGATGATGAATAATTAAATTGTGCCAGTGTATATACCTTGGTTGGTCCTAGGTCCCATTGCCCAGTGACTGAAAGAACACAACATGGGAAGCAGTAAGCTTCTAGAGGCTTGAACATGCATGTTTTTAAAATTGTGTGTGGTATACACCTGTACATATGGGATAGTTGGGGCTCAGGACACATCTTCCCAAAATATGACCGTAAGAAACATATGCCACCCCAAAATATACTTCTCTGGCATACTTTAAGCGGAGAACTGCAGACACAAGAGGAGTACCCCTAAAAAGCTGTTAACACTGAAAATTTGTGTGATAATAAATTTATATCCATGAAGGAAATCTACATTAGTAAAAATATCTATATCTAAAGAAGGGTTGCTCTGAGAGACCTTTTATTTATTATTATGCATAATAGGACAACCTTTATTCATTATACATTTCCTCTTCTCATCTTTCCATAACTTCTGTGGTCCTCATCCTTCCTCCCCATTAGCAGCTTCAAGTTCCTATTACTTTCTATAGCTCAGTATGCTAGATAAGCTTCAATCATCTGACCCTTCTTCAAGTCTTATATTTTGTGGAACTCCCATATGCTATGTAGGTAATTAAAATGGTTTTTCTCTTGTTAATCTGCGTTATGTTAATTTAATTTTTTGCCCAAACAATCTAGAAGGGTGGAGGGAAGCCACTTTTTCCTCCCGTACAGGATAGTATGCATCTGAATTTTAGAACAGTATGAATTTCATGCAACTTCATTCTTTTAAATAAAGTTAATTCTCTAAATGCAACATCATCTGTGATTTAAATTTTATGCTTTCCCAGCTCATTTTTTTGTATGTTAATTTACATATTATGAACAACAACAACAAAAAAAACTCTTATCCTATCATGTGTCTTCATTTTTGTTCCAGAACTGTGGGCATGTTATGTATGCCAGCAAAAGGGAATTCAAGTAACCAGATTAGAAAGGTAATTAAGAATGCAGTTGAGCACGATATTCAGTCCCCAGCCCTATGCTGGAGTAAGGTATGGTGGAGAGAGAGAAGAGAGGTGGGCGATAATGGTAAGTCCAGTATCAGAAATAGTGGGCTTTGGAGAAGAAGGAGTTTTTGAATGTCTGATAGGAAGCAGCCATTTATCAGCTTATTTGACCCTAGACATGTCAATTAAACTCTTTAGGTTTCAGTTCCTTTTCCTTGTGGATGAAAGGACTAAACCCCATTAGAAATACTTTCCTGCTCTATGATACTTTGATTCTTATTTTCTCCGTAATGGTGGGAAAACAAGAAAGAATTATCTGAGAAAAAGTGTAGGAAAAAGATAACAATTATTAAAGATAGAGAGATGCAAAAAAGAGACATGATTGCTGGTTATGAAAGGAAACATATTTTAAAAAGTAAGAATTTAGGTCTTCATCCATCCCCCTCTGAGTTTCTTGAACAAATATTTATACAGTGCTAGTCAATACTTACGTAGCACTGACTACATGCCGGTCATTGTTTTAAGGGCTTTATAAATATTAACTAATTCAACAAGAATATAAGTTTTACTATTATTCCTATTTCATTGCTGAGGAAATGGGCACAGAGAGTTTAAGTAACTTAACCCAGGTCACATAGCTGGTAAGGGCCAGAGCTGGATTTCAAACCCAGGCAGTCTGGATCCAGAGTTCATGCTCTTTTAATGCTGATTTTACTGTTAGAATTTGCCATACATTTTCCTCAGTGAAAACCCCCACATCAAAGACAAAAACTTATTGAACTGTAACAAGAATAATAAATCACTCCAGACATATTTAGGCTAACACATACCCTGTTTGTTTCTGTGTAATTACACTTTCTCAAGAGCCTGCCACAATTGGTATCACTGTTTTCTTATGAACTCTTCAAGCAAGACTAATGCAAAAGGGAGAGGATTGTTCTTTGTTCAGCTGCAAACCAGGTGGCACAAAGCACAGAGAAGAAAGCCAGGCTCCAGAGAACGTGTGAAGGCAACCAACTCTCAGAGACACTTGCATAATTAGTCAGAAAGCATTTTCCTTCAAATGACTGCAATTTTTTAAAGCGCTATCCCATTTTTCTCCCATCACCCTAGTTAAAAAAAGACAACAAAAAACGTACAAAAAAACCCTCCCCAAAGCAAGACTACTAAAATAAAATAGTTTGGCTGTGAGCAAACATTTGAAGCTTAAGTGTTATGTTGACCTTGTACTGCAGGAGGCAGCATCTCATTATTAAAACAATGACCATGTGTTTTTGTTGTTGTCCTTGAGGTTTTTTTTATGTTTGTTTCAGTATTGTGAATAAGACTATGATTGTCTCATTCTCTAATATGCTTGATTTCTATTCAGAAAGTAAAGAACTGAAAGGTTTTGTAAAGGGGTTAGAACCAGTGATTGTTGCTGATTTACTTCTGTGAAATTGAGTCCCTTTCCTTTTCTATTGTTTGTCTACTGTTAAATTTAATTTCTTGTGCTCACAATTAAAGTTTAAAATATTAGAGTCGGAGGAAGCTGGGAGATCGTTTCTCTTGATTTAATTCTCTGATTTTACAGATATGGAAACAAGATCAGAGTGGTTAAATGGCTTGTCCAAAGACAGCTAGTGGCATAGCCAGGACTGGCTTTTCCACTGCAGGTTCTGTGCTCATACCAAGCTTCATTGTTTGCTCAGTCTGGAGTTGAGCCTCTGTAACACCCTCTTTTCTTTTTCCCAACCAAACACATCCTTCTTCCACCTCATATCCCTTTATTTTCTTTCATCCAATCCAATTTATTTTAGAAGGAGATTAACAATGAGTACCTGTGAAGTTAATGCTGATGTCTAGAGGGTAATTCAAACTTGCTGAACTTCAAGCAATGAAATGTCTTGGGAGCCATCCATCAGAGGTACTTTGAGGCTATGCTTGCAGAGAGAGACGTCCCGACTGCTGGAAGCTAGGGCTTCCTTTATTCCAGGGTATTGCAATGATGTCAGTGTGTGTTAGAACTTAGCACTGAGCCTCTGGTCCTGCTGCACTGACTCTCCCCTCCCCCCATCATCTTTTTATATTTTATTTAAATATGCATGAATTTTTATTAAAGTCTCTCTTCTTTCTTAAGAATTAAAATTGGCATCTCAGGATAGAACTTGTACTCTCCCACTCCCTAGAACCCCAAAGCGTTCCTGGATTTTCCTGTATTTGCTTCTTTCCAAAAAAAAAAAAAAAAAAATCTTGCATTTTACCCATCAAATTTCATTTACAACACCCTGGTCCATAGTAATATTTCCTTCCTTTACCCTAGAACATCTGTATTGATAGCTCTTGTCTTACTATTGTTAAAAGAAAAACTTTCATCAAATTAAAATTTATCAGAGCTTAATTGAGCAAAGAATAATTCTTGAACCCACAACCCTCAAAACGAGAACAGGTTCGGAGAACTCCAGCCCCCAGTGTGGTCAGGTAGCATTAATGAACAGAGGAGGAAGTAAGATGCAGAGATAGCTCTCTTGGTTACAACTTGGTGTTTGCCTTATTTGAACAAGATCTGATCAGTTGTCCACCTGCAATTAACTGAAGCTCAGCTGTTGTCACTGGCTGAGACTCAGGTATTGTTACAGGAGTACTCCTAAATTAGGTCTTCTGTTAGTTTATGTGCTAAATGAGGCTGCGGTTAGTTATGAAAGGACTCACATCCTCAGGCCAAATTTAGTTTAACACTACTTAATATTCAAAGTCTGGCCTCTCCAGCTAGATTATAACCTATCCCAGGTTATTTTCACATCCGTTTTGCTGTAGAAGATTGGCATCTATCTAGGGGATTAGCTGTCTCAAGGCCCAGCCCCTCTCCTAATCCTTGCTACCACAATTAAAAGGATTTTGTGGCTAATTTGATTTATCAAATTTCAGGATGCTGATTAAGCCACATTTGCCAAAGGGTTGATACTCGTTTAAAGGTTACCTATGGATATGACCCTTTCTTCTCTCTTTCTTCCAAGTGGCAGGCAGGCTGATCCATAGGGCAGTCTGGCCACCCACCTTACTCTCCTCATTTGAAAAATCTGGGGTAGCTGCCTGATAATAAAATTTAGATTTGGGGTTAGGTAGAAGGAAAAATCACTCTTTAGTTCTTGAATCCAATTAACATAGAGCTCCACATTGGGGTTTCAGGCTGTGCCAATATCAATAAAGTGTCGTTTGATTTTGCCTTTGCTCCTTTATGTCTCCATGAGATCCTTAAGGAGAGATAGTATGCCTGATACTAATATAGGATTTGGATATTTCTACACAAATTTTTTTAAGTGAGCACATTAAAGATTTACCTTTTTAATTAGCCCTAAGTGTGATAAATCTCGTTCAAAGGAGTATAGTAGAGAACAAGTGTAGTCACTGAAAGAATAAATATTGAATGAAAGATTGCTAAGTTAGGTACAATCAAGCCAATGTCCTCTAGAGCAATTAAATATAATATTGGGAGTTAGCGTTTTTTTTACCTGACAGGATTCATTTGGATTTACTATGTACCATCTCTACTAATCTCTAGGAGACAAAATTTATTTTCATTGTTATTTGCCAAGAATCATTTATATCATTATAAGTTTTCTTAAAAAAAGTATTTTAAGTTCCAGGATACAAGTGCAGAACGTGCAGATTTGTAACGTAGGTAAACATGTGCCAAGATGGTTTGTTGTACCTATCAACCCATCACCTAGGTATTAAGCCCCGCATAAGTTAGCTATGTATTCTGATGCTCTCCCTCCCTTGGCCCCCTTAACAGGCTCCAGTGTGTGTTGTGCCCCTTCATGTGTCCATGTGTTCTCAATGTTCAGCTCCCACTTATAAGTGAGAACACGTGGTGCTTGATTTTCTGTTCCTTTGTTAGTTTGCTGAGGATAATGGCTTTGAGCTCCATCCATGTCCTTGCAAAAGACATGATCTCGTTCCATTGTATGGCTGCATATATTCCATGGTGTATATGTAGTACATTTTCTTTATCCAGTCTACCACTGATGGGCATTTGTGTTGATTCCATGTCTTTGTTATTGTGAATAGTGCTGCAATGAACATATGCGTGCATGTATCTTTACAATAGAATGATTTATTTTCCTTTGGGTATATTGAAAAAGGAGGGACTTCTCCCTAACACATTTTATAAGACCAGCATCATCCTGATACTAAAACCTGGCAGAGAAACAACAAAAAAACTTCACGTCAATATCCCTGATGAACATTGATGCAAAAATCCTCAATAAAATACTGGCAAACCGAATCCAGCAGCACATCAAAAAGCGTATCCACCAGGATCAAGTCGGCTTCATTCCAGGGATGAAAGCCTGGTTCAACACAGGCAAATCAGTAAACATAATTCATCACATAAACAGAACTAAGGACAAAAACCACATGATTATCTCAATAGACACAGAAAAGGCCTTCGATAAAATTCTACATCCCTTCATGTTAAAAACTGTCAAACTGGATATTGATGGAACACACCTCAAAATAATAAGAGCTTTTATGACAAACCCATAGTCAATATCATACTGAATGGGCAAAAGCTGGAAGCATTCCCTTTGAAAACCGGCACGAGACAAGGATGCCCTCTCTCACCACTCCTATTCAACATAGTATTGAAAGTTCTGGCCAGGGCAATCAAGCAGGAGAAAGAAATAAAGGGTATTCAAATACGAAGAGAGGAAGTCAAAACTGTCTCTGTTTGCAGATAACATAATCCTATATCTAGAAAACCCCATTGTCTCAGCCCGAAAGCTTCTTCAGCTCATAAGCAACTTCAGCAAAGTCTCAGGATACAAAATCAATGTGCAAAACTCACAAGCATTCCTATACATCAACATTATAAGTTTTTCTACAAGGCAACATCTACCTTCATTGAGTGATAAAATACCCTAATCAATAGTAAATTGTAAATCAAACAGAGGCAAGTACTTTAGAGAATTGAATAATCTTTGAATGTGTGTGCTACACTTGTGTATGCGTGACTTGAAAGAAAATGTAGTCATCCTTTTGCCTTTTTCCAAATTTTGGATATTTTTTTCCTTAGCAGTCCCACATTATAATCATAAATAATCTCTAAAAATAATTCTTGATCTCCAAAAAAAAAAACCTGGTCTTTGGCCTGGTTCATTTACAAAGGTATAGCAAGAGTATAAACTAATATACTTAGTTTATGTCACCTTATAGTATGGTCAGCAAATACAGAGATTAGAGTGCTAAGCAACTACCAAGACCAGAAAATTCTGCAGATTTCTTAAGAAACCAAGACTGCATTTTGAATAGGCTCTCTACAGAAGTTTAGAAACATTTTATTAGCAAAATTTTAAGCATATGCAGAAGTAAAGATGATCCTGTAATAAATACCCCTGTACTTGTTTCCCAGCTTCAATAATTATCAACCCATGGCTCATCTTATTTTTTCTATAGTTGCCCTCTCAACGCTGAATTAATTTAAAATTTTCTTATATCTTTATTGAAGTATAATAAAATACATAGGTTTATTTTAAGTCTTGGTATACATGTGCATAATGTGCAGGTTTTTTACATAGGTAAACATGTGCCATGGTGGTTAGCTACACCTATCAACCCATCACCCAGGTATTAAGTCCAGCGTGCATAAAATGCATATATTTAAAATGTGTAATTTGATCAAGTGACATTGGCAATGTCAATTTCATTGACGTGTGTATATACCCATGAAATCATCTCTAAAATCCAGATACAAAACATTTACAGCACAGCCAAAAGTTTTCTCTTCCTCTTTGTAATCTGTCTCTCATCTGTCTTCAGGCAACTACTGACCTACTTCCTGTCTCTGCATATTGCATTTTCTAGAATGTTATATAAATTCAGTTATGTAGTATATACTCTTCTTCTTTGCTTGGCTTCTCTCACTAAGCATAATAATTTTGATGTTCATCCTCGTTGTATGTCTCGGTAGTTTAGTATTTCATGATACGAATGTATCACAATCTGTTTATCCATTCATCTGTTGATGGCCATTTGGATTGTTTCCAGTTTTTAACTGTTAAAAATACAGGTGTTATGAGCATTCATGTACAAATTTTTATGTTTGGGTTCTCTTGTGTAAATACCTAGCAGTAGAATAGCTAAGTTGTATGGCAGGTAACTGTTTAACTCTTTATGAAATGTCAAATTGTTTTCCAAAGTGGCCATGCTATTCCACAAAACCTGATATGGTTTGAATTTCTGTCCCCACGCAAATCTCATGTTGAATTGTAATCCCCTATACACAGGACTGGAGGAGGGGTCTGGTGGGAGGGGATTGGATCATAGGGGCAGATCTCCCCCTTGCTGTTCTCATCATAGTGAGTTCTCATGAGATCTGCTTGTTTAAAAGTGTGCAGCACCTCCCTTGTCTTTATCTTCCTCTTTCTCCATCTTCCTCTTTCTCCGGCCATGTAATATGTGCCTGCTTCCCCTATGCCTTCTGCCATGATTGTGAATTTCCTGATGCCTCCCCAGTCATGCTTTCTGTATAGCCTGAGGAATTGTGAGTCAACCTCTTTTCTTCATAAATTACCCAGTCTCAGGTAGTTCTTTATAGCAATGTGAGAACAGACTAATACAAACCCAAAGCAGTGAGTGAGATTTTCAGTTGCTTCATACTTCACTGAGGCTTGGTAGGATTATTTTTATTTTTTAAAATTTAGTCATACTGGATGGGCATGGTGGCTCACGCCTGTAATCCCAGCACTTTGGGAGGCCGAGATGGGAGGATCACGAGGTCAGGAATTCAAGACCAGCCTGTCCAAGATGGTGAAACCCTGTTTCTACTAAAAATACAAAAATTAGCCAAGAGTGGTGGCGGGCGCTTGTAATCCCAGCTACTCAGGAGCCTGAGGCAGGAGAATTGCTTTAACCCGGGAGGCAGAGGCTGCAGTGAGCTGAGATTGTGCCGCTGCACTCCAGCCTGGGTGACAGAACAAGACTCCATCTCAAAAAAAAAAAAAAAAAAAAGTCATTCTGATGAATGTGTGCTTGTATCTTATTGTAATTTTAATATGTAATCTCTGTAATGATTAGTGATGTTGAGCATCTTTTCATATACTTTATATTTCATATACTTTATATCTCCTTTTGTGAAGTGTTCACAACTTTTGCCCACTTTTAAAATTGGGTTTTTGTCTTCTCATTGAGTTGTGAGAGTTCTTTAGATATTCTGAATCAAAGTTTTTTGCTATACATAAGTGTGGCAAAATATTTTTCCCAGTGGTTTGCCTTTTCATTTTCTTAATGATGTGTTTCAAAGAGCAAAATTTTTTATTTTGATGAAGCCCAATTTATAAAATTTTAAATTATTTGTGGTCTTTGAGTTCTGAGAAATTTTTGCTTGCTCTAAAATCTCAGAGGTATTGAAATGATATGTATGTTTTCATTGTTGATTTGCAACTTAATTCTATTGCAATCAGACAGCATACTCTGTAGAATTTTGATTTTTTAAAATTTATTGAAACCTGTTTTATGGTTCTATGCTCTATATCGGTGAATGATATGGTTTGGCTCTGTGTCCCCACACAAATCTCAAATTGTAATTCCCAGTGTTGGTGGAGGGACTTGGTGGGAGGTGATTGGATAATGAGGGTGGATTTCCCCCTTGCTGTTCTCATGATAGTGAGTGAGTTCTCATAAGATCTGGTTGTTTAAAAGGGTGTGGCACTTCCCCTTTTGCTTGCTCTCTCCTGCTCTGTTATGGTGAGACTTCTGCCATGATGGTAAGTTTCCTGAGGCCTCCCCAGCCATGCTTCCTATACAGCTTGTGGAACTGTGAGCCAATCAAACCTCGTCTCTTTATAAATTATCCAGTCTCAGGTAGTTCTTTATAGCAGTGTGGGAACAAACTAATACAGTGAATATATCATCTACATGTACACTTGAAAATCACGTGAATTCGCAGTTGCTGATTTTGTTAATTATGTCATGGTTGTCCATGGTATTTTTCAGATTGTGTTTTTACTGAGATTGTGTCTGGCTCTTTCCTCCATTGCTGTGCATGAGATAGTAACATCTCCAACTTTGATTATAGAATTGTATAATCCTCCCTTTAATTTTGCCAATTTCTGCCCTCATATCATATATTTCAAATCTCTGATAGTAGATTCATACATGTTTATGATTTTATGTCTTCCTTTATTATTTTTATTAACTCTGATAATACTATTTGCCTTGAAGTCTAACTTATCTGATATTAATATGAGCACTTCAACCTTCTTATTCTGACTTTTTGCTTGGTGTATATATTTTTAATCCATTTTATTTCAACGTATGTCTTTCTTTATATATAAATTGTGTTTCTCTTGGGCAGCATATATTTATTCTTGCTTTTTTAATCCATTCTGAGAACCTCTGCCGTCTATTTGGATTGCAAAGTTAATATTTAATCTTACTGATATGATTGGATTTATGTCTGCCATAGCATTTTTTTCTTCTGTCTGCTCCTGTGCTTTTTATTCCGCTATTGTTCCTCTCCTACCTTTTTAAAAAATTATTCGAATATTTCTAAAGCTCTTTATGGTATATTTTGGATGTGGTTTGTTTGGCCCCTCCAAGTCTCATGTTGAAATTTGATCCCCAGTGTTGGAGGTGGGGCCTGATGGGAGGTGTTTGAGTCATGGGGGCAGGTCATGTATTAATGACTTGGCGCCATCCTCTTGATAATAAATTCTTACTCTATTAGTTTCTGTAAGAGTTCCTTCCATTGCTGGTTATTAAAAGTGAGCTTAGCACCTTGCCCCTCTCTTGCGTCTTTTCTCTCGCCATATGATCACTATACAGGCTAACTCCCCTTGGCCTTCTGCCATGAGTGGATGCATGCTGGGGACCTCGCTGGAAGTTAAGCAGATGCCAGCACCATGCTTCTTGTACAGCCTGCAGAAATGTAAGCTGGATATAAACTACTTTTTTTTTTTTTACAGATTGCCCAGCCTCACATATTCCTTTATAGCAACACAAACGGACTGAGACAATATATAAGGTATTTTGTGGCTTTTAAGCTATACCTCTTTGTATTATTTATGTTTAGTGATTTTCCTAGCAATTTTATTGTATGTCCTTAACTTTTGCAGTCTATTTAGAATAAACATTTTATTGCTTTTTGTAAGATGTAGAACACTGCAACTACACAGGTTCACTTGCCCTCCTCTGCAGGCTGCTATTTTTATGCCATAAGTGTCACGGGTATCACATCACATACCTCTAAATCCCATAAGACAATGTTATAGCTTTTGCTTTAAAGTCATATGCATTATTAATAAATTAAGAAGAAAAAGTAGTCTTTTATATTTACTGCCAATGCTTACTAATTCTTATGCTCTTCATTACTTCTTGAAGATCCAGGATTTTTCTTTTTCTGTGAGGGGTTTTCTGGTTTAAAAAAAAAAAAAGAAAGAAAAAAGAAAAATTGGAATACCTGACAGACAAATTCTAAAAGAGCTGTAACACTTATATAGGGCTTTATGTGATATCATTTCTCTCTCTAGGCTGAAGAAATTCCCTTAGTCACAGAATAGACAAATTTCTTAGGAGTGCTTTGTAGAAACTGGTACAACAAACAAATCACAGCATTTATTTAAAAATGGTAGGTTTATCACACCAGAATAATGACATATATTTTCATATATAAAACTCCAGAAAATTCAACAAATTTAGTTGTGCAATTGTTCTGTCAAATTATATCCTTGTAAAATGGAGGACAGACTCTTATTAATGCTCTGCGCAAAAACTACATTAACCATTAAAAGAAAAGAGACTATTTTTTTTTTGAATTCCGAGGGGTTAGTGAGAATAACATATCATCTAAACGTGTTAATATCTTTAAATGAAGGGATAGCAGTAGATCAAGAAGACAGAGACAGTGCTTATCTCATAAAACTTAAAACTATACTTAAATTTTTCCAAACAAATAATCACAATCAGTTTCTCTCATCAGCTGAAACCTGGTTTTCTACTGCTTCTTGAATATACATAAGTCTGTTACTTGAAGTATCAGTGAGTAGAAGCACTTGGTATAATCCTTTCCATCAAGGCCCTGAGAACTTCCTTCTTTGTAGAAAGTCCAATTCATAGAACTTTCAGGAGAGACAAAGAAGAGAAAAATAAACTACCCATTGATGAGAAGACAGCCCAGGTCTCAAAAGGCTGTTTTATCTTGCAAAAGTGAGACAGACAAAAAACCAAAACAAACCCAATCACAAACAAGTAAAATACCATTAAAAAGATGATCTATCATTCCTTACTGTCAGAGAATAAATCTTGATCTTTACATGACAGAGATTACAGAATGGGCAGACAAGAAAATTGTATTCCTCTTCGTTGCTGTCACCAACTGGGAAAGCAAACCAGAATCAGAACCAAAGATGCACAAGGACTGGGAAAGGAAACAAAGCCAGAGTCAGAAAAACAAAGCAAACAGAAAAATAGAGCCTAAGAAGGGAAATTTTGATAACCACTGGAATCACTCAGGGAATCAAGAAAAGACATGCCTGGGTCTAACAGCCAGTGATGAACATTTCTCAGGTGACACAATTTAATTTGTCCAGCTCATATGTCTTCTTGGTGGAATTTCCAAAACTTGGTGGAATGCACTTCTTGTTGGAATTTTCAAAAACTGTCAAAATATAATTTTCAAATATTAAAACATGACATTATTGCAAATATAAAATGAGCACATTAAAGATATATTTAACTCAGTGAAGTAATCAGCAGGATGGTAAATTTGATTTCCTATAATCTATTTAATAGCAATCTACTTCTTTCACTCTGACATATCACATAGTACCTTACACATAGTTGATGTTTATGTGTAGTCAAGGTTATTAATTTTTGAAAGTTACTGCTCACTTTTGACTACAGAATGTTATACTTCTAACATATCCCATTGTTATCTGTGTTTCCAAATACTTTTTTTCTTGATATCTTCAGATTTTTAAAAATTAATGTCCTTGCATTTTCCAAGTCACTTTTTTGAAATTATTGACTTTCTGTTGATTTTACATTAAAATTGCAATTTTGATTTTCTCCTTAAACTATACAGAAAAATTCAGCTTCATGTCTGGATTGAGAGCATTGTTTTCAAACTTAAAAGTTGAGACTCCTTTTGCAGGAAGGAAATCCTCATGAACCAACAATGTTAACAAAATATTTATAATGGTATGATTTAAATGTTTACAAAGATAACATTAGGTATAAATTTCTTATGCTTATAGCGCCTATAAAAATGTAAACCAAAAGTATTTTCAAATTTAATACAAAAAAACCACAGAGCCAATACCAAGGGACTTAAACTACTAATTTTATGTGACGGATGATGTCAATTTATTAAAACTGAGTAATTTGTTATGTTGGCCTAAAAAATTAAAGGTTAAATTGTGGAAGATTTAAGAGTTATAATCTCTAGATCAATAGTGTCCAATTTTTTTTTATTTTTCATTTTCAATTCATCTTGGTAAGAATTTAAAAGTTGTACACCCCACAGTATATGTGTATAAGCATATATATGTGTTAATATGTGCTACCACATTAAAAAATATTATTCACTGTAAAACATACAGGGAAAACAGAATTGGTAAAGGAATAATACAAAATTTAAATAGAACTTCTAGTAATGTCTCTTCTGCACTCCATAAATAACCTTGTGCTTTTTCTGAGATGTGTGCCCGCCCTTTAAGGTCTGACTCCATCATGAAATTTTCATGATGAACTATCTCCATCCAAGTGTGCCATCTCGCATGTAGGTCCTGTTCTCCTCCAGTCCTCCCCTGGGGACTCATTCCAGTGTTAATTTCATAGTGGTCCTACTTTGCTGCAGCTGCCATGCTTATTATGACAGTTGTTGGGTTGGGTGGGAGTGGTGTCAAAGAAGCAAGAAAGCATGTACTCTGGGAACATGAGCCTGAGCAATGAACTGAGAAGCAAATGTTTATGTTTAAAAACTGTTTTTGTTTCCCTGTTACAACTGCATAGAAAGCCACTTAGCAGGTTAAGTCATGAGTGGCTACAATTAGTAGCATGTGGTTATAGAGCCTGTCCAGGTTTGATACGGGCTCTGGAAATTTTTGAAGGTCTTGCAGTTCCCTGGAATCTTCTCACTAGGCAACTGCTTTTCAGCCTCTGTGTCATTTGGATAGCAGAGCAACATACTGATCTCAACAAAATGAAATAGTCAAAAACAACTCCCTTAATCCAAGTTCCAGTTCACAAACATTTCCTTTTTGTATGATAGATTTCCAATCTGTCATTTATATCTCCTTTTCCTATTAGAATCAGACTGGGCAGGACAACCTTAGATCATCTCACAGCAGTTGTTCATTGTTGGAGTTGGATGACTTTTTTCTATTTTATCGTAATGTGCTTTTCACATGTTTACCAATTAGTGACACAAAGTGAAAAACTAACAATAATATGTAAAATTTCCCTTTATCTTCATGGAAGAATAAACAAGAGGACAGAGAAATAAGATGTTCAGTTGAATCAATTGCTAGGGAAACATAACATCATCTGAAGAGAGTTTTAAATTTCATAATTCCTATTCTTGTATCCATTTTCCCTACTCTCCTCACCAGGCTCTAATAACCCATCAGCATATATTGGTTAGAGCATGGGAATGTATATTTTGCAAAATTCTCCTAAGGTGATTCCAATAGTCCTCTCCTTAAATCCTGAAGTTTGACCATAAGAGTTTTTACATTTTTATTTTTAATTAATTAAATTTTTGCTGTATTTTATTTTATTGTGATAAGAACACTTAACATGAGCTTTACCCTCTTCACAGATTTTTAAGTGTACAAGAAAGTATTGTTAACTATGGGCACTATGTGGTACAGCAGATCTCTAGAATTTATTCATCTTGCATAACTGAAACTTTTTATCTATTTTGATGTTTGATTAGCAACTCTCTGTTTCCCCCTTCCCTAGCCCTTGGCAACTACCATTCTACTCTTTGCTTCTATAAGCTTCACTATTTTAGATACCTCTGATAAATAGGATCATGCAGTATTTGTCCTTCTATGACTGGCTTATCTCACATAGCATGATGTCCTCAAAATACATCCATGTTGTTGCATATTGCAAGATTTCCTTCTTCCTTAATGCTGAATAATATTCCATTGTACGCATATGCCACATTTTCTCTATTTTCATCTGTTAATGTGCGTTTAGGTTGTTTCCATGTCTTGGCTATTATAAATAGCAATGAACATGGGAGTGCAAATATCTCCTTGAGATCTTGATTTCAATTCTTTCGGGTAAATACTCAGAAGTGGGACTGCTGGATAATATAATAGGTAGTTCTATTTTTAATCTGAGGAACCTCCATAATGCTTTCTATAGTAGCTGCACCATTCTGGAAAGTTTCTATATTGTTTCATTTGTTTGCTTGTGGTGAAAGTGAGAAGAAAATAATTTTGAAGATTATTTTTCAAGGGAGATTGTGGTGGACCTTTTATTCTTTGCAAAAGAAATAGAAAATAATATGACTTAAATAGTTGGAAGATTGATATCGCAGAAGACCACAATGAGTTCCTTGGGTACATTTCTTATTTATGAGTCTAGAAATGTCATTAGAATAGTTATTTCTGAATGCATGTCTGTAAAACAAACACAAAAGACGCCACAGACATATGATGTCTTGATTATTCTTGAATTATGGTGTAGGATGACACCATGTCAGGAGAGGGGTGAGGATTGAGGTCAAAATTATTTGGACTAAAATCGCAAGTGGCATAAATGTTTAAATTTAGGGAAGTGATAAATTAATTAGATTATTACTGGTAATAAACCAAGACCTATGTTCTAGTGTTAGAGTAGCCCTTGCATTTTGGATGAGTTACTTGTCCTCTCTAGTCTCCTGATCCCTCATCTGTGAAATAAATAGGCTGGACTAAACATAGCTTTCACGTGGTGTTATAGCAGAATTCTTCTTTGCATGAAATAGGGAAGGGAAACAGAACATGTCAAATAGGAAAACAGGAGTCTGTTTTGGTTGAAGTAGGTTGCTAGAATCCCCCTGTCATTCATTCATTCATTCATTTGAGATGGATTCTTGCTCTGTTGCCAGGCTGGAGTGCAGCGGCGCGATCTCGGTTCACTGCAACCTCCACCTCCCGGGTTCCCGCCATTCTCCTGCCTCAGCCTCCCGAGTAGCTGGGGCTATAGGTGCGCGCCACCACGGCCGGCTAACTTTGTGTATTTTTAGTAGAGACGGGGTTTCACCATGTTATCCAGGATGGTCTCGATTTCCTGACCTCGTGATCCGCCCCCTCAGCCTCTCAAAGTGTTGGGGTTACAGGCATGAGCCACCATGCCTGCCCCACCCCCTGTCTTTTAAATTAGCTCCTAAGGCATCCTCAGAAAGAGAGCTTCCTTCATGCCATTCTGACATTACTGGTTTGTGGATCAGCATTTGAGAAGCTCTGGGTTCTTTTCAAGCTCCAAAATTCAATGAATGTATTGTATGTGGGTTGGGTGGTATAGTAAGTTTATTTTAGAGTGGTTGCAAATTCCACCATTTATTTGTGTTCACTAATTGAAAACTTTCCTAAGGAAGAGGTATTTTTACTCCTGTTTGAGTCTGATTCCCTTAATCTAGGTGCTGCCTTTTGCAGTACTCACTTCATCAATTGTCTCCTCTCTTTCCTGGATCTCCTGATTTGCTTTGGATTCTTTCACATTCTCAAACTTCTTTCACATTACCATTTTTTCATTTTTCTCTCTCTCGCATACCAAAGCAGACAAACAAAACGTCTCCATTCACACTTTGTTCTCTTTGAATTACCATCCTAGTGAAAAAAATAATACAGGTTTTCCATCTCTGTTTCCTCACTATTCATGATCTATTGCAATTTGGCTTCATTATTACCTGTACATGAAAGTTCTTTTACTAAATTTACCTCTTGTCAAAGCTAATGAAAATTTTCAGTTTTTCTTTTACATAACACTTTAAGTCATTCAACTCTTTTGCTTCACATTTTAACCATAAATCTGTTCTTGTGATTTATTTACTGGTTTCCTTTGTAGGCTCTTTTTTCTATGCCTGCTTTTGATATGTGCTGTTTCCCTTGTGCCCTTGGCATTTTTTCTTTTTCAAAAACCCATTTTCATCCATGTTGAAGGCTCTACCTGCCACTTATCTGTTGATAGTCTAAAAATCTGTACCTCCAGTTCAAGCCGTTCCCTAGATTTCAAGACCCATTAATCCAATATGGGTATCCAAAAAGGCATCTCAAACTCAAAATGTCCATAATAGAATTCACATGGTTCCTGCACATACCGTGCCAGTTTTCAATTGATTGCTTCTCAGCTCCAATTCTTCTCTTTATTGCCTTCTCTGTGATAATGGAGTTAGTCCCTGTCAGCATTTCTCCCTTGTCAGCTAGCGTGATGTTAAGCTTTGTCAGTAGTGAATTTTGAAGGGCACTACAGGAAGGAGAGGTTTCTCTTCCTGGTTCATGTGCTCCTCTTTATAGGCTCCAGCAGCACACCATGGTCAGCAGCCAGCAGTGATTGACACTTTCCTGTGGGCCACTTTCCTCAGTACCCCAAGAGTAGCTTTCCCGTGGTTTCTGCATCCTAGCACCTCTCATGTGTCATTCCCTCATGTGTCATTCCCTCCAGCGTCCCAGCTGTTGGAATCCTAATGTGTTCTGCTGGTGTGGGATGCTAGCAAAATACTTTATCATCACTGGGCCGTGGCTGCATTTCTCTGTCAAGGTCTAGAATTCAACTTTGGTGGGAGACGAAGGTCTCTTTCAGATTTGTTGCTTCCTTGGGTGTTTTATCCAAGCCCCAGAGGTAGTGGCTGCTGGTGGATACCTACCATTTCTGTTGTCTTCGAAGTTTGCTTCTTAGTAGGTTATCCCTTATTTTAGCTAATAATTCTATGTGTTAACATTTCTCTATTTAAAGTACTGTGTGATGTCTGTCTCCCTATTTGACCTAGACCCATATGTATACCTCCTTTTTGTATTCTTCATCACAGAGACTGTAACTACCAGAACTCATTCTTACTCCTAATATCTAATCAATTGACAAGTCTTATTTACACATTCTATTTAATACCTTTCTTATACCTCTTCTCCACTTTATCCCTACTATCTTTGCCCTTGGTTATACCATATTATCTTTTACTTGGGCTCTTACAATAGACTCCTATCACTGTATTACAGCTAATTTTGATCAATATAATAAATATAACACTCGTTTAGTCGATCTCTTATATTAGTCTTATAAATTAGACCTATCTGCAACGCTAGGGCATATTTTATATCAGATAAAAATGATTCTGCTTTGATTTTATGAAGACCTTTGAGAATACATCTAAATTGTTACATAAGACTTACTCGTGACTGGTAAGCTCAGTTTAGATAACGAGTTCTCAACTGCATACTATTGAACCAATTTAATTTGCTTCATAGCATCATTGCACAGTGGTTAAGAGTATGGACTTTGAAGCTAGCCTGCCTACTTTTCAGTCCTGACTCTAGTATTTACCAGCCATGTGACCTTAGCAAAATGTTTAACTTCTTTGTACCTCAGTTTTCTTCTTTAACATCGGTATAATAATATTACTTAATTCACTAAATTGTTAGGAGGATTAAAGTCTTAGAACATTTCTTGGCAATGAATAAATGTTAGCCATTCTTGTTATTGCATTGATTAAATAATTAGAAACTATATTTTTTCCAAAATATATTTAATGCTCTTGTTACTTGTTTTTCAATATTCTATGATAATGATAAAGGTAATGATGATGATGATGATGATGATGATGATGATATGGAATGCAATCATTTAGGCTCAAACATGATTCTTTTCTCATTTTGGCAAAGGCCTATAAAGCCCTGCCTCACAAGTAAGGGGAAACAAGGGATGGATAAATTAATATGAACTGATCACAGTTACAGGAAAACAAACTCAAAGGGCACAAAGGAACAGTCATGTGTACTGTTTTTGAACACAAAGGACTTTTTTTTTTTGTCCTCAGAAAACACTGAATAGCCTGTTGATTTCTTCCTGGCCCCAAATCTTTGGGTAGTACACTTCTTTTAATGAACTTGATGTTTTTATTTTCTAATTTAGATGATACTTGTTTAAAGCATTCTGCATTTCATCATTAAGAGCTCTTCTTTCAGCAAAAGCTTTCACATTATTAGAAACACTTCTGGGCAATTAAGAAAGGAGACTACATGAACTCATCCACTTGACAGGGCCTTTATTAATTTTTTTTGAAAAGTTAGCTAGAGCTATAATCATTTAATTCCTTGATATTTGTCAAAAAATTGCTGATTTTAGGTACTTTAATGACTGACAGCAAAGCAGGCAGAAAACCAGCACAACATCTGCCCACATGGAAATTACTTATTTGCGACAGACCTTTGCAACCAGCTCTCACAAACCATTCCAGCGCTGGAAAGAAAGTGTCTACAGAAGGGCTGTAAAAAAAGCCCCAGCAACATCAAGGACAACTGGACTTGAAAAATTTGCTCATGACAAAGAGTATTGGAAAATTTCTGTGCCCTTTAATGTATTTAATGAAAGTATTTGGTTAAACTGTGATCTCAAGTATTAATTTCTACAGCCTTAAAATATTTGACTTTGTAGAATTTTCTTCTTTATGTACTCTCAATCATCTCCAAATGGTAAGGCTCTTGCTTGGAGAAATTATGTGGCTCAAACATGTTACCTTTCCAGATGGGCATGAAGAAGAATTTTATGGAACATGATGGGTTCTAATTCGTCATAGGACAAAGTCGTCAATGAATAGCAAATGCAAAGCAGATTTTTCAAAGGTGTTACCATTTTTCATTATTTACCTAGGAAATAGGTCTCCCCCAGGGTGGATAATTGTTCCTTTTAGTAACTGATACAAAAGACTAACTGAAAAATCCTAAATTGAGACGAAAAAAAGGAAAAATCTTACTTTCTGACCTCTGCTTAGTGTATTTTTCTCTCAGAATGAGAAATGTGTTTGTTATGTGATCTATATATGTGTGCTTATATAGGAATGGGTCTCAAAAATTTCCACGTCAATGAGAAATACCCAGGAAGCTTGTTTAAAATTAAAGTTGTAGATCTCATCCTCAGAGTGCTGGTGTAGAATTTGCAGATAATTCTGATGGAGGTGATCAGTAGACTACACTTTCAGAAAAACTAGTTTATGAACGAGAGAGGGAAAAACTGAATAATTTCAAATGAAAGAAGAGATCATCTGACTGTGTTGTGAAAACCATGCCAGGTCCTAAAAATACAGAGATTATTCAGATACATTCACAGGAGGAATAAAGTTTGAGCTGTGCTCACTCTCATAGCACTGGTAGGAAAACAGGGCCCCTCCCAGCCTTCTGTGCAGTTATTTAGTAAAAACAGAATAGCTCCAGGGGCTCTCTTCACAGCTTTGCTAAGTAGTGCTCTTCAGCATCGCTCTTGCCTCTTCTCAATAGAGGTTGTGATTAATTTGAAAGTTGTAGGCATTTTACGTGTATAATGCCACCCATGTTGAACTTGAATACAATTACTGTAGGTTGACTAATGCATTTACTTGATTTCGTTATCCATATTTCGAGTTAGTGCTTCATTATGCAAATTTATGCAAAATAAAACAAAATAATATTTTGAGCCAAGAACACTGTTCTTCTTTTAGAAAGAATTAATAGAGTAAATTAAATCAAGTTCGAGAGAATGAACATCAGAGGAACACATGAGTGTCACATCTGCTGTCATTCTGGGGAAGCTCTTCTCAGGACTCTCTTTAGAACCATCTCAGGGGCACTTGGTATGGAAACACAACGTCCAAATGCAAAGGAGTACTCTATGCCTTACTCAAAGTTCAAAAGGCATGCAGAGGCAAGGAATGAAGATTTTCCTGTTGGCTGAGGATCAACATCTTGATGGTTTGGACTTACTCTAAAAATTAAAGACAGGAAGAAAAAGAATTAATGAGCAAGTTTTCATAGTCTGATTAACAACTTCCTAGAAAAGTTTATAGCTCCATTCCTATGTTTGGGAAAAACAGATCTTCATTTTCTCTGCAATTTACTATCAATATTATGTTTTTATACTTTTTATTTGAAGAAAAATCATTTGAGTCTTAGTCTTTTTATTTCAAGTAATGTAAATTTCCAATTCAATCTCACTCTTCCTAAAATATGTTAACTTGACTCAAAATAGTCCTTAGTAGATGAGCTTATTCCCCAGTATAATATCAGTCATTTACATATTATTCCCCAGTATAATTATCAGTCATTTACATATAGTATCTGTGTCCACTTATTAGTCAACCAATGCTAATTTATTGGACATTTACTGTAGCCCTAATTTTGTGACTGTCACAAACGATATAAGTATTTGTCCTTTTCAGCTAATCTACACTTAGTTAAGCAGAAATGTCATGAAACATAAAAAGTAACTAATAATTCACTAAAGAAAATGCTAAGTGCCAAATGCATGATGCAAATAAAAAATAAGCACAGTTGCTGAGAACACAGGAGGAGGACAAGCAAGCTCTGGGAGTAGCTGGGAATGTGCAACAGAGCAGCAGAAAGCTTGGGCATCACTTTAAAGGATGATTGGAATTCTATACCTAGAAACAAGTTTGTGGGGGAAGATGGGGATGGAAGAAGAACTTTCAGATGGGCAAAACAACATGAGAAGACTGAAATTTTATAATGACTCAAAAAAATTAGAGATGAAAACTTAGAGTTGCGGGGAATAAGGTAGGGAAGACTGAGAATAACTGTGAATATTATGTGAATGAGTTTGAAATGTATTCTATAATAAATGTGAAGATTCTAAGATTTTCTAAACATGGGAGTGATCTGAGTATGCTTGTCATTTGTGTAGCATTAAGAAAAACAGGAAGTCGGGTATTAGTCTGGCAATTGTGTGCAGGTTGCATTTGACTGTGACCATTGGTATTAATTACTCCTCAGTTGTGTTTCCATAGCTCTATAAACACACATCTTTTGTGGTACACCATGAAACAGTTACTTTATCATATACAATAAATATTTAGAGTGCTTACTATGTCCCAGGAGCTCTTCTAGGTACTGTTATTACAGTGGCAAATAGATAAACAGTCTCTGCCCTAATGAAACTTACATTTTAATAGGGGAGACAGACCAGAATAAAATAAAATCACTCTACAAGATACAGCTTTGACTCAGATAGTGATGTGTTATGAAGAAAGTATAGAAAATTTGGAGCTAGAGAATGACAAGTTGAAAAAGACTAGATGGGAGTAATCAGGGAAGGTCTCTTTGAGGAGGTGGTGTTTTGTGTGCACCTAAAAAAGGAAAAAGGAGGAAGATATTAGAAGAGCTGGAGGTCAGGTATTCCAGGCTTTAGATTTTATTCTGTGTGTGACAAGAAGCAATTGTGAAGTTTTATTTCATGTATTTATTTATGTTTTTTAGCAGAGGAGTGATATAAACTGATTTACGTTGCTTGGTGTGGGCTCTTTTCACGGTTTGCAGATGGCCCCTTCTTGATGTGTCTTTGCATGATGGAGAGATGGGGGAATGGAGAGAGAGAGAGGGGAGAGAGAGAGATTGATTTGAGCTCGGTTCTCTCTTCCTTTTACAATAATGGCACTAAGACACTAATCCCATCATGGCAGCCTCACTTTCATGATCTCATATAAATGTAATGATCTCCCAAAGACCCCACCCCTAATACCATCTGATATGGTTTGGCTGTGTCTCCACCCAAATCTCATCTTGAATTATAGCTCCCATAATTCCCACATGTTGTGGGAGGGATCCAGTTGGAGGTAACTGAATCATGAGGGGCGGGTATTTCTGTGCTGTTCTTGTGATAGTGCATAAGTCTCATGATACCTGATGGTTTTATAAAGGCGAGTTTCCCTACACAAGCTCTCTTGCCTGCTGCCATGTAAGACATGACTTTGCTCCTCCTTTGCCTTCCTCCATGATTGTGAAGCCTCCCCAACCATGTGGAACTGTGAGTCAATTAAACCTCTTTCCTTTATAAATTACCCAGTCTTGGGTATGTCTTCATTAGCAGCATGAGAACAGACTAATACACCGTCAGAAAACTCAAATGTGAGTCTTTGATATATAAATTTGGGGGTGGGGAGCATAAACATTCAATTCATAGCAATCTACTGTGAGAAGAAAGTAGCAATGCTGCTGTCACTGAAAATGCCATGACTCTTAGGATCCTGCTCGTATTGAAACGAAATAAATCTTGCATCTGTCTGAAGTTTCCTCATACCATTTATTTAATGTGAGCATCATTATTCATGTTCCTGCATTATCCTCTGTAGTCTGAGTGAATACTGGTTTCCAATTACCCTACTGAAGTTACTGTGCTTTGTTGGTGATAATCACAAATTCAAGTCTTGCCCAGAGGATGCAGGTAAATGTTAACAATAATTCATTTTCTGGTCATTTTAAATTTACTTTTTAGAATTTTACAATGTAAATGTAAAAATACCATATCTTCCAACTATGTCTTCTCTTCAACTCTTTTAGGTTGTAATCATACATTCCTCGAATGTGATATTTTTCAGTGATGACCCATCACTGCCTTCCATATGCCACCACCAATGGGGAGGAGCGAAAAGGACCACCAGCAAAGTAAGAATAGTTCTCTTCACATCAGGAACCTCTCTCCCTCATTCACTATGGCTTCAGGCTGACCTGGGAGAACATGGCCTTGCCACATTGATCTGAGGCAAGAACATCAATCAGAAGGGCCTGTTTAGGTGTTGCAGAGCAAGAGTCTTGAAATCCCTCAGAGGAGATACATGTAGATACCCCTAGAGGAATGTTGAGACTACAGAAGGAGTGGGGGACCACCCTGGGGGCCAGCAGTGGAGGAGGTGGTCAATGAGTTAAGAACATTTGCCACTACTGCTACCCCTGCCATGCTCCAGTGCTTTAGACCAGAGACAGCATCATAGTCAGAAGATGGACAGGCAAAAGACTACACATGGGCCGTATGTGAGGCTCAAGCCCAGTGGATTTATAAGCCGAGCTCAAGGGTGGGAGAGGTGGTGTGATAGGCAGTCTCTAGGATGGTCCTCATTGATCCCCATCTCCTGATATTCACGTTCTTGAGTAATCACCTTTCTTCGAGTGTGGGCTGGACTCACTACTTGCTTCTAATGAATAGAATATGGTAGAAGTAATGATACGTCACCCCTGAGATTAGGGTACACAGAGACTGTAGCTTCTGTCTTGAGCATTCTCTCTCTTAAAATTTTTAGCTGAGAATAGCCAGCTGCCATGTTGTGAGGCAGCCCAGTGGCACAGCCCCTGTGTGAGGGAGCAAGTCCTGCTAGCAGCCCTCTGGGTGAGCTTGGACGCAGATCCATCAGCCCCTGGAATCTTCAGAGGACTGTAACTTCATGGAGACCTTGAGCCAGGGACACTCAGTTAAGCTGTTCCCAGACTCCTAAACCACAGAAACAAAGATAATAAATGTCTACTGTTTTAAGTCTCTAGATTTGGGGGTAATTTGTTATGCAGGAATAAATAACTAATACAAGTGGAGAGAAAACTCACTGTATAGATAGTGTTCAAAATTCTGGAGCTAGATGAGATACCTAGAGGAAGTGCGTCATTAGAGAAGAAGACCAATGATAGAGCCTTGAGGCTCCAAGGTCAGAAGTGGAGGAGGGACCAACAGAGAGCACTGTGAAAAAGTGGCCAGTGAGGTACAGGAAAAACCAGGGAAGGAGGGGGTCCTCAAAGTCCAATGAAGAATATGATTTTAGAAGGGAAGATTTTCTTTTTTTTTTTTTTTAAAGTAGGCTAAATAAGATGAAAACTGAGAGTTGCTTATTTACTTGGTAAAATGGAGACCGTTAGAAACCATAATAGAAGAAATTTCAGTAGAGTGATGGAGATAAAATCCGATAAATGTGGATTAAAAAGAGAACAAGAGGTGAGAAAGTGGAGAGAGCTCATATGAGCAATATATTCAAGGAGTTTTGCTATAATAAAAATTATAAAAATGGGGTAGCGGCTGGAATGGCACATGAAATAAAGGAAAGTAATTTAAATATGGGACATATTACAGCACGTTTGAATTGATGGGAAGGAGTTAGTAGAAAGGAAAGACTGATGTAGGAGAACAGGGAAATAGGTTAGTTTCACAAGCTATTGTTTCAGTTACTGTAGGCAGGAGAGGATGGTGTCCTGTGTACAAGTGGATATAGAGAGGAGCGCTTATTGTTTGTCTAGGTTTGCAAGAGACAAGTCAGATTATAGGCAGAGATGCAAGCGACTGGTATAAACAAGTGACGGGAAATGGTGTAATTTTTCTTTTGATCCCTATTATTTTCTCATTGAAATAAGGGAGATGGGTGAGGAGGAGCTGTTGGCTGTTTTAAGAGAAGGAAGGTTTTAGATAGGTTGTTCAGGGGAAGAATGAACTATGAGAAAAAGGTAATTGTGTTGCTGAGATTTATAATAAAAAATGTAACATCAGGTGAGTCTGCATGATTATGATGGCGCTAATAAGACTGTGTTTGTGGCTGGGTTTGGTGGCTCACGCCTGTAATCCCAGCACTTTGGGAGGCCAAGGTGGGGGGATCACAAGGTCAGGAGATCGAGACGATCCTGGCCAACATGGTGAAACCCTGTCCCTACTAAAATACAAAATATTAGCCAGGAATGGTGGCGCATGCCTGTAGTCCCAGCTACTCAGGAGGCTGAGGAAGGAGAATCGCTTGAACCCGGGAGGTGGAGATTGCAGTGAGCCGAGATCACGGCACTGCACTCCAGCCTGGTGACACAGCAAGACTCTGTCTCAAAAAAAAAAAAAAACAAAAAAGATTGTGTTTGTGTTGTTTTCCTCCAGCTCAGCTACTCTGCTGTGGCTGTGGATGAAGAAGAAGGGTGAAGTTAACCAGGGTTTGGGTTTTGCTCTGGGAACGTGGCACAGGAAAAAAGAGACAAAGGATCAGAAGGTGTTTGTGAACTGTGATCATAATGATGGATCATGGCATCTAAGCTGAGTAAATAAGGAAAGAAGGGAATGCAGGAATGGGGTGATGGACAGGAAATAAATGATGAGATCATCAATTAGAGGTCAGCATGGGGTTTGCATGCTGGCAACTTCCTCCACTGTCTTCTTCCCTTATATAATCTCTCCATCCCTTGGTCGCTGGCTTGCAGCCCTCCGGCCATAGGAAACTATTTGCCACCCCCTCAGATAGATCAGGCTGTTAGGTACATGCACTTGCATTTTTGCATATGCTTTCCTCTTAGTTTAGAACACTTCATTTCTTTATCAAACTGTTCTTTCTTGACTCTAACAATCACTTCCTCCATGGTATGCCTCTAGCAATGATCACAGTGTCCTGTAGTTATATTTTATGTACTTTAGTCAGTTTCCCTAATTAAAATGTGAGTCTTGTAAGAGCAGAGACCTTATATTATTCATGTTTGTATTCCTGGCACAGGGCCTGGTCTACATGAAATAAATGGCCTATGTTCCTATGTTTTTCTGGCATAAAAGAATGTTTTGGGGGAACTGCAGTAAAGACAACGGATGAGGAGCCTCCTCTCACAGAATATTTTATTTCCACTCTCACGTCCTCCATTATAATATTCAAGAGGCATATGCTTTTTGAGAGTAAATATATTTTAATAGTACTTTTATGTAGTTTCCTCGTGTATTTCTTAATTTTTATATCAGCTTCATTTATAAACAGTAACAAAGTAGAAATAAAAGTAGGATCCTTTAGCTAGATCCACAGCAACCCTCTGTATACAGAGGAGACAGAAACTCCTCAGTGACATCTACTTTATTCTTTGTGGACAGGTAGGTGAGTCAGTAAGAACATGTGTAATAACGACAAGGTTACAGGTTAAATTTCGTGAGAAGCATGTTGTCTTTCATATTTATCTATCCAAATTTGTACATAATGGTGCGGAAATGTGAACGAATTACTCTAACTCTACCAGCTCTTCTGGAAGAACCCCTCAGTTCATGAAGTGGAAACACAGTAGTGATTGCATAGATAACATGGAAGAGCATTCACTTGGCAACTTTGATTAATTAAGAGTTAATTCAGAATAGCTTATAAAGATGGAAATAGTAAACTGAGCCAGAGAGATTACCAGGCAAAATTCTTGTGGAGCAAAGAGAGAGGGAAAAAAAGAGACAAGTAATTAAATGTAACATATAACCGTGTTTATAATGAAAATATAGGTCAAAGCTCACTAGAGCAAATATTACGATGACACTTTCTGCCCAGAGGAAAAAAATTGTAAACCCTAGTTTAGGATCCATTTTTAAGCATGATTACAATGCAAAACAAAATTACAGTACAACCAACTAACATTTGCAATTCCATAGGGCTTATTGTCATATTTATAAAATAGAAACACGGAGTTCTGATAGGTATTATTATCATTTTGTCATTTAATGACATGAGAAAAATTAGCCTAAAGTTGAACAAAGAACATGAAAATCAGAAATATTATTTTATATTGTTCCAAATTGACATTGGTGTCACAGGAATAAAAAAGAAAATATTAGTGTTGGTAATAAAAAATGTTATGCGCTAGAATAAAAGGATATTCTTCCATAGAATAGACATATTTTATTCTTTTTAAGGACAGAGAAGACATTTAATTATTATGGTTATCACTTATTATTATTGAAACAAACCAGGTGTAAGACCTTTCTCGAAGTGCAGATTCTTTAATTAAAAATTATTACTAATTAACTTATATCCTCTACTATGCCAAGAAAAATCTTGGCCATGCTGGCAGTGCTTAAAAATTTAGAAAGTGGCTACATTTGTAGAGGTGTAATTTACTATTAAATTTTATTAAAGTAGATAATATTTTGATGACGGTAGAAAATGTTTTTATTACAACATACATAAGGATGCCCTTAAGCTTATCCAATTTTTCATTTTTGAGTGAGTGTACTAAAATTTCTCCTGCAAGGCAGTGGATGAAATTTCAATCACGTAAGGGTTAAAAACATTGGTTAGAATTGAAGTATATTCTGTTTTCTAGAATTCACATGAATAGTTTGGAAATGCTATCACAGCACATTAAATGTTATTATACTGATTATTTATCACATGGTTAATTATGCCTAATGCAGAGTGAGAGTTTACCGCAACTGATTATAATTAGATGTGTTTGGCTGCAGTTAGAATTCATAATGGTGCAAGGTTTATATTTTCGCTTGGTATGTGAAAGGGAAAGGCTTTGGTAATGAATTTATGGCAATAATTAGGTCATAGATTTACTGCTAAATGCATTACAGTTAAGCAATTCTATATATACATGTCTCAGGACTGAATGCATGTGCACATATTTATCTGCAAAACATAACCAAAAATGCATTAAATCGCTGAAACAAATTGGTTTTCTTTTGCCATCTGGTTTTTAGGTCATTGTTTCCAAGGCTCTTTGAGATCACTGAATTGAGAGGTGTGACTAGAAGTCTTTATATATATATTCAATAGTGCAAGACTCATTGAAATTGCTGTAATAAATGAATACCAAATTCAGTTACATATTTTCATTAGTCTGGGCATCTATGCAAGTAAAGCCTGTTAGCTGGGAGGGATTACAGAATAGTGCATCTAAAATTTCCTTGCACAGCACAATAAATGCCTTCAAAAGGATGTCAGCATACCTCTTGTCCTTCCACTTTCTGTAGTCAAGAATTTTATTATAATAAGTTCTTTCAAAATTAAGTTTCTCAGGTTGGCAATTGTGAATATGACTATTTCGATTTTACTTTTATCCTCTTACGTGCAGGGAGCAAACTCACCTCAGAAGTCACATCAGAAAGTCCATTTAGACTTTTTATTTTTGAAGTACATAATTCAAATTTAATTTTTAAATTTTATATATTTTAGTAATAAAATACATTTCATACATTTAAATGTTGTCACAAGATTTTGTTGTCTATCCTGTTTAGTATTTTGATAGTTGCCTGAAAGTTGGGAAGAAGAGCTAATATTTCAAATGACAAAATAAAAGCTCAGAGATCTGCTTCCCGCCGTGCCCCGCGGCCAGCCGGGGCAGCCGGGAAGCGGGTGGGGCGGTGCATCACTCGAGTCCGCTCCACACCGTCGTCGCCGCCGCTGCTGTGGTCGCCGGTTGGCCGAGGGGCCGCGATAACTGGTTGCCCGCGGTGTGAGCAGAATTCGGTATGTACCGCCGCCAGGAAGATGGAGGGGCCTTTGTCTGTGTTCGGAGACGCAGCCGTGGGGAGGCGATCCGCTCCCAGAACGTTATGGCTGCAGCTTCGATTGACAATATTGTAAAAAGTTCTCTTGGTCCGTTGGCTTGGATAAAATGTTGGTGGATGATATTAGTGATGTAACTATTACTAATGATGGTGCAACCATCCTGAAGTTACTGGAGGTAGAACATCCTGCAGCTAACATTCTTTGTGAACTGGCTGATCTGCAAGACAAAGAAGTTAGAGATGGAACTACCTCAGTGGTTATTATTGCAGCAGAACTCCTAAAAAATGCAGATTAATTAGTCAAACAGAAAATTCATCCCACATCAGTTATTAGTGGCTAACGACTTGCTTGCAAGGAAGCAGTGCGTTATATCAATGAAAATCTAATAGTTAACAAAGATGAACTGGGAAGAGATTGCCTGATTTTAATGCTGCTAAGACATCCATGTCTTCCAAAATCATTGGAATAAATGGTGATTTCTTTGCTAACATGGTAGTAGATGCTGTACTTGTTATTAAATATACAGATATAAGAGGCCAGCCACATTATCCAGTGAATTCTGTTAATATTTTGAAAACCCGTGGGAGAAGTCAAACAGAGAGTATGCACGTCAGTGGCTGTGCACTCAACTGTGTGGTTGGATCCCAGGGTATGCCCAAGAGAATCATAAATGCAAAAATTGCTTGCCTTGACTTTAGCCTGAAAAAAAAATGAAGCTTGGTGTACAGTGGTCATTACAGACCATGAAAAACTGGACCAAATTAGACAAAGAGCATCAGATTATCACCAAGGAGAGAATTCAGAAGATCCTGGCAACTGGTGCCAACGTTATTCTAACCACTGGTGGAATCGATGATATGTGTGTTAAGTATTTTTTGGAGGCTGGTGCTATGACAGTTAGAAGAGTTTTAAAGGCATTGCTAAAGCTTCTGGAGCAACTATTCTGTCAACCCTGGCCAATTCGGAAGGTGAAGAAACTTTTGAAGCTGCAATGTTGGGACAGGCAGAAGTGGTACAGGAGAGAATTTGTGATGATGAGCTGATCTTAAAAACACTAAGGCTCATACATCTGCGTCGATTATCTTACGTCGGGCAAATGATATCATGTGTGGTGAGATGAAGCGCTCTTTACGTGATGCACTTTCTGTAGTGAAGAGAGTTTTGGAGTCAAAATCCATGGTTCCAGGCGGGGATGCTGTAGAAGCAGCCCTTTCCATATACCTTGAAAACTGTGCAACCAGCATGGAGTCTCAGGAAGAGCTTGCTATTGCAGTTTGCAAGATCACTTCTTGTTATTCCTAATACACTGGCAGTTAATGCTGCCCAGGACTCCACAGATCTGGTCACAAAATTCAGAGCTTTTCATAATGAGGCTCAGGTTAACCCAGAACGTAAAAACCTAAAATGGATTGGTCTTGATTTGAGCAATGGTAAACGTGGAGACAACAAACAAGCAGGGCTGTTTGAACCAACCATAGTTAAAGTTAAGAGTTTGAAATTTGCAACAGAAGCTGCAATTACCATTCTTCGAATTGATGATCTTATTAAATTACATCTGGAAAGTAAAGATGATAAACATGGAGGTTATGAAGATGCTGTTCACTCTGGAGCCCTTAATGATTGATCTGATGTCTCTTTTATTTATAACAATGTTAAATGCAATTGTCTTGTACATTGAGTTGAGTATTACACATTAAAGTACAACAAGCTGTAAAAAAAAAAAAATTCAGACATCTATATTAACAAACCTACACATGTGCCCCTGAACCTAAAATAAAAGTTAAAATAAGAATTCATACATCTTACTAGGCAGAAATCAATTCTTTGTAATATAATAGGAATATGTATAAGTCCATCAGTTAGTTCAAAATTAACAGGCAGATGATGAAGTCTTAACTTTGCAGCAAAATGTCAAAAATGCATTTGGGTTTTAGTGAACCAAAGGCTTAAGAGTAGCCAAATGGTGCTTAAAAAGTTAAAACTAAGAGAACTGTGCTGAGGTTAAGAATGGTTAATGAGATTCCTGGATCTAAGGTATTTGCATCATGTCTCCTGGCCTGTGTTAGGGCCGAGGTGCTGTAGGGGCATTCCTAATTTGGAGTCCATCATGGTGAGATGACGGGAGAGGAGGTAGAAGCATTCCCAGGGTGGTTGAAGTGAACCTGGGCAGACACAGAAGAAATTGATAAGACCTGACCTCCAAGGGAGAATTGAGGTCACTGCACGTGCTCAATCTGGAGAAGAAAAGACATCATGGAGACTCAACTGTGTGCCAAAAATTAAACACTGTCATTCAGAAGTGAAAATAAGTTTATTTTTCAGTGTTCTGAAGCAACTAGAAGTCAAAGGGATGAGAATATTTATATTATTTCAATAAAAGAAACTTTCCTAACAGAGGCATGAACCAGCACTGGGACTGCTCATCTCACAGTGAGTCCCCAGACATCTGAAGTGTGCAGATGGGAGCCAAATGCCCAGCTCTTTCAGGCATAACATGTGGAGGAGAGTCGTATGACATAGGAGCTTTGCTCTGATGACCTCCCAAGTCCCTAACTTCTTTATGGTTCTTTAGGTTATCTGGACATTTTAGGAGGCATATTTTGTTATTGTGTTCAACAACACATGAAAGCATCTGAGGTTAATAAGTATTCCATCTGGGAAAAGAGAAACAGAATTGTGAACTACTGAAGGCCAAAATGTATATAACGAATGGTGGAGTTTTTAACTTCAGATTCCTTTTTTCAGTCCTGTGTACAATGAATATTTCTGCTGGTGATTACTTTCAGTTGCAACATTATAATTCACAGAATTGAGTAGGAATTACAAAATATAGAAAAAGAAAGAAAACCCAAAACTGTTAGAATCCACATGAATTTTAATGATTTATTAGCATATGCACAAAGCGTGAATGTTAAATATGGCAAATTGATTGATCTGAGGCAAACTTCCAAGGGGAAAAATTGCTACATACTCTCTCTCTCTCTTTCAGTTAACATCTGCCATGTAGTGGAGGTTCCAGAGAAAAAGTGAGAGAAGCTGAGTCTGCACCCTCAACATGGAGGAAATAAGCTCTCTTAGGACCAAGAACAGAGGACAGAGGAAGGACTCCAGCATGATGGGCACCAAAGGATTTTGGTCCTTCTGAGAAAGAGGAGGTAAAGTGAATCCGTGTGGTCCTTGCAATTGTTGGTGGTAGTGGGGTGTTGGAACTAGGAAGGATCACCCTTGGAGTCTGAGAACATGTAGAGGAGAAAAGCAACAAAAACCCTATGTCCAAGAGAATGTCACTACCACTGCTGAGGAAGTGGTAGTAGGTAAAGCTTGCTTTGCAGAACTAGCCAGGAGAATATTTATTGGGGGAGGTATCAGCAGATTGAGCCCCTCAGGCCTGAGCTGTTATCTAATGGTGTTTCTGGGCACTGACATCAGAATTAAAGAACATTTGTGAGTCTCCAGCTTTTTCACAACCTGTGGGGAAGCAGAGAACTCTAAGGGGAGAGGGAGGAGCAGAGTTGTCTGGCAATGGATGGTTCACTAATGGCTTGCAGGTAGCAGAGAGAGAGAAAGAGAGAGAGTGTGTATGTGTGTGTGTGTGCAGTTGTGTTCAGAGACACTTTTCCACCCTTTAGGACAATTGCTTAAGGAGTACCTGTAAGGAGGGAAACTGAGACTTTAAAATATTTTCTCCTTTTACTGCTAAATAGTGAAACACAATCCAGAACCATATGGAGTAAGAGTGCAACTTTTCAACATTTTCTTGTTGCTTTTAAGGCAGAATGGTCCCTTCCACCTTGGCAGAAGGGAGAGCTGTTGATCTGCCGTTGCTCTGTAATAACCATCTAGGGTTCCAAGCTGGCCCAAACCGAGCTTCGGCTTAATGAATTATGGAGGCAACATACCTTTTAAATAAAGCCCCGCCTGGGAGAACTGCAAAAAAGAGAAAAAAAAGTACCAGTAGGAAGACTGCATGTGGTGGCTCATGCCAGTAATCTCAGCAGTTTGGGAGGCCAAGGCGAGAAGATCACTTGAGCTGAGGAGGTTGAGGCTGCCGTGAGCCCTGTTCACGGCACTGCGCTTCAGCCTGGGTGACAGAGTGAGAATTTGTCTCAAAGAAGAAAAAAAGAGTACCTGTAAGGAAAACAAACAAACAAGCAAACATAAAAGCAATAGAGCAAGTGCTGTTGTTTAAAAGCGTTCCCAGCACCATTAGCATCTGGGTACCTCCATTAGCATGTCTTTTTCTTTTTGTTCCCTATATCTAGGCCTTATCACAAGCCTGTTATTTATCCATCCCTCTGCCACTCTCTGACTTAGGTTGCATCATCTCTTGACTGGATCACAGCCACGGCATTCTAATTACCCTCTCTACCTATCCTCTACCCTGTAGCCAAAGCGATCTTTTTAAAAAGCAAAACAGATTATATCATCCTCATACTTAATGCACTTCAGTGGCTTCCCCTTTCCTCTGAGGGTAAAGGCTAAAGTCATTACCGTGGCTTATGAGCCCTGATGTAATTTGGGCTCTACTCCTGTTTCATGAGTACTACCCTCTCTCTCTTCTTTATTCTCTGCCTACTGTAATGTGTGGAATAGCTGCTGTAGGAACAGCACAGATGAAACTCCACCAGAGGACGTGGAGAGATTTGGAAACAGGAAAAAGGCCTTACTGCCAGTGTGCAAATATGAAATAAGAGAGATAATGAGAAAATAGATCTGAGGCTTAAAAGAAGAGAAAGTTCAGTGTTTCAACGGCAACCAGGAAACAAAGGATTCCTTCAGGGTTAAGGCCCGGTTTGGATACCAGCTGCCATTTCCCGTTACAGATTGAAAATTTTGCAAGAGCCTGCCTATTACTAAGCTTCATGACATTCCTCTCTGGTCTTCATGATAGTCTGCAGAGTCAAGGGCTGATCACAGCTAAAGTCCAAAGTCCTTTATGAATTTTCATCAAAATTAGATTTCCAGAAACTATGCCTGCTCACAGTGGCTTTTAGGTATATGATAGCAGAGCCAGCAATTCAATATTCTTTATGGAGAGTTGGAAGTGAACCAGCATAATTCAACTGAAATTAGACAGTGTAGGGGTTAGGGGTATCTCTCAAAGGATAGGTGGGTGAATTGAAGTATTAATTAATTATTAATTAATAGGTGCTATAATAAGTGAATGCTGATGGTTCAGTGGCTTAATAGAATATGTTTCTTGCTCACATAAAATCCAAATCGAGTGTTTGTAGATGGCAATCCAGGCAGTGATTCAGCAACTTGAGCTTATTCCATCCTGTCAGTCTTCCATCTCCTGCAAACCCTAGAGTCCAGTAATTTCAGTGAGCAGATGGGGAAAGAATGATGAGGAAGGCACAACTGCTCTTTATCTACTTCAGCCTAGAAGTGACTCACTCTGGCTCATGTTCCATTGGTGAGAACTGGTCATATGGCTCTATCCTAAATGAAAGTTGGGTAGCTGCTTTCCAGAACAACACCATGGAAGAAGAGTATGTTTTTGGTAGAGAGCTGGTAATCTCTGCAACAGAGTGAGAGAAAAATCATGTTTCATCTGTTGATTCCTACCCATTATTATTATTATTATTATTATTATTATTATTATTATTATTGTTTTAATTTTAAGTTCAGGGGTACATGTGCAGGTTTGTTACATAGGTAACCTTGTGTCGTGGGGGTGTGTTATACAGATTATTTCATCACCCAGGTATTAAGCCTAGTTATTTTTTCTGATCCTCTCCCTCCTTCCACCCTCCCGCTGTCTGATAGGCTTCAGTGTGTGTTGTTCCCCTCTGTGTGTCCATGTGTTCTCATCATTTAGCTCCCACTTATAAGTGAGAACATGCAGTATTTGGTTTTCTGTTCCTGTGTTAGTCTACTAAGGATAATGGCCTCCAGCTCCATCCATGTCCCTTCAAAGGACATGATCTTGTTTTTCTTTTTCTTTTTTTTTTTTTTAACCTACTCACTATTATGTATTAATTTTTCTTCCCTTAGCAATAATCACTAAGTTGAATTATTTATGATTTGTTGACTGAATCTAAAAACAGTTGGACTCTCTCAGGAGAGGAGAGAGGCTGGTAGGATTTCCCGTTGTGAGAAAGTTTGCTCCATATAGTTTTTGTCTACAGGATGAATAAGCATTCTTTCTCTCACTGTGGTAGTGGTAGGGTGTGGGAGATCGCGAAATTCTTGTTTGTTTGAGATCTGCCTTGTACTCCCACTTTGACTCATGTCCAATGACTTAACGGCATTTTATATTGATCACACACATAGTTGAGGGGCTTGGTGGAGATATTATTTACTAGCATGAATTTTTGTGTGTGAATATTATATAGTAAGAAGTAATGTTGTTCAGCATATGCATTTTCTTTGAGACATGAAATAAGACAATGAGTTGTTTTTTTCCGTAATCCACTCACAATGGACAGAAAGAGTATTAACTAAAATGTTTGAGGGTGAAGAATAAGTTAAGAGTACATGGGGGAAAATTACCTGTTCTACTAAGTAGGAATACTTAGTATTGTCTGCTAATGCAGAGGGCTGGGCCAGAGAAGGTGAGTAAATGTTAATATAAGAGATTAACACGCTATGGTTGGGTGCAGAGTCTGAAGTGGATCCTTTGATATTGTTGTTTTATGCTCTACTACATCTAATTAGGTAGATGACAACTTTAAGAAAACCCTTTCTTCCTTTACTAATGCCAAGGAGGATCAGCTCAAGAGCCTTTTGTATGTCTTTCTTTCTCTGATGTTCTTCATGTTTGAACATTGGAAGGACAGAGAAAAAAATCATTTGCTTAAGAAGAGCAAATAGACTGGGCACAGTGGCTCAGGCCTATAATCCCAGCACTTTGGGAGGCCAAGGCAGGCAAATTACCTGAGGTCAGGAGTTCGAGACCAGCCTGGCCAACACAGTGAAACCCCATCTCTACTAAAATACAAAAATTAGCCAGGCTTGCTAGTAGGTGCCTGTAATCTCAGCTACTTGGGAGGCATAGGCATGACAATCGCTTGAACCCGGGAGGTGGAGGTTGCAGTGAGCTGAGATCATGCCACTGCACTCCAGCCTAGGCGACAGTGCAAGACCGCCTGCCCCCTCACCGCCAAAAAAAAAAAAAAAAAAAGCAAATAAATGTTCTGTGACTCTAATGGTTGGAGGTTGGGGAGACAGAGCAGGGTATCTGCTATGAGGGAAAATTAAGAAATATGGATTCATCAACTGAAATTTTATTCAAGTCCCATGTACTTACCTAGGATGGCATTTTAGTAACTGGTGCTGACTCAAACAATGTTTTTCTGAGATATTTTACCCAGATTAGAAACAGGCGAAAGCATCTTGGCCTACTGTTAGGATTCACTTTCACAGTTAGCCCAATCTCGTGGTGGTTGTATATTTGCAATAAAATACATGGGTGGACAGAGCAGAGGATTATCCCTGAGATGTAGAATAGAAAGATTAAGGCTGTGACATCAAGATGATTCCACTGCATACAAAGCCTGCATTTCTTCAGATATCAGGAATATCTGCCAAGGGGAGGCCATCAGAGAGTTCCATGCACCGAGGGTTCTATTATCTGTCAGAACACAGATCTAGACCTAAGCAGTGGGCATTACTAGCAGGCACAATTTTCTAAATATCAATATCATTAAAATATGGAAACAGTGAGAGTTGTCTCAGAATGGAGTAGGCCACTTTGTATGATGGAGTCCTCCATTATGCTGGACAATGGTTAGGGGTTAAATACTTGGGCTGGATTTCAACCAAGTGACTTCTGAGAGACTGAATATACAAATGGACAATGGCTGGACCATACATAAAAAGAGAACCCTGATCCACAATCTGCAGCAACCAGCCCAGGAAATCAATTCACAGTCTCTAGTAACCAGTCCAGGAAGCAAACCCACTATCTATAAATCAGACATGTAGGAAGTCAGATCATTATCTCTAGCAACTGGTCCAGGGAGCCAAACAATAACCCCTATAACAATCAGTCTCAAACAACCAGGAATTGATTAATAACTGGCAGCTTCCTTGATTTTTTTTCCCTTTTTCCAAGTTAGGTCCAACCAGAAAAAGCCAAATATGCCCTCCTAACCAATCACACAGGTTGCCCTGCTTCTAGTTAGCCCATTGACAGCTTCCCTGTGCCAACAGCCTCCAAACAGGGCTGACCTGAAACCTTTGCCTTTTTCTGCTCTAAAGCTTTCCCACTGCCCTGCCTGCCAGTCTCTGCCAAAATGCAAGTGATGGAGGCTCTCTTGCTAGAGCAATCTCTGAAGAAATAGCCTTTACTTGTTCTCATTTGCTTGGTCTTCATTTATTTTCACAGTTCTCATGATCTTCTGATATTTAGATTCTAAAAATCTAAGTAACAGGAATTCTAAAGACAAATTAGCGCACCCATTAGCCTGTGCCAATTTCTCAGTATTGTGATATCACCGCCTCCAGGTTTTTAGGCTCACGGCATTGGAGGTGCCTGCGGTAGGGGAAAGAGCCTGGTCTGGGTAAAAAGCCCAGGTGCACTCCTTGCTGGGAACATCTCCTGCCTGTGCGACCCTGTGTCTTCAAGATTCTCTCCTTATCCCTCAAATGGGGGTAGTACTAATTCACCGTGTTTTGTTTTTTTTTTTCTTTTTTTGAGACAGAGTCTCACTCTTGTCCCCCAGGCTGGAGTGTGATGGTGCAATCTCGGCTCGCTGCAACCTCCACCTCCCGGGTTCAAGCGATTCTCCTGCCTCAGCCCCCTGAGTAGCTGGAATTACAGGCGCCTGCCACCACACCCGGCTAATTTTTGTATTTTTGGTAGAGACGGGGTTTCACCATGTTGGCCATGCTGGTCTCGAACTCCTGATCTCAGGTGAGCCACCTGCCTCAGTCTCCCAAAGTGCTGGGATTACAGGCATGAGCCACTGCACCCGGTCCACGGTGTTCCTTTTTTGAGACGGAGTCTTACTCTGTCACCCAGGCTGGAGTGCAGTGGCATGATCTCCACTCACTGCAACCTTGGCCCCCGGGGTTCAAGCAATTCTCCTGCCTTAGCCACCTGAGTAGCTGGGACTATAGGTGTGCACCACCACGCCTGGTTAATTTTTTTTTTTTTTTTTTTTTTTTAGTAGAGATGGGAGTTTCACCATGTTGGTTAAGCTGGTCTCAAACTCCTGACCTCAGGTGATCCGCCTTCCTCGGCCTCCCAAAGTGCTGGGATTACAGGCGTGAGCCACCACACCCAACTGTCACAGTATTTCTTATGGATTGAAAAATACAATGCATGGGAGAGTAAAAATAAATGTTTAAAGAGTTTGTGTTGTGCTTTCAGTTTCACCCAACACATAGTTTCACAGAACTTACCATGTGACCGTCACTGTTCCGAGTACTTGATGAATAAGTCCCCTAATCCTCATAACATCCCCATGATGTTGGTATTAATATTATACCCATTTTAACAAGGAGGAAACTGACGCTTGGAGAGATCCAGTGCTCTTGCAAAAGGGTACAAGTAGTGAGTAGTTTGTGAAGAACTAGGACTAGGATTTTCTCTTGGCTCTTCTGATACCTTGTTCATTACAAATTCTCACATTATTTATGAAAAATATGCCATGCCTTCACTAATTTCTTTTGATTTAGGCACAGCTGTGGCCCAGATTCTAACAACCTTTCACTTAGACTATGGCCACATTCTAAGTTGGACTCTTCATTTACAAGTTCTTACAAGAAATGGCAATAAAATGAGATTTTTTTTTCTATTAAAGGTAACTTATTTGATACTTCCCAAAAGTACCCAGTTGCCTTTGTTATCAAACTCCAAACCTTGTGCCCACAAACTTTCTAACAACTGTAACTAAAATGTATTGACCATTTTATTATACACCAAACTTTATACTAAACATGACATAGATAATATATATAATCTATATATAATCTCATTTAATATATATTTAGAAAAATAACTCAATATCACATGTGTTAACTCATATCACATGTATTATATCACATGTATTATACTATGTATTATGAGTTTTATGTACATCTCTTTTTTATGAAAATCTGATTTTATACATCTGCACTGTCCAATATGCTAATATTTAATATATTATATATATACATATATATAAACTCATTTAATCCTCATGGAGTGGGTACCATTTTGAGTCCTCGATGTGAGGATATTGAAGCTGAGAGAGACTGTATGACTAGCTAGTGGCCAGTGGATCTAGGCTAAGTCTGTCCAGTGTCAATTTCCAGGCTGACCACCTCTACTTCCTTCCTCCCTAACCTCTGTTTGCTTTGTGTTGATAAGTTTTGTATAAAGCTATCTATTTTATTTCCCATTCTACTCTCTTAAGTCAGCCTCGGGTATATAGTGTTTCATTCCAGAGTCTGTCTTCTTCTCCATCACTTTCCCCTCATCTCAATCAAATCAAATCAAATCCCTAGTCTCAGAAACACAGCTTGCCTCTCAATTGCTTTTTGGTGAATGCTTCCCAGGTTAATGCTATCAGATAAGCCCTCAACACTTGTAAACTTTACATATATTTTGAGTTGTTTTGATGCAGCTTTTTCAATCTCTTATCATTTAATTTACAACTGATCCTTACGTAGGTGTTCTGTTTCTTTTCTTTGTATCTCTTCACCCTAGTCTGTGCTAAATAGAAAACCGTAACATTACGGAAATCTCTGCCAGGCATGGGGAATGCTTTTATAAGTCTTTAGCCCTCTGAACTAACCAAGCTCTTCCAGCTACTTATCACTTATTCACTCATTTACTTTCACCAAGCTCCTAATCTACTTTCTCAGTTTCAACAAATATTTAGCATCAACTGCATGAACACACTACACAACCTGCATTCAAAGTTCAAACCTCATCCTAATAGTAAAGAACAAAGAAAACCTTGTATAACAGGTGCTATGAAAACAGTATCATTAATTTCTACTAATTCTTATTCCTCTAAAAAAAAAAGCAGAATTAGTTGGCTTCTTATTTAACTAGGTTCACATCTTTATTCTACTCATTTCCTGCCCTCACATTTCTGTACTTGACTAGGAAAAGGGTACATCATCATATAATTTGCCAGTCACAGCCCTTTCTTTTTATCTTGCTTTTGCCTTGCCGTATATTGTAATCACAGTGTTAATGTAAGCTGTAGAAAATCACATTTGTGTGTGGCCTTATCCTCACATAAATGTATCCTTTATATATAGTTCTGTAAAACACATAACTGCTTGCACAGATACATAGATGCACACAATCATTGGAGAATGTAGCTGGTAGGATGAGAAGATGCTTGGCTCAATAAAGGGAAAAGAAGTAAAGTCCAAGGGACCCTACTTCTATCTTTCCTCTTAGAATTGAGTTCTTCCTTGGCTCCCATGTTGTATTGTTTTAACTTAATATCACATGTATTATACTATGTATTATATGAGTTTTATGCATGTCTCTTTTTATGAAAATATGATTTTATACATCTGCACTGTCCAATATGCTAACCACTAGCCACACGTGGCCATGCTATACTTGGAATGTAGCTGGTTCAAACTACTCTAAGCCTAAATAGATTTCCATATTTCAAAGACTAGATAAGAAAAATGTGACATTAAATATCTCCTTAATAATTTTTAATTTTGATCATTTGTTAAAATAACATTTTACTATATGTAGTTAAAATGTATTTTATTTAACATTTAAATAAATATTTCTGTACCTTTTTAAAGGTATAGAAATTAATTTTACCTCTTTCTTTTTACTTTTAAAATATAGCTACTAGAAAGCCATCACATACATGGCTTTTGTTTGTGGCTCTTACCATATTTCTATGGGAGAGTGTTATTATAAATGTCAGTGATTGTGCAGATTGTTCAGACTTGCATATATGCATGTTGTGTGGTGTGTTCATGCAGTTGATGCTAAATATTTGTTGAAACTGAGAAAGTAGATTAGGAGCTTGGTGAAAGTAAATGAGTGAATAAGTGATAAGTAGCTGGAAGAGCTTGGTTAGTTCAGAGGGCTAAAATTTGCTGCCAGATATTTAAGAATCTAGGTATCATTAGATATAATGGAGATGCAGAGGCAGGAACTTTACAAACAAATGCTATGGGGTTGATAGAAAATAAGGTATGATAACTAAGGCATCCCTAAGATAGTTGACAAATATTTATTGAAGACATATTAGATGCCAAGTTCTGTTTTAAGCATCAGTGATACAAAATTGATTCACGTGTTACATTTTACCAACCCTCCATGAGCTCCTGACCTAGGGTGAGAGTAGAAATACATACAGTTAACAATGATCCAGTGAGACAGCTAGTCAGAATAAACAGTATTTGCTGAAATGCCATGTATACAGTACAAAGGAGTAAACAAGCTAAGTTTTAGAAGACCTTGGGCAGCCAAATGGCAATTAGATGAGAGTTTAATCATGTGAATGGGGGGTAAGGGCTCCACAGAGGTTGTCCTGAAATTCTTACTGCTTGTTTTCCTTGGAATAGTTCCGTAGGTAACAGGCTTGAAACAGAAGGGAGTTCTGGAAGTATTATCTGAGAGAGTTTTTAACTAACTTGATACCGTACTTATGGTAACAGAAAATGTGTTAAGTGTAAGTGACTAAGTGTGCATTTTAAGCACTGGCCAAATTTCCAACTGCCTAACAACAGAAAAACAAGCACCTGTAGGCTATCCCAGGCATTCTCTCTCCAGGTCTTATTTAGGTTTATTTGGTTGTGTTTGGGAGAGAAACCGGTTTTCAAGTGAAGCAGGTGTATCAACATGTTTGGGTCATTACTGTGTAATGCAGTAACCAAACTTTTTACATCCCTGTTATATTTTCTAGCAGCAAAGGTGATGTCCTCAACTGTGTGCCAGGCAGTGGCTGTACCATTATCTCATTCAGTTTTATGCCCATTCTAAATGCAGCATTTCATTTGGTGACATTTCCAAAGTAGTGTGTAGGAAAGTTGTTCATGTGATGCTTATTAAGGTCACAGGGCTAACATTTTTGCTCACTTCATCTGTGAGAACTCGATAGAGAAAAACACTTTGCCTTCTTTCAGGAGAGACATAAAACAGAGATCTGGTCCACTTGTGGATATCGAAGCACCTCTGTGGTCTCATGCTAGGGTAGTTGATTGGCTGCAGTGTCCTGGCAAAGCTTACATTGCCTGAACTGTGCTCATAAGGAGTTATTCTTTGAATTCATAGAGCTGAGTGGGTCAACAGAACCCATATATAGCAGTGAGAATCCAGAAGATAATGATAGGATGAGTGAAATTATCTTATTGATTTAATTGATCCATAGAGTTACTATAAAAATTTCCAATTCAACAAAAACATTTTTATTGCCTAGTAGTATACTTTTTCATATTGCTCAATAAAATTCTGTAAAAGAGGTACCGTTATCCCCATTTAAAAGAAGAAGAAACTGAGGCCCAGAGACATGAAATAATGGTCCATTGTTGCCCAGATAAGTTCTGTGTTTCTAATTCGATCTTAGGATTGTAGGCACTAAAACAAATGCCTTTCCTTCTATGCCATGCAACTACTCATTGATAGCAGTGAGGGAGGGCTTGCTAGGTAAATCTCGACTCCTGTCTACTCTGACATTCTTTTTCTTTCTTTTTTTCTTTTTTAGTGACCTGAATATGCCATTTAACTTCTCAGACCCCTTAAACAGAGAAAACCAGTTGCTTCTTTCAGTGGAGAATGAAAAAATATATGTCCTATTTTTAAAATAGGGAATATAATGGTGAGGCTATATTCCTGAAAAAAATGCAGAAACAATAACAATTTGAAATATGACAAAGTAATACATATTTCCTTTTCTGCAGTCACACACACACACACACACACACACACACACGCACGCACACACCCTGCTCTTTCGAACCTGATAGAATCTCATATAGCAATTACTCTTTTCTCCAAAATGGAAATGTTACAAAAATAAATTATTATTCTAAAATAGTATACTAAGCACATCCTATTTCCCTGGAAAGCATGCAAAAACTACAAAAAATGGCCCTCAAATAGTGGACTTAAAAAAATTTTTTTTTGCCTCTTTCTAGCTTCTCTTTTATTGCTCTTCTTCTAGAAGCTAGAATGTCTGTCCTAACCAACTGATAGTCATGTATCTCCCTTATTGGATCTTTTTCTCCTGGGAAAGTAATGGACTCTTCAGGTGCCTTTAGTTAGTTAGGGTTTAGAAACAGTGTTGGCAATTAAATAAAATAATTAGAAAATCAAAACTGGTTAAATAATTCAACTAATATTGACATTTTCAACATTTAGACTCTGATATTATCAGCCCCTAAGAAACAAGGATACATATACACCATGAATCCTGCCCTCAAGTAGATCAAAGCATTGTAGATGGAGAAATATACTGAAAACAAATGCTACATGCTAAACAGAAAGGGGGGTGCTGTGCGGAGGGAGTAATTATTTATAAAGGGAAGGTTGAGTAAGTTCACCAAAGAGTTCACAGAAATATCATCTAAACTATGTTTTGAAAGAGATTGCAAGAAGAGAATTCCAGATGAAGGGAAATCATGGACAAAAGCCCTGAGATTGAATATAACATTTGGATGTAAAACCTAAAGAAATAATTCTTGAATAACTTTTAGGTTACCTGACTCTTGTGAAGAAGCTCTATTTGGGTAGTTTGAATTTTTCTTTTTCCTCAAGGAACCTCAGATTATTCTGAATTAACAAATGGGTTGGTACAAAATATTTTGTAATATTTGATTGGAATGCTATCTTGTTAAATTTCTTTCTACTTAAACATGATCAATATACATTAATTTAGTTCATGTATTATATAGCATTCCAGAATAGGAATTAGTCTTGATGAAGCATTCTTCATGATGTTGCTGTTGGAAAACAGCAGAGTATCTCCAGACAACCTGTTAATTAAGAAAAAGTAAATTTATGAAAAAAATGACTGCAGTAAGAGTGAACACCACCTGCAGTGTCTCTGAAGAGGAAGTAAGAAGAAGAATATAGGGCTTTGCTGTCTGGGCTCAAGTTCTTTAAGGGAGAGTCTATTAAGGTAGGGAACTGATTGGGATTGGGCAAAGTTTGTGATAGAACAGGCTTTATATACAAAAAGATCAAAAGACAATGTTTGAATTCTCACCAAATAAGAAGAAAATAGTTTATTCAGCAATTTACATGAACATATTTATATACCATAAGTACAAATAACTAGCAATAGTGTTCTGAAAATGTTTTCCAAGTGCTCATTATTAGGAGCAAGTAAAATCTTTGGCCAGGGAATTATCAATGCTCTGGTGTGTTTTAGGTTTTATTCTTTTGTCACCGAGGCTGCTTCTGTTCTATAGATATATATATTTTTTCCACAGGTTATTGGTGAATAGGTGGTATTTGGTTACATGAGGAAGTTCTTTAGTGGTGATTTGTGAGGTTTTGGTGAACCTGTCACCTGCGCAGTATACACCAAACCCAATTTGTAGTCTTTGATTCCTCACCCCCTTCCCATCCCTTCCCCCTGAGTCCCAAAGTCCATTGTGTCATTCTTATCAGGCTGCTTCTGTTCTATTTGTACCTTTCTGCTTTGGCTGACTGAGAATAGTCAGTTTCCTGACTCAGGGAACATATTATTCACAGACACTTCTCAGTACAGAGTTGCTTAAAGATCAGATTTTTAATGCAGAGTCTTTATCCTCCCTATTGAAATATATCTATTACTCATGAATAACCAAATTCACTTCCTGAGAGATGTTTTAGTTATTATTATAGCTCTGGTTGATATCTCTATTTCTCTTGTCTCTGTCCTATCATTGAGGAAATGAGATGAATTGTATACTGTTGTATTATTTACTTAAAGCATTTAAACACCAGCAATATGATGTAGAATGTATATTATCTATTTCTTAAAGGTGATTAAATATCATTGAAAACACTTACTTGGGAATATACATACAATTAGACTACATTGAAAGGTTTTAATCTAGTAGTTCTCAACTTTGTCTATAAATTGGAATTACCTAGGGAAGTCTGAAAAATAATAATGACTGATCCCACCCCCAGAAATTCTGATTTTTATTGGTCCTGGGTGTGGAAACTTAAAACCTCTCCCCAGCGATTCTTGAACATGCAGCCAGGATTGAAGACTCTCTCTAATCGGACACATGCTCACAAAGTTGCTAAGCTACAACTGTTTTTACCAGAGGTCAGCTCTAGAGTATTTATACATTATCATAAATGAAGGTATAAATGATTTGTTATTGATGAAATGGGTGGTGTTTAAGACATGCTGATTCACTAGAAATATGATGCAGCCACCTCAGCCGTGCTCACACAGGACCTAAGAATGGAATGGTCTGAGCCACCTTTGCCCTGATTTAAGAGTGTCATCCACCTCATGTCCCAATGGAATATTAGCTGACTCCTTCCACTAGGGCATCTGTTTCCAATTAAACTTGTAAGGCTGGGACTTTGCGTATACAGAACATTTCATATGATTGTTTTCATGGTTGCTTGCTAATAAATGTTGGTATGTGTTACCACATTCAGTGTAAGGCCTCCTTTTATAATGGCATATCTCCCAGAGATGAGATTATAGTGGAACGACACCCCCTGCCCTCCCTTACCTTTAACCATTGGAAGTTAATGATAACTAACTTAGGGCCTTTTGCAACATGTATAGTCTTTTGTAGGGAGAAGTTTCCAGGTGAACTTCCATCTACAATAGAATTCTTCGGAAGCAGTGGTGGAGACACCATGAAACTGGAACTGCTCATGTAAAAATATTAAAATCTGCTTCAGTTGTGTTTTTATAATCTGTGATTTGGGCTGTATAGTTATGTTATCCAATACTCTGATAATTGCTGTGAAAAAAATCTTCTGAGTCTAACAGAATCCTAGCCCTTCTAGTCTGTCCCCATGATAAGTTTATTGGGATATCATTTATATACAGAAAAATGCACAGATATTAAATGTACAGATCAGCTGGCATTGAACAATTGAATACATCTGTGTAACTCTAATCAAGATACAGAACATTATCATCAGCCCAGAAAGTGTACTTGTGCCCCTTCTTATTTAATAACACCCTCCCACACACACACCAAGCATTGCTAATTGATTAGTTTTACTTAATCCATTATTTTATTTAAATGGAATCATATAGCACGCACTCTTGTGTCTGACTGCTTTTCCTCAGCATAATGCTTTTGAGATTTATGTGTTGCCTGTTTGAGTAGCCTGCACCTTCTTATTGCTGAGAAGTACACCATAGAATAAATGCCACAGTTTGTTTATCCATTCTCCTGCTGATGGTCAATGAGCTATATCCAGTTTTTAGCTATTATGACTAAAACTGCTATAGACATTTTATACAAGGCTTTTAGAGGACATGTTTTCCTTTCCCTTCAATAAATATCTAGAAGTGGAATTGTTGTCATGGGTAGATATGTGATTGCCATTTTATATGTCCACAACCAATGTATCAGAGTCCTAGTTGCTCCACATCCTAATCAATATTTGTATTCCATCTTTTTCATTTTGATCATTCTAATGGTGTGTAGTGTTTTGTTGTTTGTCATTGCATTTTTAATTTTCATTTCACTGATGACTATGTTGAACACAATTTTATGTGCTTATTCAATATTTTTTATATCATCCTTTATGAAATATCTATTACCTATTTTTAATTGGGTTGTTTACCATTTTGTTTTTGAGTTGCAGGGATTATTTGTTCTGAATTCCAGTTGTCTGTCATTTACGTGTCGCGCATATTTTTTCCCAGTCCATCTTCTTAATAGAAGTTTTGGTAAAAATAAGTTTTTAATTTTGATAAATTAGATTTATCACTTTTTTTCTCTTATAGATAGTGCTTTTTCTGTCTTATCTGAGAAATATTTGCCTATCTCATGGTTGAAAAATATACCTCTATGTTTTCCTCTACAAGTTTTATAATTTTAACTTTTACATTTGGGTCTGAAAATCATCTTGAAATAATTTTTGCAGATGGTAACTTTTCTTTTCCCATTGAATGTACTTTGGTGCTCTGGTTAAAAATCATCTGACAGTATATGTGTGATCCATCCCTTCTATTTTGAGAAACCAATTTAATCACCGTGAAATAATAGAAGAATGTGCAATTACATAATGAATTATGTGCCATATATGCTTACCAACGAAAGTGTTCTTGTTCACATAGCAGAAGACAAGCATCCTGTCATACTTCCCTTATTTCTCATTAAAATATTCAGGAAACATCATGAATCGTCATAAAATAGCAATAAAAGTAAAAAGCAAAAGTAAAATACCAAAATCTAAGGAATTTTTCTACTAACTGAGTTAGTCAAAATGGGTTGCCTTGTTGTGAATCTTTTTTCATTCATTATACTCAGCACTTAGTAAACATTTTCATTTTGGAGATTCATGTTCTTTAGTTATAAAACATTTTATTGTACTAGTTTTTTTATGATTATCTCCCCACCAGCATCTTATCTGTTCTCTTTCTGGAGTTCCTATTAGTTGCATGAAATATCTCCTAGGTGAATCCTCATTATTCGTATTTTTTTCTCTTACCCGTCTCATGGGCTTTTTGTCTTACTTTCTGGGACGTTATTATTATGGAGTATGGGCTATTTCCAGGATATTGTTTTCTAAGACTTCTTTTGAATGTTGTACTGCAGAAATTATACTTTAAAATTCCAAGAGCTCTTTTTTTGGATTTTTTTCTTTATTATACTTTTTCCTTATTTAATTGATCTGTTAACATCTTTTAATTCTATGACAATGTTATGATTATTCTTACCTGCCTTGTCTGTTGTCTGCACATTCTCTGTTTCCTCCTAGCTACTTTTCCCCATTTGTTCATTTTCCTAACTACATTTTATGCTGGATTCTTTTCTTAAATGCCAAATAATCATTGGCTGCCCATTCATTTGAGTGAGGAGGTAAAGACGTGGTTGGAAGATCGTTGGATAGGGGTAGGCTTATACACTGATAACCTTTACTCTAGGAAAGTCATATGACAAGCTAGTTAGCTTTGTCATTAAGGCACCTACATGTTAGTAGATGTGAGTCTTTCTTTTCTCTAGATAAAGGGTCCTGCAATATTCTGTCTGGAGACATCAGCTTAGCTGCTGCCATTCTGGAGCCAGGTGGGCAGGGGTTTGGGAGAGTGGCTCTGTGGTTCAGTATATTAATCCCCTGTTTTTGGTATGGCTGCACACTGGCCCATCTTTGTACCTGGGTTTGAGCGTGGGGTTACTCTTGGAAGGTTGCCCACAGAATAAATCTTTGGTATCTTGCTTTCCTCCTAGAAATTCTCCATTTTTGGCACAGATCTAACTGCTTCTGTATGAGTCTGATCTCACATTGCTATAAGGAAATACCCAAGACTGGGTCACTTATAAAGGAAAGAGGTTTAAATGACTCACAGTTTAGCATGACTGGAGAGGCCTCAGAAAACTTACAAACGTGGTGGAAGGCAAAGGGGAAGCAAGGCACCTTGTTCACAAGGCAGCAGGAAGGAGAATGCCAAGCAAAGTGGGAAGAGTCCGTTATAAAATCATCAGATCTCATGAGAACTCACTACCTCTCATGAGAACAGCCTGGGGGAAACCACCCCCATCATTCAATAACCTCCACCTGTTCTCTCCCTTGATACAGGGGATTCTAGAGATTACAATTCAAGATGAGATTTGGGTGGGGACACAAAGTCTAACCATGTCAGCTTCTTTCAATAATAACTTTTCAAAAATCACTTTATACCATTTGCTTATTCTTGCTTTCTATGGTATCTGATTTTTGAGTCATTCTGCATTGTCCTTTGTATTGTTATTCTGAGGCTCCACAGGGAACATCAACTAGTTTTCATTTGTTTACACCATTGTAGGCGCTTAGGTTTGACTCTTTCCCATTTTGCTAAGCCGCTGACCATTCTTTCACCTGTTTTCATATTTATAGAAATAGTTTGCATTATACATGTCTCCTTGCATCAAAGATAAAATTGAGTTTTCTCTTTCTTGTTCTGATTATTTTGGGGTGATTCTTTGAGAGGAGAAAAAAGTGAAAATCTTGTAATTATTTATCTTGGAATCACTCATCTAATTGACTTAAAAAAAAGAAACCCCTTTAGGCTAATATAACTATAAAAGAAGAAAAAACATGTCTATTTCTTTCTCTTAGTAGCAAAACTACTAAGATACTTGCATCAAACCTTACTTGATGAAAAAAATCTAACCTGAAAATGAAGGTGAGTGTAAATAGGACTACTTGTTTCTGACAAGTCATTGAATGAGTGATACATATGCTGAGTATAGACATGCTAGGGTTCTAACACACAATAGAATACACTCTTACTCCTACCTCTTTCTTACCTTAGATATTTTGTATCCCTGTTGCATTTGTATGCTGAATCTCACATAGGTAAGTATTCGTATAATCTTTATATAAATAAGTAAAAATGTTACCTTCTTAGGATATTAGGTGGCAATAAAGGTTAATTCCATATTTATTGTTCATGTGTATACTGATACAATCACTAGAGATGATACTTGGTGACTCACAAGATTAATTTCATTTTTATAAAATGGATCCTCTACAATGGATTACTTGCTGTATCTTGGAGCAAGGCAATTCTTGAGCTACTTCAAATATTTTTCCACTTTATTGGAGACTTAGTATATATTATCCTTCAAATGTGCTATAAATCCCTTTAAATTAAAAATACTTTTATGCTTGCAGTTGGACATCTTTTCACAGTTTTACAAAAGGAAGAATATAGCCATTCTGTTTTATTTTACTTAAGACCATGTATTTAAATTCTTGTTGGAAAGTGGATTAGGTAACTACCTATGAGAATGATCTAGGTGATACTTTTATTGGGCCATCAGCCCTTTCTCCTCTCATCCCATTGCTCATTAAGAGACTTATCTGACTTTCAGGATTTCTTGAGAGCCAAACCCTGGCAACGACTTCTGCAAATAACAAACAACAGAAGCTGGTTGGAGCGGCAGGGTAAGCAGACTGTCATCGGCAACTTTTTGGAATTAGGTCAAAGCGATACAGCAGCAATCCTTTTAACATTGCTGCAGGCTTTTACCATGCCATCAAGCTCTAATCAATCAAGATGGGAAGATAGGCCCGGCACAGTGGAATTAAAAAACTAGCAAGGTCAGCATCCTACACAGCATTAGATGGTTTCCACTTGTCCCCGCATCCTTCTTTTTTTTAGTACGTTTTCCCTAAAACTTTTAAATCTAGAGTAGGGAGAACATCAGCATTTAAAAAGAACATCAGCGTTTAAAAAGAGACATTGTAAATATGGCTGTGAAGATCACATGCTCCAAAAGACAATTAGGTCAACATATTTCTTCTTCTTTTTGTTTGCATGATGTAGGTTAAAAAAGATTTCTGCTAAAGAATGACTGAACTTACCTTACAGGATATATGGGATGGATCTGGAGGTGTATGGGATGTGTCTATATCTACATTGATAAACAAAAAATGAATTATTGGTTGAAAGTGGAGAAGCTGGATAATTTAAGATGAGGAAAAGGCAAAGCTAAAGATAATTCATATTAAGCTTAGCATGTTGTTAAAACTCACAAGCTATCATTTTAGATAATTTTTATAATAGACAATAACAGTGTTAAATTTCTTTTGGAAGGTAAAAGGAAAGAAAAGTTACCCTGATCATCATGGTGCAATTGTAAGAACTTAATGAAATTTTCTTCTAGTTTAAGATATTACTATACACAGCAACATTTAGCAGATTATGTAAAGTAACTGATTTCATTTTCTAAGAATTTATTTCTTTAATTTTAAATTTTGCCACTATAAGATTCAACTAGTTTTGTATTTAGCAGAAAATTTTATTTTTTGTTTTTGTGACAGAACCTTAAGAATACTGAATGATCTGTGCATGGGAGCCATCATTCTGCTAATTTCTTACAGGAATAAGAAATGTATATTGACTTGAAATCAAGTTTTAATTGTATGGCACATTTCTATACTAGTTTCCTAACACAGTATGCCAGCCATTGGACTTTGGAACATAAATAATCCTCAGTAACAGGAATACAGATTAATTCACAACTTTTAACTGTGATAACTTTCTCTCTTTGGAAGACATTTTTAGAGACATAAAACTGAATACATCTACCAGTACTGTTCATTAAAGCTTATAGTAAACGACTAACCTTCCCACATCTCTGACACTGAAAACTGTCAGGAGCGTTGATTTAGAAGAGGCTTATAGACAAGGAAATTCAGAGTCACAGAAAAAATTTAGAGATCATCTCTCAGCCAATACTGCCTAGATTTTTGCCTTTCTAAAATAATGCAGTCTTTATCCATTTAAGTGATAAATAAAATATTATTAAATACTCTGATGCTAATATTTACCCTTAGCACATGCACTCTATTAAAAAGTTCCTAAAGAAGCATAGCATGCTGAATCTTTTAAGGTTGGAAATCCATCCCTAAAGGAGAAATAGCCATCTTTCTTTCAAAGGATCATTTTAGCAGCTGTACTGTTCATTTTTGTCCATTTCTTGATATTGCCTCCATTAATTAGCTTCTTTTTCTTAGACTTGCTCGTAAGTCTAATGTCCTTTCACCAACTTTGATTTCTTGTCCTTGTTTTGAAACATTTTCTTTCATTACTAAAATTCTCAGAACGAGCTACTCTTTTTGCACCTGTTTTATTTCCACTCATTGTGAAATCTTTGCATTTTTGATCTTCGACTCTCATATCCAACAAAAACAATCTCCTGAAAGCTCTCACTTTCTGTTCGCCAAATACAGCGACCACGTTCTTGCCCCTAGTAGATTTTAATGTTCGGCAGCCTGCTGCATTCTGAAACCACATTTAAATTCTCTCTGTGACCAAAGTTTCTTAGCATGCATTAGCCTTTCAAAACCTGGCTCGCAGCTCCTTTCTTGCACCTTCCCTGCAGCATCTCCAAATCCTCCACTCTTCTGGTGGTCCAGACTCTGCTGTCACCCCCTGTACTGGCGCTGTCAGACCCTGCTGTTCTACTGTTCTCTATTTGGACTGCCTGTTCCTGTCCTTGTCCCTTATGTAACTCCTGAACATTTATTTTATTCATTTTATTCATCTTTCACCTTAAATGCCATTTTCTTCAAAAACCTAACCTTCTATCCTTCAATTCAAAATTAATGGGTGTTTCTTGTGTACTTTCAGATATTGTATTTCATTGTAGTTCTTACATTCATTAATTCATTATGCTGGGTCAACCAGACACATAATATCAAGAGCTCACACTCTAGTGAAGAAACATACTTGAAAAGATTTTAAAATGCTATCAAGTAGTATTGTAATGGTATGCCCATTTGCTCTGGGAGGCTAATGGAGGGGCTGCCAAAATTGTGTGAGGGAGCTGAGTAATGCTTCCTGGATGTGAAGCATGAATTGGAGTTCACCTAGCAAAAAATATGGTAAGGATTTTCTAGGGCTTTGTCCATCAATTCAGAAAACATTCACATAACACCTATTATGTGCCAGGCATTGTATTAGACACTGAAGATTAAAAATCGAAAAGTTATAACATCAACAATGGTGATAAAAACACCATTGGCACCTTCTTTCTTTCCTAAAGAAGACAAAGAACATTGACAAAAAAAAAAGTTTTTCTAAAATTCAGTCTGGACATGCTTTCTGAGTCTTTACCATATTCCTTTCATATGCTAGAGCTACATGTGTTAGCACATAGTAGGCACTCCAAAATATTTGTTGAAAATTGAGAACAAATGAATGAATACTCTTTACCCATAGTGGCTATCATTGCCATCGTAACTGCAGTCATGTATTTAAACAATTATATTTTGTGTGAGTATAAACACAAAATATGGAAGGTCTGAGGATCAACTAACCCACCATTGTAGCAGCCAGAGATGACTAAAAGAGGCAAGAGGGATTGAACAGAGTCCTAAAGAAAAAGTACGAGTTTATCAGACAAAGTGTAACAAGTTCATTTAGAAGCCAAGAATCACAGAGGCTGCATTGTATTCTGGAAAGGTTAATAACTGCCATGGCTGGAGAATAGGGGGAGTGTGTAGGAAGATTTGCTAAAAACACATTCTTGGTTGACACTGCTGTTGCTCCTTTGATTATGGATCCTGATTTCTGAGTAGTTGCCTCTGTCACTCTTGCCTCAGGGTCCCAGATACCAGTGGGAGAAGTTTTAGAGAAGGCTATGAGATTTATATCTTCATGAGATCTGCTTGACTGCATTGCGGAGACTAATTGGAGTCTGGAAAGGGAAGACAGAGGAAAACAAGAGACTATTTTTCACTACTTATGTGAAAGATGTAGGTAGCCTAGCCTGGAGTGAAACCATTGCAAATGCATTTAGGAGATAAAATCAGCCAGTGAACAGGGTTGGTGTTGGTGGAAAGTGGGAGCTGATGGCAAAACAGGTGACAAGGATGTCTCTTAGTGTTATGGCTTGTGGGCCCAGATAGATGGTGGTACCATCACTGAGATAAAGCATATAGGGGAAGCAATTCATATGAGGAGATAAGTTCTATGTCGGACATACTGTGTTTGAGGGTTTTTCTGTATTTTTTTACTAGGTAGCAAACTTCTTGAGGACAAGGCTTATGAATTGTCACCATTTTATGCTCAGAGATGAGCTTCTAGTAGGTGCTTATAATACAGGAGTTTCCCTGTCAATGTCATATATGTATATATTAATTTACATACATGGTCATTATATATTTATATGCTATATATATAAGTAAATATATATAAATATATGTTTTCCTTTTGCAAAAACACTTAGCTCTAGTGCTGAATTATGGTTATTCTACCTTGAAATTTAAACATTTCTTAAATTATGTAAAATATTTTAGTTTCATTATAAAATATTGGTACATGAAAGGAATTATCCCTTTAATGTAGTTCTTGTTTTCCACTTGTTTCAAGTGGTAAAAATAAGAAAATTAATTACAAAAACTTCTATAATTCTTTTTATTATACTTTAAGTTTTAGGGTACATGTGCACAACGTGCAAGTTTGTTACATGTGTATACATGTGCCATGCTGGTGTGCTGCACCCATTAACTCGTCATTTACATTAGGTATATCTCCTAATGCTATCCCTCCCCCCTCCTCTCACCCCACAACAGGCCCCAGTGTATGATGTTCCCCTTCATGTGTCCATGTGTTCTCATTGTTCAATTCCCACCTATGAGTGAGAACATGCGGTGTTTGGTTTTTTGTCCTTGCGATAGCTTGCTGAGAATGATGGTTTCCAGCTTCATCCATGTGCCTACAAAGGACATGAACTCATCATGTTTTATGGCTGCATAGTATTCCATGGTGTACATGTGCCACATTTTCTGAATCCAGTCTATCATTGTTGGACATTTGGGTTGGTATACTTTTATAATTAAGATCAATCCAAGATTATGATTTCATAAAGTTTAATTAGTGAAGAGAAGAGAACCTTTAGAAGTTGGGGACACTAATTAGGTATGTAATCTATAGCTTTTTTTTTTTAACTGGTTTGAAATCTCTTTATAGAATAAATTTGATAAATGGGAAGCATAAAAAGTGTGAATGAAACAACAAAATATTGTTCCTCTAAAGTAAGGCAGTAGAAGTTTCTCACTGTTATTGATTGCCTCTCTGTCAGGAATGTTGATCTTTTATGGATCCAGAGCCCACAGCTTCTAGTGACGCAGTTTGAAGATACACAAATAAAGCCATGCTAACCCCAGAAAATAAATTGCACAGAGGTATCTCCTGGTTGGCAAACAGCATGGACATTCTAATATTTGTTGCCAACAATTAGTCACCTGACTCCTTTTATGGGTGGCTATCTGGTGACTGATGTAATGGCGAGCGTGTATTGTTCTTATTGACCATGTATTAAGGAGCCATGGAACACAGACACTATACAGAACAGATTGTAAGAAATAACCAAGACGGATGAAGTGCTGGGTAAGAAAACAGTGACAAGTGTAAAACTGTCACATGATTAAATCTGGAAAAATACTCTATACAATGAGGGTATTTATTGCAGGAGCCACCATTGAATAATGACATCTTCATTCATCACATCTTTCATCCACTCTCCTGCAAAATGTTTTCTCATAGTATGGAGCAGGTCCATCTGATGCAATTAAGTTTTCTTCATTAGTGCCGCAGATTTTCTGAATGCCCTGTAGAAGCACACAGATTGCCCTTTCTCTTCTTCTTTCTTTAGTATTTTAGTCCTACGCAACCCTGCTGTTTACAAAAGAGAGAGATAGCTTTGACAAAGACAACCAGGATGATGAATGGAATTTAATTTATGCAACACTCACGTAGGGTGAGTCCTCTGGGTAAATCACCATGGTAGCACTTCCTCCTCCCTCTCCTGATATGTTCTGCTTGGCTGACTCAACTCCCTCTGAGAAGCTTGGCACTTAAGGTTATGTAAGCAGTGCAGAAATGTTCAAATATTCATCACAAGTATGGCTACATGAAAGAGAAGAAAAAATAAAAATAGAAGGAGGAGTCTGAGGTAAATAGCTGTTTCAATCAGCAAGGATAAACTGAAGAACAGAAACGGATTTGGAGGCCTAATTTAGAATGAAGGATTTACTCCCTGAGGTGATAAATAAAATAGATTTAAGCCATGTTTAGAGTGCCAAAATATTATTGACTGACCTTTAGTCCAAGCTGATTTCAATCCCTTTCCCATGCTACTCAATAAAGCCAATGAAAATTATTTTATTTCATCATGGGAAGATAATAGTTTCTTCCATTTATACAGAGTTAGCTAATTATTGTTATGGCTTATATTTTTCTTTTCTTTTCTTTCTTTTTTTTTTTTTTTTTTGAGGCAGAGTCTCTCTCTGTCACTAGACTGGAGGGCAGTGGTACAATCTCGGCTCACTGCAACTTCCGCCTCCGGGGTTCAAGCGATTCTCCTGCCTCAGCCTCCTGAGTACCTGGGATTACAGGTGTGCGCCATCATGCCCAGCTAATTTTTGTATTTTTAATAGAGACGGGGTTTCACCATGTTGGCCAGGATGGTCTCCATCTCCTGACCTCGTGACCTGCCCACTTCGGCCTCCCAAAGTGCTGGGATTACAGGCGTGAGCCACCATGCCCGGCCTATATTTTTCTTTCTTATCAACATATCCACTCATTCATATTGTAAATTGTTATCTATCCAGAAAGGATTTCCCGGAGATTAGAATCAGAGCAGACAGCAGCATATGCCCAACTGTGGGTACTAAAAAAATATTGAATGATTTGGGCCTGACTGCAGAGATGATTTAAGAATTGAGTTTGCTCATTTTCTAGTAAGGAAAGTATTCTAACCATGAGACTAAGCTCTTCATAAACCAACAAATAAATAAATTAATTAACAAGGGACTTTACTCTGAAATGGAAAGTTTCAGTCTGTGTCACACTGTGTATTAATTTCTCTTATAATTAGTGTCAACAATGAATGATTATGAAAAATTATAAATGCCTAAGTGTGCTAAGTTTCCTTCTTTAATTGGTTGAGAAATATAGGTGAATATTTTCTTACTGCTAAAACCACTTGGGTATATAAACACTGATATTTTCGTTAATAGAGAGAGGGAATAGAGCTTAGTAAATTTGTTTGGGAAACACCTTTAGGTCTCAATTTAGCTTTTAATGTTTGATTAGATTTACACTGTTGACTTGGAGCCATTTTGCGTACTTGTATAAACTATCTAGGTACCAAGACAAGAGAGTGTATAAATATAATATAGATGTTTTCTTATGAGCTAAAATGGAAATTATTCTCTCACTCTAAAAAACAATTTGACTATTATCAATTCTGGGAAGATAGACTTTGGCTATCTCTTTATCATTCTTTTAAATTTCTCCTAGACTTCCCTTATAAAAATGACAATTTAGGAAAGATTAAACAAATTCATTTGGAAACAAATGAAAACAATGTTCAATTATATTAGATGCCTTTGCCTTTATATACTGATAAAGAACCATGAGCAAAAAAAGGGACAAAATATAGGCCATTTTGCTAATATAAAAATAGAATTTGATATATGTACAAAGGGTTGAAAGTGAGAAGGATGTCTCCATTGCCACCGCCCTAGTTCAGGCCACTCTCTCTCTTGTTTAGACTGTGATACTTGATTCCTAACTGTTCTCCGTGCTTTCACTTTTGTCTTTCTCCCATCCATTCTCTGTAAAAGCTGGTGATTTTTTACACCCCATGCTCTCCCCTACTTAGAGCTGCATGCACATATTATACATCAGTTTCTTTGCCTGAACTGTCAATCCTGAAGTCAGCTCTCTTTGAAGTCTCCTTCTCCAGTAAGTCTTCCATGACCATAATTTCTGATGCAAATTCCTGCCTCCTCATCTCCATTGTCCATCTGCTGTTCATGGTACACCCAGTATGCTTTTATAGTTGTTATTACAATTTTGTAACAATTATATTTATATGTGTTTGTTTTTTCCTTTTCACTAAACTATAAGATCTTTGAGAGCCTCATGCAGCCTTGAGAGTAGGCACTCCGAAAAAAGAGAAGGAGAAGGAAAGGAAGAAGAAAGTGGTGGCAGAAATAAAGCAGAGAGGAGGAGCTCATACAAAATATTTGGTGAATAAATAATTGGCTACTTTTTTGGTGTGATATGCCCAAAACACTCAGTTTAAAAAGTTTACTCATGGAATCAATTATAGACTTAAATGTAGCTTAAAGAGCCATTAAATAGAAATAGATCTTTTAAATAGAAATATTCAAAATTAAAACGAGTGAAAAAAAAAAGATAAATAATGACCTAAGGCACATTCAAACAAAGTCTGAAAGAATCCAATGTTCTGGATGCTTATCTGATTTAAATGTGCAGACTTCTCAGAGTTCTGTCATTACTCACAATTACACTGACAGTGGAGTTCCCAAACATTGTCTGACCACCATCTGGTTCAACATTTTCAATCACTCCCTGGAATTTCATTTAGTGCTTGCAGGCATTTTGGTCAGATACTCATTTCTGCAATTCCAATTTCAAAGAAATTGCAGAATCTGATCAGCAAATCATTTTAAAGGAATTTTCTCAGGGAAGGCTAGGAGAAAGTATCATGCCATTTCTTCTCTTCTTTTAAAACTCGTGATAAATGCCTCATTTAATTTAGCATTATCGTATAACTTTTTTTTTGGCAAACATATATGTTGTGTTCTCAGATTCACCACAAATAACTCTTCGTTTAATTCCAGTTTAGTGGATGTTTCATGGCAAAAAAAAAAAGGACTATTAAAATAGAGCCTGCTGATAAACATGCAAGCAATTGCTCCTTTAGTTTTGCACACTGAAATTATTTATCATTGCAAAGCATCTAAAACGTACACCAGATAATAACCCTTGGACTGTCTTATTTGGTACTAAGTATAAGATGTTAAATAATTTGGATAATATTTGAATTTGCAAGTTATGATTTTTAAAAATCTTTTAGTTTAAACATTTTTATTTTTCATAATACAAGAATCATTAGTCTTTTAGTCTATTTAGAAAAAAGTTTGGCAGCAATAATTTTTAGATATGGTATTGCTATTTATTATGTGTCATTGCTATGCACAGTGCATATTGTGTATATTGCTGTGTGTCATTGCCAAACATCAGTGAAGTGGTGGTGTGGTTTTTGTGATCAGTGGGAATGCATGAAAGAATTGCTATTTGTTTCTCTCAGAAAGGAATGTCTTTTGCATGGAGCTTTAGTTCCTTATTTGCCCTCAAATTATTATTTTTAAGTTTATTATGTTAAGTAACTTGCCTATCTGATTAATTAGGTTCTCAAACTGTGCTTATCCGACTCTCCCTTTCTGTCTCCATTGCGGAATTCTGCACTTGGTGCTACAGTGTTACTGACCACCAGTTCTTGGGGTCTCAGTGCAATAGAAATTCACATGTGGCCAAAAACGTTTTCCCAGAGGAGGCTTCCTTGGAGCTTATGCCCAGGCATAAGGGAGGCAGCGCAAAAGAGAGAGAGAGAGGATTCCCTGCCTGACACCACAGAAAGAGCTGGTAGGGCTTTTTTACTGGACAAACAAAGCACAGGAATTGACATTAAGGGTAGGGTATGCAGGCTGGGCAGGGCAAAGCACATGACGGATAGGGTGTGCAGGTCAGCATATCTGGTTGCCATGGTTATCTTGAGTAATGGGCCACCTGGTGGTCTGGCCACTGGCAACAACGATGTAAATCAATTGCTCAGCATTCCTTCCAGAGGTGGGACACTGTAAGCTTGGTTATTTCCTAAGGCCAGTTCCTGGAACTCTTTAAGTAAAAGGCATGGTTAAACATTATGGCATCAGTGAGGTAGTTGTGTGGGTTTTGTGATCAGTGGGAATGCAGGACAGAACGCCCTAGTGGGGGCGAGCTGAAGCCAAGCCCTGTTCTGTCTCAGCAACACTGAGTTTGAATATATGTCTCATTTTTGTAACATATTGTGTTACATCCTTGTGCTGCTGGTTTTCCACCTTCTTCAAACCTTTTTGGCTGCTAGTCTTTCCAATGAGAGAGTTATGTTAAACTTCCCAACTAACATTCAAGATCTTTTGTTTATTTTATTGATTTGCCCTTTAGCTATACCTATCCACAGACCTCCAACTTTAAATCAATATAAGCAACCCCTTCTGCTTCTACGCTGTGGCTGCCAGCACCATGGGAGAAAAGTCACACAACTGTGTGGATTGATGCCATTGCAAATTTATGGTTTCCCATCTCAGCTGGCCCTGCAACTCAGGTCGATAATCCTTTTAGCAATCTCTGGTCAGTTCCCGTGCCCATTACTTCAGCTGGCATGCCAAACTTTAACCACTCTTCTCATGCCCTTTCTGACCACCCGTCACCCTGCAGCCATGAAAAATGAAAAATGATCTTGCCTCCTACCTTTAAAATAAAAGTAAAAGGAAAAAAATCAGCCCACGAACTTCTAGCATTCAAATTTTTCTGTACTTCAGTACAATTTCTGTTTTGAATTCCTGTTCTACTAAGGTGGCAGAAACTTAATTCTCTCAGTCAAACAGTGATTCCCACTGGCCCCTTACTTTCTCCCTGGGTTGTGACTATGTTGGGGGAGGGGGGTGCCTAAAAAGGCATAAAGGGCTTTCTGCTCTTGACGTCATCTGGCCACAGAGGCATCTTCTGAGCCCTCTCTTCCCCATCTGGTTCTTGATCAGTCATTGACATGGCTTTCTTAGACATGTTTGTTTCTGTGTGCATGGCTTTTGAGTCAGGGGACCCCTCCCCTACTGATAGGAAACTCTTGGGCCCACTTTGGGAGTGTTTTTTGCTTCTCCCAGGCGAAAAGCAGGGATGGCTAGGAGATCGCCGGAGGCTCCATCTGCTTAGGCCTGTGGTTCTCCACAAGGGCTGGATGGAAGAATCACCTGACAAGCTTTACAGCTACCAATACCTGGGGCAGGACTTCTCAAAGTGTGGTCCAGGAACAGCATTATTCAGCCTCACCTGAAGACCACTGAGAAACTCAAATTCTTGGCACACGCTAGACCTACTGAATCAGAAACTGTGTGGGTGGTGTCCAGAAATCTGCATTTTTTAAAAGAAGTCCTCCTGGTGATTCTGATATCCACTAAAGTTTGAGACCCTGCCCTGGGAAAGGGCCTGAGTATTAGTGTAGTTCCCACGGAGTTTCAATGTTTGACCGGAAATGAGAACTGCTGGCTTAGACATATCAGGAAACCACTATTTTGGGGGGTTTTGCCACCTCCCCAAGACTCTGCTGGGGGAAGTGAGATGTCAATTCTAACTGATTTAGAACCCACACATGTATCATGTATCTGGGGCTTCTTACCTCTCTGGATTAGCTCTGCAAACAGGGCACAGAATCCCTGTCTGTATGTCCTAGCCATGTCCCACCATTTTTCTTCTGACTCTTTTCCCTCTCCTCAGCTTGGAGAATCCTTTTCTTCACACTCCTGTGGGGAGTGTGGATGAGGAGAGAATCACTCTAGTTCATGATGTTTTTCTCCAAAATGTTTTACTGTAAACTTTAAGAGCTTCCTCTCTGTTCTCCCAAGGACCTAGGATTTTGAAATCCAAAAGCCAGGCAGGAACCTTGCCCCTCCACTCTCTTTACTTCCTGTTGTCACATCAAAAACTCAAATGTGCAGGAAAATTATTTTTTTAAAAAAAACCTATATTTCAGTTAAATTTTTAACATGTGCCCCCATTCTCCTAAAGTGGGAGAAAGTTCATCTCAGTTGGTCAATTCAGGAATCCGCTCATACTTTATGCTGAGTTGTATATGGGTGTTTTTTCTGGTGGGGTCAGAGAGAGCTAAGTAATACCAGGGCATCTCACGGGTGGAAAGGATGGCAAACCTGAAGGAGCTGCCTGGGAGGAGAATGAGCAATGATTCCTCAGGGAATTGCACGAATGCTGACGCAGAGCAGGTTGGAACTTGGAACATGAGTGCATCAGTGAATCTCTACAAGGCCGGTGAAATTGAGTGCTGTATTTTTTCACTCTTCTCCCCAGTATCTTGGAAGTTATTAGAGTCCAGAACTTAGATGCAACCCTCCAAAAATAGGTGTGTGAGGAGTCACTTAGTTGATATACATTAAGTTTCTGTGACTCTTGGCATACTCTCAAGCGTGAATGAGGAATTTAGTTAAGTAAGAAAAAAGTGAAGAAAGTTACATTACCTGGGAATGTGGCCTGAGGTTGCTCCTGCTGTACCCCTCTGTAATAGGCCTTATCACATTCACTTTTTTTCTTTTTTAAATTTATTTATTTTATTATACTTTAAGTTCTAGGGTACATGTGCACAATGTGCAGGTTTGTTACATATGTATACATGTGCCATGTTTGTGTGCTGCACCCATTAACTCATCATTTACATTAGGTATATCTCCTACACATTCACTTTTTTAAAAAGTTCAAGGATTTATTTTGAAATAGTTTCAAACAGAAAAGTTAAAAGCACATTATAGAGGCCTGCTATGTACTCCCTTGCTGAGATTCCTGTTAGCATTTTCATATAGTTGCTCTGTCATCCCTTTTTCTAAATATTTCTGCATGACTGTTAGTCTTTTTCGGAACTATTTGAAAAGAAGTTGCAGACGTGATGCCTCACTACTCCTAAATACTGTGGTATGTGATTTCCCTAAAAGAGGACACTCTTTTATCTGACCCCTAGGAAACCTTCAAAGTCAGGAAATTATTGGTACAATACTATCATGTAACCTACAGACCCCATTCACGTCTCTCCAGCAGTTCCAACAATGTGTCTTTGCCTTCTGGCCCAGAATATCATCTGGGAATGCGTGTTGCATCAAGTTGCGTCTCTCCAGTTGCCTCCAATTTGGAATACAGGTATTTGCCCTTCTCCTGTCTTTCATGCCGTTCATAGTTTTAAATAACCTAAGATCTATGTTCTGAATATAGGGTGACACTTGGGCTGGGCCTGTCCAGTGTTTCCTGATGACTAGTCCCAGGGCAGGCCGTCTTGGTAGGAATACCACAGAAAAGATGCTGTGCTTCTCTCAGTGTGTCCCATTCCGGGTACACCTGGGTGGTGTTAACCTTTCACCTTGTCATGTTGGTGCCATTTCCTTCACTGTAAAGTCATTGTTTCTTCTTGTATATGAATACTAATCATAATATTGTGTGTGGAAGATGTCCCAAGATTATGCCCATATCCTGTTGTTATCAAACATTCACTGACCACCTTTAAGCCTCTATTGACAACTCCCACCTGCATCAACCATCGTTATCATGGTTAATAAATATGCATTTTTTTCTCTTACCTGCTACATTTACTTGTTGGAATTCTAGCATATGAAGAACTTTCTCTTCTCATTTTTTTTTTTAATTTAATCAGCATGGCCTCATGGATTTCTATTTGATTCTTGGGTTTTAATCTGTTGCTATCATGATCAATTTTGATATTTGAATATGTCCAGATATGACCAACAGGAGATCCATTCAAGGGACTCCTGTGTCATTTTGACATCTCCTCATTATTCTTTGAGCACTTTCTTACTTTCTATTCTCCAAGGATATTTCTACCTTAACGTGTACTTTCCCTGCCCTGATCCTGGAATCAGGATGAACTCCTGGTTCCAAGCTCTGAGCTCTCAATGCATTCATTGTTAGTGGGACACGATTGCTTCTGAGTCCTCTCAGCATATAAAGCTAGGAAAAAAAATTGTATGTGTGTGTGTGTGTGTGTGTGTGTGTGTGTGTATGTATGTATGTATAAAAACATAATTTGTATGTTTATTTGAATAAATAGATAAATTCAACTTCCAGAAACCTGGCTCTCGTTATGCTCAATAATTCACCTTGTTGAGGTATAATTGATTTCCTAACCACTCCTTCCCTCTCCACCTCCATGTGTCCACTCCATGTGCCGTACCTTCTGAGATATCAGCAGGCACACTGCCTCTGATTGAGGCAGATGGATCCATCATCTGCTTGGGTCTCTCTCTTCTCCCATTTCTCACCTCCTCAGGAGCCTGTGGACACCCTGCCACAAATCTTTCTGTGCTCCTTCTACCCTCAATACTACCATGTAATACCCTCCCCTGTGGTGGGGAAAGGAAGGAAAGAGAAACGAAGGAAAAGTGGTAAGAAAAAGGCTCAAATTCATTTTAATCATTTCCCTCCAGTTGTTTTTTTTCCCTTTCCAAACTTGAGATTCTTGATATTGAGGACAGAACTGGTATTATATCAATTTTATATTCACTCTCCTTTATAAACTGACTTGTATGCAGTAGGCCTCTGTAAATTGTTAATGAATTAATGAATTGGTCTTTCCTCTGGATTTATGCTCTTGGTTCACTTTGGACATTTGCATTAAAAGCGATAGTCATTTGCAAGATCTTGACAGTGACTCCGTTTGCTTTTTAACGCCGAGTTGATGAGCACAACTTGCTGTTCAGCTGCCTGGAGCTGCTGAGGAGACATCATGGTGGAATGGAAGGATGAATGCATCATTTGAATTCCAAGTTCCATTTATTATTTTTGATGAGAAGTATGTTCAGATCAGAGTCCTTTTGAGTCTTCCCTGATGAAGAATAAATGACTGTTTGGTAGATACCAAGTTTAGGATAATCCCATTTTTGATTCACTGACTTTGTTTATTTCAGTGAAGGATTTGGGGTGTTTCTGCTAAGTTCTTAACTTAAAAAGCAATAGTTTTCTGAAATTTAGTAATTTCTGCCACAGCCACAAATTATATACATTATTGCTTTGTACCTGTTAAACTGTATTGTATAATCAATTTGTTGAATGATTGACTTTTTCTACTAAGCCATAACTGTCTTACCTTTGCATAATATTTAGAATAGTGCTTAACACAGAATAGATACCCAATACATATTTATTGAAATAAATAATTGCTATTATGTGTTCTAGATTACTTGCTGATGTTCATCTATTTCACTATGAGAACTTAGGTAATGTTAACTATAACTTAAGTCAATTGACTGATTATCCAATTTGAATTATACCTTTAGTACCCATTCTCTACTTTGTTCTTATAAATTTTAGACATTTTTGTCCTCATTAATTGATGAATGCACCTCTCTTTCTTACCTCAAGTAGAGCAATGGATTGAGGAAAGACACTGTGGATAAATGTCAAAGAAGGAGAAATCTGCTGGTATGGAAAGTGGAAGTGTGGAGAGAAGCTCCAGCACCTGTGGTAGAGTAGATAGTAACATGTAAAATCTAGAATTCTTTTAAAATCTCTTAAAATTTTATTTGTGTAGCTTTAAGTAAAAGGAAAAAATCCTATGATTTTTATCTTTAAATTACAATAGATTGCAAAAACTCAAACCATAGGTAAGATGGCATATTTCACACGCTTTCCACCCACTCCTATTCCTGGAAGATATTACTAATCAGTGAGGGCATTATTTCCTTCTGATTTTGGACTCTCCCTCCAAAGTTTTCTCAATTTGTGTTCTAGATAACCAATCAGTCACGGTGGATTCTTGAACTGAAAGTTTTTGGCATGCCCACCATGAGATTTTAGAGCAATGAACTGATTCTGTCCCAAAAGGTTCCCGTTTCTTCCCCACTAGATCTAGAATGAGTATACTAAAAACTCTGTTCCTACCACAAGAATATCTCATTTTTCCTATATAGTTAAGACTGCATTAATGTCAACTTTCTGATGTCTGAAAATTCCAGGTTTAGAAAGTCCTAGATTGCACAGCTTTGGGTGTAAAAATTATTATTCTTTTAAAAAACCTTTTCTCATTATTTTCCTTAATACCATCTATGAAAACTCTACCATCCTGATTCAACATAAGGCTTTTCATGTTTAATCATTCCAGATGTTGAGCTATGATAGGTCTTGACTAACAGTATTCATAGTAAGTCTTATTTTTAAATGTGTTCTCTGACCATTGAGTTGATTATGCAGGTATAAATAAAAACATGTTTAAGCATACTATGTGGTTTTGCTTTTTGCCTTTCCTTTCTCTAGCATCTGGGATCAATCAAACCAGCATGCAGCTGGATAGAGGTAAAATACATTATGCATAAAGCCTCATCTTTTGCAATATTATGTAGAAATGACTCTTTCATATTTCTCATCCTGATCTAAGAGAAAGTCAATATCTCAGATGTGATATCACTGACTCTTGGACCATAATAAAAGCAGGTAATGTCATAAAGGATTTGCCATTTATGTCAGGTTAACCGACCATTAGTTAAAATCAATCAGTTAAGTTGTATTACGTATTTGCTCAATTGAGGTTTTAGAAGTTTTCCTATAGTAATGATTATTCTTTCCAACTGGAGGCTAGTTGTAATCAATAGCCAGAACACTGTTCTGCATAAGGGTGATGGAGTAAATGTAAAGCCCTTCGTCTGCTTTAATCAAGGTTCATGATGCTACAGAGGAGACAGTTCCTCACAAGAACATCTGGCAGCCAGAGTGGTAATATAGGTCAGCTTCAGATGTGAATGTTTGGAATTACTTAGTTGGAACAACACAATGTGTCAGCATTAGCCCACATGTAATCAGAACAGTTCCTGTTATGTGCAGGGAAACTGAATGACTGAGAACCACATGTTAACCTCTCTTTATGGCAAGGATCCCAGAAATACCAATGGGAACTGCACATGTTGACTGAAAGAGAAGATGGGACCTATCTACTGTCTTTGAGTTCCCAAGCTTCACTTGGTAGGTCTGGCACCCTTTAAAGTAAAATTTGAGTATTGATGGGAAGTTTTTCTTTCAACTAATATGATGCTGACATTTAATCATTTCTTGCTTTCATTGAAAACAAACTCTCAGATATGGATCCAAATCACCCTTTTATCAAAACTAACTTGCCATAGTAAAATATGTTAATGATACTTGCTTTGATAGGTATTCATTTGGGAGGGAGTTGAAGAAGAAAATACTTGTTTAGGATGTCATGGGAACCCTCTAAACACCTGGATATTTACTTGCTATTGTTTTCCAGTTGCAATGGAGCTCATCCATAAATCCCAGTCCTGACATACTCTTAATCCTGCATAGATCCAAGGAAATGAAAAAAAAAGTCATGAGGTAGAACAGTAGAATAGGAAAATGGAATAATTAGGTTTTGAGTTTAAACTTTTAAAAAGTCAATATGCGATGAGATTAATAAGGAAAAAAGTTGAGGCTTTTGAAGATATAAAAAGCTTAGGGAGTTCTTCCATTTCAGTCTCTGTCTGAAACCAGATTCGTTTCTCTGCTTGTTCACTGTTTAGTTGGAGGTGTTTTTTTTTGTTTTTTTTTTTTTAAATTTAGATTTTACCTTATCCTTACCTACAAAATTTCCTTTGTTGCTGAGTCAGCTAGTATTTCTTTTGGCCATTCATAATAGAAGTCTGACTATAGTTACTTACTACATGGAATTTATTTTTCACACATCAACTTTGTACTGAAGTTGGTGACGTGGTTGGTTCATCTCTAGGTATCGTGTTTGTATTTCAGGTAGAAAGAAGATAGTAAGATTGACTAGAAAGGAGCATGTTAACTCTGTACCTATCCTTTTCATCAAGAAAACAACAAATCTTACAGAAACTCTTCCCAGTAGACTTCCCTTCACGTCGTATTGGGCAGAACTATGGTCACATGGCTTTGGTTTCAAATAAATCTCTGTGGGAGATGAACATTTTTAATTTGGCACATTTCTACCCCAAGAAAAATTGTAATTCTGTAGGTAGTGATGAAAGGGCAAATAGGTATTGCATAAGCAACTAGCAGCATCTGCCACAGTTAACTAAAGTCAGCTTCAGAATGTTCTTGTTTCTTTTTCCATTAGGAAAATGGCACACATAATTCCAGATTACAGTGATCTCTTAGTCCAACCAAATCATCCTTCATGCTTCCACAAGTTCTCTTTTTAAATCACAGATCTGAGTCACTCCCAGTTTCTTCGGGAAGCAGTCTGGGTTCCTGTAACACACATGCTCTGACTCTGCTTCCTTTCTGAGCCCTTTGTTTCCTCCTGGCACATGCTGTACGTACCAGGCCTTCTGAACCACACGTAGTACTGAAAATCCCAAATATTCTTTCATAATTCCGTGTATTTTCATGTGCTACTTCATTTGCTTACATTGTTTGTCCCTCATGAGTCTGTGAGTCTATTGTGAAATGAACACTATGTTTTCTGGGGTTTTTTTTTTTTTTTTTGCATGGCTCTGCATTGTCATTGCCCTCAACATTGGGGCCCAGTTGGCTATTGCTACTCTTGCTACTGTACAGTGCTTTGGCCACGGATCCATTGCTTTCTCTCACTCTTTTGAAGTTGTCTGTCTGTCATCCCCATGATGCTGTGAGTTTCAAAAGGGATCATGTTTTATTTACCCATGTCTTATTCACATGATTAATGCAGTACCTGGCATAAGATAAGCCCTTGATAAATGTTGCTTGGATGCATGAATGAATCAACTAATTAGTGGTGCACATTGTTACATTAAGGATCTCTGCTTCCATTAAAAACTTCACACTACTCTTTGGTAAGATCAGAGTAAATCGACATGAATACTCTTCATAAATATGTTAATTTCCATGTAGTTGTTATGATATATTTAGCATAAATAACTGTTGTTCTGTAGGGAAAACATCTTGTGTAAATAGCGTGTAATACAAGGCCGGTTCATTAATGTGTTCTACAGTATATCTTTAAAGATGTTAGATATAATATTTAAAACCTACAATGGTCATGCAAAACATGGAGAAAGCCATCCAAAGCCTATGTCACTAATGTCTGTAGAAATCCGTGGTGCCACATATCACTAGGCTCAAGAACTGCATAAATATTTTCTTGCAGGGATTTTGAAGTGAAGTAGCAATGGTTGGATAGAAATTTCACAATTTACTTCTCCAATTTCAAGAAGGTCAAATGTTTATTAATTTTTCATTAGGTAGTTGTTGTTTATGTACATTTTTAGGTATTTAGATTTTTTTGTTTTTATGTAATTTTTTTGATATCGGGTTTTAAGGAACTATGTTCAGAATTAATAAAGTCTTCCAAGTCAGTTATTACTTTGAAATATTTTTGCTTTCCTTATTTGGTTTCCTTATTTTTCTTTTGTTTTAATGTTCATTTTTAAAGTTTCCTTTAAAATATTTATCTCTGCATGCCATTGTTTGTGTTAGTTTAGTTCAAGGAGTTGTTTCTGTGTTTTCATTTAGGGAAGTATCTATTCTGCATAAATTCAGATGAGACAATAAAAACAATGATTTCAAAGTTCCAGGTTTTACAAAAGGAGCCTGTGTTTGTGAAAACCTTCAGAAGATGGAAACAGCAAAAACTGTTGTAGGGGAAGACAATTCTTTGCCTAAGAAAGTGTCCTGTATTCAGATTCTCCAGTTTCTAGTGACACTGGATGCCTATGGATCACAGGGACTGTGAGATATGTTCTTAGGAGTAAAGTTTTGTTGTGATGTGTTATATTCAGTGTTCAAGTATCAGTGGGTTGGACGATACTTCTCTTTCTGTCTCTGAGCATAAACTTGACTTCAGAAGAGAGCATGGGGTAAAGACAAGCCTCTCTCCTTTCCCATACTTGAGTAGTAGCATATGAAGTCTGGAAAGACATAACTAGGTAAAATATTTTATATTACTGTAGTAGGGCTTCACCCCGTTTCAGAGCCCTCCTTTATCTTTCTTGTTTTTAATTCTGTAATTCACGTCACACTAGTCTGAATTGGTTTTCCTTCTCCAAAACTCCTTGGCCTATATCATAAATTTAATCTTTTATATGAATTGCTTTACATTGTCCTCCAGTTGTTTCATATCTTGTCTTCTTGATGCTATCGAATGTCAAAGACAGAACAAGGCTGGTTTCACAGTGGGCCTCTTTTCTCAAAAATATCCATTCATGGGAATGAGAGAGAAGTTACATAATAGTTTTAATGAATAACATTTTTGTAGTGATCACCTTCAAAATTTCAAAATGGTTCTGTTTTTCAAAAGATAAAGATTGATTTTGAAATTAAGCTTTATTATTTATCATATTTTACAGAGGTACATAGATTGGAGATATTTGCCTTTGATTATTCAGCTAGTGGTAGAAATGCAAGACATGTCAGTTTTCTTGACTTTCTAAGCTAAACCAAACTAACATGAACATTGAGAGTTGTGTGAGTTGTCTTGAGCAGGTCTCAGGCTAACTCTGGTGCCAGCTCATTGCCAAGATTGGTAAACATAGACACCCCTGCTGTGGTTGCTGTCAAACATGGTAAAACGAATGCTCCTGGTCAAAGCTTGAGGGTAGCTTGGTGACATTCCATTTGCAAACAGATTGCTGGTGCTTGGCTTGATAAATACACACATACACTCTCTTAAAAAGAAAAGTAAACTATGGCCAATTCTGTGTCATAATATAATCCTCAAGTCAACAAATTACAAGGGAAATTTGGAAAGCATTTTTTTTGGCTATCTTTCCGTGATACCCGATAAGAATGTTTTACCTTAATCAGTGGCTTTCTGAAAAGTTCTATGACTGAGGTTTTTTACAAACCATATGGTTTTGGTATATGTCTAAAAATCTTCTTTGCTATTTCCCAGATATTGAGACAAATTTGACCTTTTTTCAATTCCTGAAAGTGCCGTAATTAGCAATGTTATTCAAATGCATTGCCAACAATTAGCTTGACACACATAATAATTTTAAACTAATTGAATGCTATGTTGGTGTCCCCCCAAAATTTAGATGTTGACACTTAATACCCAATATGATAGTACTAACAATTTGGGCCTTTAGGAGATGATGTAGGCTACTCCATTATGAAGGGGATTTGTGCCCTTATAAAAAAGATGAAAGGGAGCCTGTTTGCCCCTTAAACCACTTGCAGACACATAGAAGTTGTCATTTATAGAGTATTAAGTTGTTGCAAAAGTAATTGTGATTATTGCCGTTACTTTCAATGGCAAAACCCGCAGTTACTTTTCCATCAACCTAATAGAAAGCTGTCACAGGCATTGAATATGTTGGCACATTGGACCTCCCAGTCTCCAGACTGTGAGCAATAAATCTCTGTTGCCTGTAAGTTACCCAGGATAAGGTGTTTTGTTAAAGCAGCCGAAACAGACCAAGACACTGGACTAAGAATTCAAGCTAGATAAAACAAATGAAAATGCTCAAAAATCATGCACTTGATGTTAGGAAATTATCCAACTATTAAGTAGAAGGTTTTCTACTTCGAGTAATCTTAAAGACAATGAAAAGTGCACAGTTACAATGCTTTCTAATATACACAACATGACCTTTTTGTTACTTCAGGTCTTTACAGCTTATATTTGTTGCATTTGTTTTGAACCTTAGAAAAATGGGGAGAGGTAGACCAAGTACTACTCTCTCTATGTACAGATGACAATAAGTGATTTCTCAGGAGCAAACAAGGGGAGTTATTGTGATCGTCTGATGGTTTGTTTACTCTGAGACTTACTCTGTTTCAACCTTCCACCTTTTCTTTATTTTCCATCCCAGACAGAAAGATTCCTCTTCTAGATAGACTGTTACTTCTACTCCATTTTTCATACTTTTCTCTTTACATCTTACTCTTTTCATCTGCCAAATGTAGATAATAATAGCACTTACCTCATAAGACTAACAGAGGAGGTTGTAAAATAAAATATATGAAGCACGGTGCATCTGCATACTTTGATTTATTCTCACATTTGCTTCGGACTCGTGCACGCGCAAGCATGCATAAGACGCGCAAAGTACGCACAAATACTTGCTCATACCCCAGCCCAATTAGCTGTGGTGACACTTTTGCTGGGTAAAGGCAAGCCTCAATTTACTCACAAGAAGTGCAAAGTATTGCCTACAGCAGCAGTTTTCAAACTTTTTGCCTTTTTCTGTACAGTTTGAAAAATTATTGAGCTTCTCCAAAGAGCACTTGCTTCTGTAGGTTATAGCTACTGATATTAGATATTAAACATTAGAAATTAAAACTTTAAAAATTTTTGAATACGTATTTAGATTTATTTAAAAATAACATGAATTACATGTTAACACAGGCAACTATTTTTTAAAGACTGTATTTTGTGAAACAAAAAAATTTAATGAGAAAATCTAGCTTTTTGAAATCTGTTCTCTCTATATACACGAGGAGACGGTGAATTCTTACCTCAGCCTGTGACACATTGAAACGTACAAAGATAGATTGGCACATATTGCACACCTATGCAAATAAAGCAGGTTGAATTTGTAAATGGTATTACATGATTTGTTTACTCTATTAATAAAGCACAAGGAAACTTTGCTTACACATACTTTCCTTTAAAACCTTTAACTGAATATTAGATTATAGTGGTGATTATCAAGATTAAATTACTGAGGAATGACAATATAAGAAAAAGTGGGCCAGGTGTGGTGGCTCACACCTGTGATCCCAGCATTTTGGGAGGCTGAGGCGGGCAGATCACGAGGTCAAGAGATCGAGACCATCCTGGCTAACATGGTGAAACCCCGTCTCTACTAAAAATACAAAAAATTAGCCGGACAAGGTAGCAGGCACCTGTGGTCCCAGCTACTCGGGAGGCTGAGGCAGGAGAATGGCTTGAATCTGGGAGGTGGAGCTTGCAGTGAGCCGAGATCGCGCCACTGCACCTCAGCCTGGGTGACAGAGTGAGACTCCGTCTCAAAAAAATAAAAAGAAAAGAAAAAAAGTGACCCAGCGTGGTGGCTCACGACTGTAATCCCAGCACTTTGGGAGGCCGAAGCAGGTGGATTGCTTGAGTTCAGGAGTTCAAGACCAGCCTAGGCAACAGAGAAAAACCCCGTCTCTGCAAAAAATACAAAAAAAAATTAGCTGGGCCTAGTGGTACACACCTGTAGTCCCAGCTACTAAGGAGGCTGAGGCGGGAGGATCACTTGAGTCCAGGAGGTGGAGGTTGCAGTGAGCCGAGATCCTGCCACTGCACTCCAGCCTGGGCGATAGAGTGAGATCCTGTCTCAAAAAAAAAAAAAAAAGAAAAAGAAAAAGAAAAAAGAAATGGTGCTTCAATAAATTAATAACACTGGAGATGTGAAATTATATAGAAATGGAACACATTTTACTGTATTGTTATATTTTAAAGAAAATGCAGTACCTATTGGTCTCCTCATGACATCATAACAATTACCTATATTTACTTACTATGTGACAGATGCTGTTTGAAGTACTTTCCATTTTTAATCTATTTTAATCTTCACAATAGTCCAATGAAGTAGGTACTATTATTACTGGTTCTATAACCTTGAATAATTTCTTTAATCTCCCTGTGGATAATAAGAGCTGCATACTTTGCAAGAAAATAAATGTGAAGAATCTAACAGATGTTCTAGCACCAAATAGATGCTTAACAAATGGTAATTATTGTTATTCTCTATTCCTTCCCAACTTTCAGTATAGAGTTGTCTAAGCATTAAGTACTCATGAAAGCAGTGCTTCTATAAACTCACATTGAAAGGGAATAGAAAAGAGGAGAAAAAATAATGCGTAGGTTTTTTTTCCCCATTTTTGTTTTGTTGTTGTTTGTTTAGCTTTTTTTTTTTTTTTTTTTTTTTTTTTTGAGACAGAGTCTCACTCTGTCGTCCAGGCTTGAGTGCAGTGGTATAATCTCAGCTCACTGCAACCTCTGCCTCCTGGGTTCAAGCAATTCTCCTGCCTCAGCCTCCTGAGTAGCTGGGATTACAAACATGTGCCACCATGCCTGGCTAATTTTTGTATTTTTAGTAGAGACGGGGTTTCACTATGTTGGTCAGGCTGGTCTTGAACTCCTGACCTCGTGATCTGCCCACCTCAGCCTCCCAAAGTGCTGGGATTACAGGCATGAACCACCACGCCTGGCTTGTTTAGCTCTTTCTTGATTTCTTGTAGATCTTATATCACCAGCATTGTGCTTATTTTCCCAACTCTTAGTATAAACATATCTTGACATTCATATTGCACAATCACAAGTACTAAACAAAACGAAACAAAAACCAACAAAAAACCTCTGCATTTATTTCATCTATAGAAAGCAACTTTCCCTTTGAGAATGTAATTGCTAACATTTGTAATAATTCTTGAAGGTTTCCACAAAGCTGCTTGTATTTAAAATATTTTTGAAAACCATGTGTGTGTTTAAGTATGTGATGTATTTTTCCTTATCAAAAGCTGTTGATTAATATTTACATAAATATTTCATGCGAAAAGATCAGTCATTTTTCTGTGCTGCAGACATGCCTGGAAAAGGTCATTTTGTTTCTATTTGAGCATGCTAACTATTTGCAGAAAGATGGCAAAAATCTATTTGATGTCTGTGGATTTAGGTGCATCTTGGTGGGGCATACTACATTCCTCTATAGGCCCTAATTTAGACTGAGTTTGTTGTCAATAACACCAAATTGCCAAATAGTTAGTTGGGTATTTGAGCTTTCTGGATGACCAAAAATTGTGTACAGCCCTATTGTCCAGGCAGAAATTACACATTAGCAGTACCAAAGTAAGGAAATAAATCAAATACAATAAGGGATTAGGTTTGATTTTAAGAGGATATTTGATATTTTTCAGGATTTAGACCTCAGAACCATGTTTACTAATTGTCTAAGTTCTCCTTCTGTTTTTCTGAGAAGGTTCTGGGTACAGTGCTGTGTGGAGCCATACTGGAATCAGAGGCAAAAGCAAAATGCGTGCCCTGGTATACACCTATTAATATATTACCTTAGTTTGAACCAAGTAGAAGTTAATAAAAGCTCTACTATCAAAAGACATGACTATAAAGCTCCAAGTTGCCCAATATTTTCTGCACAAAATCACAAAATAATGCAGGGCTTGAAAAAACAGCCTTTTTTTTTTTTTTTTTTTTGGGAGACAGGATCTCACTCTGTCACCTAAGCTGGAGTGCAATGGCATGATCTTGGCTCACTGCAACCTCTCTTTCCCGGGTTCAAGCTATTCTCCTACCTCAGCATCCTGAGTAGCTGAGACTACAGGCGCATACCATGCCCGGCTAATTTATTTATTTTTTGTAGAGATGGGGTTTCGCTATGTTGCCCAGGCTGGTCTTGAACTCCTAGGCTCGAGTGATCTGCCCTCCTTGGCCTCCAAAAATGTTGGGATTACAGACGTTAGCCACGGCACCTGGCCTCTTCCCCCATTTTAAAACACAATACCTGATGAATCTAGAAGTTCCCTCTTCCTGTCATGAATGAACCCATCTTCTGCCTTTGGCTTCACCTGAGGGTCTCACATTTGTCGCATGAAATCAGGGACCAAGTTCTCTGGAGGTTACCTCCGCAATGTCTATTCCATCTGTAAGGTCTCTTTCCTTTCCACCATGAAGCACTATGAGCTCATTACTCTTTGTATGGAGCACTGCAAACACCTCCGACTGCCTTCCCTTTTACAGTCAGTTGTAAACAACACTGCCAAATAATTAACATTTCTAAAATGCATTTCTGAGCATAATCACCAGCCAACTCCATGTCTTAGTTAACTGATCCCTTTTTTTTAAGAAATTAAGTATACATTCCACTGCCAAACATTCAGTGGACTCTCAATTGGGCACTGGTTTAAATTTCCAGCCTCTGGTTTAGCTACTCCCTGTACTGTAGCCAAACACTGTCGCTGTTCCTCATTCATGTTGTAGGTTTTTATTTCTCTGTGACTTTGCCTTTTCTTATTCTCATCAGGATAACCTTTTTTTTTGAGACAGAGTCTTGCTGCACTCCCAGGCTGGAGTGCAGTGACAGCATCTTAGCTCACAGCAACCTCCCCGTCCTGGGTTCAAGTGATTCTCATGTCTCAGCCTCCCAAATAGCTGGGATTATAGGTGCCTGCCACCACCTCCGGCAGATTTTTGTAATTTTTTGTAGAGATGAGGTTTCACCATGTTGGCCAGACTGGTCTCGAATTCTTGACCTCAAGTGACCCGGCTGCCTCAGCCTCCCAAAGTGCTAGGATTACAGGTGAAGATGACACTTTTGTAAAGTCCATCTTAAATAAAAAAATATTTTTTTAAGCTTTTCCTTACTTCCCTCTATGACCTGATATGATTTCTTCTTCTTCTTTCAAACTTTTAGTTCTACTTTGGTTGAATCCCTCTTACAAAATTTCTTATATTCTAACTTGCTGTGCAATTATTTTCTTATCTAATATTTCCTACTAGATTTCAAATCCTTCCAGAATATGAGCCATGTATCTTCTCATCTCATTTTTATTTGAGGTACAGGATCCAGTGCAAAGTTATAAATAGAATACAAAAAATTTGCCTAATTCACTATTGCCTAAATTTCTCCAATCATCATCATCCTGGTAAAAAGTGAGATTCTTCGCACTTCCCTGAGTGATTCTGACTCAGTAGATTTAAGTGGAGGCCCAGGAATCTATATTTTTAGAAGCGTTTGAAATGATTTTGATGATTAACACAATTGGAAAAACACTGGCTCAAATGAATACAAATTATTTGTGTATCCTGATTACTGTTTGAAAAGAATTATTTATGAGAGAGGCTAGATCCTTAATGTGTTTATTTATTGAACAGAACATATTTAGAAAGTTCTGTACAGGTAAATAGGATGTTAGAGTTTGTTAACATCTTCACTAGAAGTTTCCTGAAACAAATGTTCTCGTTTTGTTTTATTTTGCTCTTTTTGGCATTTATGAGATGGCGTTTTGCCATGATGGTGTTTGACCAGTGTGTTTTCAGAGTCTGAGCTGGGAAGGCAACAATTAGAGAAGGAATGTTGGGGCTTGGGAGAAAAAAGGGTCAGCTATAGGGTGAAACGTCTGAAAACTGTTTTTCTGGAATCACACGTGCCCTTTGGAGCAATGTGCAACCTTGAGTGAACTGTGATTTGGGAGAAAAGGTGTATGGCCCTAGACCTCTCACTGACCTCTGCTTGGCAGTTTTAGGCTGCTGGCCAGTGCTCTGTAGGCAGAGCCCATGGAGTGCTGTTCTCAGGATGAAGCCCGCAGGCTTTCCACTTGATGCTGCAGTCAGCACTGAGGGGATGCTGGAAGCTGCACCTGTCGATCCTGTTGCTGGCCCTGCCTGCCTTAACTAAAGGCATCAGTAGGAGGAATTTGCTCTTTTATGTACAAATAAATACGTCCATTAATTTAGGGCAAAAATGAGAATTTCCTTTAAATAAAAAGATTACAAAAGAAAGCCCTAGGATTAATGAATATAAATGATCTCCTTGCAGTAATTTTTCTGAGTATAACTTGTGTAATGTGTTTGGAATGAAATCTACCAGGGAAAGGATACCTTCTTAATTTAATTGGCCCTGCTGGCAAGGATACTATTAATGAAGCAGATGTCTCTCTTTCAGTCTCCCTGAGTGCTTTTATAGCAAGTAAAATTCCTTTTCTTTGATCAGAAATAGGGTAGTTAACACAGCTTCAGGAACTGAGCTGCTGCTCAATTTTCTGATATAATTTTAATGATTTTTTTCTTAGCAGACTTTTTCCATGAAGAAGGGGTTTCTCTCAATATGTTGAGCCCTGAACAGTGTATTTCTCATTCTCTTTAAATACTACTGGTTTGGAAGCTGTGGAGATATCTCCTGATTTAAGCTTGTATTTGGATGTCCACATGCTTCAGTGATGCCCTCAATAGTGATGTTCTGGAAGTGCATTTGTAAGAGAAGAATTCGGGTAGGGGTAGGTGGAAAGGGCTGGGATCTTAGATCGTGATGGAGTTGGGCTCGTACCTCAGGTGACTTTGGGCAAGGCACTCCACTTCTATGGCACAGTGAAAGAAGACAGTACTTGACTCCCTGGGTTATCTTGAAAATTCAATTCTATACCATTTGCAAAAAATGTCTGAATATCCACTTTGTGTCAAATAATAAATAAGATGGTGCCTGGCCGGGCACAGTGGCTCACGCCTGTAATTTCGGCACTTGGGAGGCTGAGGTGGGTGTATTACCTGAGGTCAGGGGTTTGAGACCAGCCTGGCCAACATGGCAAAAACCCGTCTCTACTAAAAATACAAAAATTAGCTGGGGGTGGTGGCGGGTAGGTGCCTGTAATCCCAGCTACTCAGGAGACTGAGGCATGAGAATCGCTTGAACCTGGAAGGTGGAGGCTGCAGTGAACGGAGATCATGCCACTGGACTCCAGCCTGGGTGAGACAGCCAGATTCTGTCTTAAAAAATAAAATAAAAGATGGCGCTTGCACTCAGGAGCTTACAAACATGTGGGAAGATCAAGATGGAAGAATTCAACATAAGGTCTAGAGAAGGCACCTATTTGTTCAGTTTCCAGGAACTGTGACACCTAACCTCACTTTTATGAGCAGAAAGCAATTCTAGACCACCCAGGGCCTTTTTGAAGAAAGGTATAGCACTTTAACCCAGCTGAAAATTGATGGTAAATCTCCCTCATATGAAGAGCAAAAAAAATCTAACTTTCCAGTGAAATATTAGCAGTGCTTAAAATAAGTCAATAGTAAAATAAAAGTAACAAGCATTTTAGAAGAATAGAATATGTCACTAATGCTTTAGAGATGAGTTTTAGCTTTGCAACATTTTCCAAATACCGAAATGCTTGTGCCTTTGCAATGTGAACAAATTATTGTGCTTGTTTTGCTATTTTCTGATTACTTGTATACTTCTGGGCCACCTTTAGAACAGATTTACGTGGTGATACGTCTAGATTTTCTTGATAGAGTGCTTCCAACCTGGAAAACTCAGGACTAATAGGCCTCAATTTGTCAAATCACATTGCAGCAGGGCCAGGATTAGGGTGAAGGGAGTGAGGCAAAATCATGCACATAGTCAGACCCTATCTGTAGCGGGCCAAATGATGGCCTCCAAGGATGTCCAAGATCCCATCCCTGGAGCCTGTGAGCATATTACCCTACAAGGCAAAATGAACTCTGCAGGTGGGATAAAGGACATTTATGTGGGAAGATTATATTGGATTATCTGTGTGGGTCCAATGTAATCACAAGGATCCTTAAGAGGGAGAGGGAGGCAGGAAGTCAGAGTAATTCCATGTGCGAAAGACTCAACCCACGATTACTGGTTTTGAAGATGGAGAAAGGGGACCAGGAGAAAAGAAATGCAGGCAGCTTCTAGATGCTGGAAAAGAGCAGGAAGACAGATCCTCCCCTCAAGCCTCCAGAAGAAATGCAGCTCTGACGACGTCTTGTTGTTAGTCTAGTAAGATTCATGTCAGTTGTCTGGTATGCAGAACAGTAAAATTATAAATGTATGTTGTTTTACACAAATAAATTTAAGGTAATTTGTTAGGGCAGCCGTAGAAAACTAATTCACTAACTTTATTTAAAATTTTGATACTGTTCTCATCATGGATTTTTTTACATTTGTTTTGATTTTTTTTTTTTTTTAGAACATTGCACTACAGTATTATTTATCTCGCTTATTGAGTTTTCTACAGCCAAGCTGAGAGCCTCCCCCTAGGTTTGGTCCTGCAGTGCAGGCTCAGTTTTGCCCCAGGATACTTCGTTGCTGGCAGCACTGGCAATGTTAGTGCAGCCTCATGTAGAAACATGATCTACAAATTTGTAGACCGGATCGCTTGTCACTGCTCCTTGTTCAACCTGAAGAATGTGTTCAAGTCTTAACTGAGACACAAGGAAGGGTTCGCTTTGACTCCGGCAAACTATTTATCATGAATGAACATTAGCAGCAATGTGACAAAGAACATATAAGGAATAATTGTTCTGTGGAATACATTTTAAGCTTGGAGATGTTAAAACTGAATCATCCAAGTGTATTTCTGACACTGAATTTTATACTCTCATTTTATCACATGTAGGAAGGATCTTTTCAACCTAACGCAATATCAATTATTTACTTACTTTGTCTGGGGATAGTATCTTCTATTAGTTAGGCAACCCTGAGGTTAAATTCCAGACTTGTCTCATAGGCTGTCATCTATAACTAAGGAAAGATCCAGTTCATTTTTTTTTTTTTTGGTTAGCAAAATAGTGTATGGTACCACAGTCCAACACAAATAACTAACATGCATGGAGAAAAACAACAAAAGTAACAGATAAGACAACAACAGCAACAACATCCACCATGTATAAAGTACTCAATTTTCACATAATCCTCAAAAGAACTCTATAAGCCATGTTCTGTTATCCTCATTTCCCCAGATGAAAAAGTCGAAGCTTAGAGAGACAATAATACACAAAAATGACTAACACTTAAATAGAATTTACCATGTTGCCAGGCACTATTCTAAGGGCTTTACTAGCTCATTTAATCCACAGCACCCTAATAGGCATTATCTATTTTACACATGAGGAAATTGAGGCATACAAAGGTTCATAGGCTTAAATGGAGACGTTAACTTACTTATAGTCATGCTGGTGGTGAATAAATTGAGAAATAGAAATTCAAACTCAGATCCATCCAATTAAAAAATGCCATGCTCTTTTTACCATGCCAGTTGCCTCCTAGAACCTTAAACCGGAGTCTCACTAATCTAACTGGTCTCATTACCTTAGCCACTCTCCCCATTCCCTGTCATGATCATGTCATCTGCCTTTTAACAAATTCCAGGTACAGCTCTGGTCAGCTCCCTGGGAGGAGTGGACAGAGTCACTTTGCCACTGCCAAGGGCTCAAAGAAATGGCTATGAACACCACACCCTGAAAGTCCCTTCCTCCTACAACTCCCTTGCTTGCTCCTAATCCTGGCAGTACATGTGGCAAAGGGGTAAACTGCTTTTCTCAGAAAACAATTTATGATCCTGACAGCATGGCTTAGCAGATCTTTATTGCCCTACTGCCTTGGGAAAGGTATTATCTGACCAGGGTGGGTAGTGATAATGCTTTTACATCAGTAGAATCTATCACGGTGTTAAAGTACAGTCCATGGAATCTGTTTTACTCTACTTAGCAACATTTCAGGATCTCTTTAAAGGGACACTTTAGAATGAAGGTCATTTTAAAAATTCAACTTAGAGTCTATGATTTACCTGTAAGGTATCTCCTTTAAGTTTTATTCAAATATGAACAGCTTTTGAGTCTTAAAAGATAACTGATTAATATTAGGTACTTTAATGACACGTTGTAAATCTTTCTATTCCTAGTTGATTGTAATCTTAAATTTAATTCAAAGGGTTTATTGTAGGAAGTAAAGATTCTGTCAATTTATATTTTGAATTAATTTAAAACTAACAATGACCATGACATTTTTCTGAGATGAAACTCTTGATAACATATGTTCTAGGATACATATTTGATTTTATATACATGAAAATATATGTTCATTTGGATGATTCTATTTTTATACATTTAACATTTATGAATGATGGAGGATATCAGTGTCATAGCTTAAAACACCACCAAGAAATAATGCAAGAAACAATGAAAAAAAAAGTTTGACCAGGGGTCCAAACACCTGATGTTTGTTTCTCCCATCACTAGCTATGAAATCATAATACTCTGGGTCTCAGTTTCCTCTTCTTTAAAATGCAGTTAATAAAATATGTCCTTCCTACTTTATAGGGTTGACTTTAAGAAAAAAATTAGATAACATAAATATAATTTGAAGAGAAATAATGTAACCTCCTCTATATAATTTAAACTATTGAAATTTATCTTTATGGTGTCTGTTTCTCAGGGACTACATACACTCATTTCATTTACACATTTTGGTCACATCATAATTTGCATCATGCATTGTATATTTGTATTTCTTGTATATATAGAATAAGTAGCCATGACAGGAAAAGCATCTGTTGTCAGGAGAAAGTTTGAAGTTTTGAGGTATACTGGATTACGATTTGAGGGCCTTGGCTTTTGCTCCATGTTCTGTTACATGAATGGCTACACTCTAGTTCTATTGCCATTAGAGATCGTTTTACCTCTCAGGGTGCTGGTTCTTTCCTAGGTGAAAATCGGGGGGATTGTATGAAATAGAATCTAAAAAGTCCTCTTCAGATCTATTCAGTCTTTTCTGCTGCTTTACATTTTTAGGTTTTAATGTCAGTTTTGGCTATCAAGGAGAAGATTAAAGAGCAAATGCATTATTATCTCTGTGTTTTAGTTAAAAATATAGTTTCCTAAGATTCATTTACATACTTTAAATTTGTCAGTAGCTTCATTAAACTCATGTTTAGTATAATTTAAAAATAGCTAACATTTATTAAGCATTTCCTTTGTACAATGTCCATCAATGATAGATTGGATTAAGAAAATGTGGCACATATACACCATGGAATACTATGTAGCCATAAAAAAGGATGAGTTCACGTCCTTTGCAGGGACATGGGTGAAGCTAGAAACCATCACTCTGAGCAAACTATCACAAGGACAGAAAACCAAACACTGCATGTTCTCACTCATAGGTGGGAATTAAACAATGAGAACACTTGGACACCGGGGCCTGTCGTGGGGTGGGGGGATGGGGGAGGGATAGCATTATGAGATATATCTAATGTCAATGACGAGTTAATGGGTGCAGCACGCCAACATGGCACATGTATACATATGTAACAAACCTGCATATTGTGCACATGTACCCCAGAACTTAAAGTATAATAAAAATAAATAAAGCATTTCCTTTGTATAAGGTTCTTTGATAAACACTTTTTATGCATTATATTATTTAATACTAAAAATAACCCTAAGCAGTAAATGTGATGATTAGCTCTATTTTAGAGAGGAGGAGATTGAACCAACAGACACTACATAAATTGCCAATGTAACACATTTGCTAAGTTCCATGTAGTGTTTGAATCCAGACCTTTGTTCTACATTACCCCATATAAAAGAATATATTCCATTTCAGTGTATTTTGTGAATTATCAAATGCGAAAGGCTTTCTTATATTAACCAAACAGTAACTCTCTGTCTTAAGATGTGAAGGGCTATATTTGAACACCTGGACCTAAACATTCCTCACCCAAAAATATGACCAAAGAAATAATTTGGAAATCCTGACTTTGAAGAAACAATGATACCTATCCTTTGTTTAGAATAGCTGTAGATCTCCCAAATTATGTATTTTTAAAGAAATTTTACCTTAATCATGGACTGAATAATTATAGTCATATGATATGTAAATTACAAATATTTATTGTTACCTTATATCCCACACTCAACATGGGGAAGGAGAGAGCATTTATACAGCAAAATCAGTGAAGAAGATAATTCATGACATTTTCTCTCATGGTAGAATTACAAATTAGGATAAGGTATGAGGTTAATTGATTTATGTCTCCATGAAACCACTATGTAAACACAACTTTAGGTGAATATATTAGAGTAATGTTTGATTTTTAATTCTATCCAGTAGAGGGAGATGGCATGTTAACTATTACATTGCAATTTATACGTCCATATTTTTAATAATTTCTTACAGAATCCTAATAGGTAAAATCTGGGATAAGCAAATATTTTGATCTCTAAAAGGCTTTGGAAGTGATATGAACTTAGTTCTCATAGGGAGTTAAATGTAACTCACTTTATTTAATTGTAATAAAGTTATAATACAATATTTCAGATTTACTTGTGGATAAATGGAGAGAGTCTAAAATAATTTCATAGGGAGGTTAGAAAAGGTTTCCGTTACTAGTTAATAACTTTAAACAATTTCACCGCATCCATCTTATGTTTTCATAAACAATTTGGAAGGCTCTACTTTAGGTGTAAATCACAGGTATGGCAGCTGTGTGGTGCTCACTGGTGACTGGCATGATTTCTCCTTACAATGTGGAAAATAGTCACCCTCAGTCAGGATTCTTTTATCCTTGAAATCAACGATCAAATGAAATCAAATGGTAGACCTTTGGCTAATAGCAGTATTTCTTTATCTTCATAAAAATTTAAATATCTTATGAAAATTGTAATTGTTCTTGACACAAATAAATACTGAAGTGAAAGTGCCAGAACTTAGACATGTAGAAAAAGACACCAGTATGCAGGAGTTGGAAAAAAAAGAAAATAAAACTTTCAATGAAGTGAAAATACCAGAAGTAGAGTCCTGGTATGCAGTAGCTCATATATATATATATATTTTTTTGACCAGTTGAAGAATTTTTTTAAAATCATTTTCTTGGTTCCTTCTTTAATAGAATGATTTTTAAATATAAAGTTGAGATGAATAATTTAAATGTTTTCTTAAATGGCAGTAGAAATATAAATGAGTCATTTAAGAACTCTAGACCTCATCAACCCAATTACAGCCATTTAAGCATTCAGTTCACAGTCTGAAGTAAATTTTCTTCTGTCTTCCCCTCTTCTTTCTGGTAAGTGCTCTGCCACCCTCTTCACCTCCCCAAATGCGGCAAAACAAATACTATCAATGAATAACTTTCATTGTTGCTCTCCAACTGAACTTAGTGCAGATTGTATCTGAATAGGATGCCTGTACAACTTCTAGAACATTCTAGAAAAATATTGATAAGGCTACAGGGCCTGGGTGATACCTATGAAGAGTACTCAAAGGCACAGTTTGACTAATTCACCATATCTCACCTGGGGCTACAACTAGAACATTTTATTATTCTTGATTTTATGTTTTTGTTTCTGCATGAAGCTGCTACATAGAGAAGTGATTCTTACATTGGAGAGCACTGACTCCCAGAATTTTACCATGATACTATGATGTTTTTAACATGATCTGCATGGATGCTGTTTCTTTGCCTTCCGAGGCTGATTTTACTTTGGCTTTGGGTTAACTTCCAAAAGCATCCACAAAAGACTGGATCACCTTAAGCCTGTTGTGACATTTTTAGTTTTAATAAAAATTTTGTGGGTCACTGAAAGTGTTTATGTCATATAGCAGATAGGATGTCATTCAAGCATGCTCATCAAATATTCTTTTTCCAAAATCTTTTTTCTCTTTTATTTCAACAATCAGAAATTTTCTCTCATTCCCATCTACCCCAAGTGTGCTTCCTATGTATCAAGGGCAAATTAATTTATTACTTTCTTCTTGAAGAACTTTATTATTTTAATACCTTTATTTAACTTATGCTTTCTATTATGTGTGAGTGTTCCTTGTACTTCCTGGTTTTAACCAATAGTCTGGTATGAAAAGTATGACTGAATATATAAACATGATCTCCTTGGCCTTACACTTGTCTTGGCCTATGAATGACTAGAATTAACTAGGAAGTTTTAAATCAATATTCAGACAAAGCAAAATAAAACAAACCCACTAATTTCGGATGGGAATCATTTTTGTAAAACTAGTTAAATTCCCTTCATGTGTGAATTTCAATTATTTCCCCACTTTCTATTAAATTTTGCATTACGTAAATCATGCCCTAAATGACACAACTCACTTTACCAATTTAAAAAGTGAATTGGGGCTGGGCACGGTGGCTCACGCCTGTAATCCCAGCACTTTGGGAGGCCGAGGTGTGTGGATCACCTGTGGTCAAGGAGTTTGAGACAAGCCTGGCCAACATGGCAAAATCCTGTCTCTACTAAAAATACAAAACTTAGCAGGGTGTGGTGGCGGGTGCTTGCAATCCCAGCTACTCAGGAGGCTGAGGCAGGAGAATCACTTGAACCTGGGAGGCGGAGGTTGCAGTGAGCCAAGATTGCGCCACTGCACTGCAGCCTGAGTGATAAGAGTGAAATTCTGTCTCAAAAAAAAAAAAAAGGAATTGGAATTTTTAAAACCTTAACAGTACACATAGTTTTAGCAAATTTGATTTATGACATGTAATAGAAAAAATCTGGGGAGATATATCTACATTATTCTGAAAGATAATTTGTAACAAACAGCGTGGCATATGAAAGGGGACTTCTGAGAATGCGTAGGCATGAGATTCAAACCTTGATTAAACCCTTTGGTTGTAAATGGTTTTTGGTCTTTTAATGACTTAAGAATTTCTCGTCCTCTTTCTTGTTTCATACTCTTTGCAGTCACATTGTGTCACATAGCATGGAATGGAATGATTTTATTACAATGCTTGTTAGTATAATTGATTGTGCTAGACTTAATTAATGAACAATGCTCTCAGTGGATATTTCAAGTTGATTTATAGTGCTTTTTCTTTTTAAGCAAACATGGAACAAAGTCCATGGAGTTTCCTCTCATTGCTCATAAACGTGGCCTGCTTAACATGTAGTGGAAAGAGCATATAAGTGGAACTGAAAAGACCCAGGCCCAGGATTTATTTATTCCGCTGGGTCCTAATTGTGTGGCATTGGCTATACCACTCTGCCAATCAGAAATTCAACTTCCTTTTCTGTAAAATGTGAATAACAATTGCTTGATCTGTTGTCTTAAGTTAGGCTCACATGGAACAGTTCTTGGTACACTCTAAAATGCTTTATTATCCTAACTTCAAATTAAGAGAAGCATATTATTCCTGCTTCACTGATGATCAAGATAAACTTACACAATAATTTTATATTCTTGATAAAAGTCACAATTTTTCACCCTGCATACTTAAAACAATTTCCTGTGAGCTGTTAAATTTGAACCATTTAAGGAGTTTTGCTATTATACTCCATCTGGAAGCACTATAGGATTCTTAAATTTGCAAGCAGACATGCCTCGTTTCAAATTCTGGCTCTACCACTCATTAGGTATAAGACTTTGAGCAAATTTCTTAATCTTGTTTTAAGTCTCCATTTTTCTTGGAAAGGTGATCCTAGTACCCCCTTGATGAAGCTGTTATGAGAATTAAGTGACATAGATTTTTAAAAGCACCCAGCACACAGCCAGCATCAGTGAAAGGTGGCTATTTTATGATACTAGGGAGGACAATGCATAATACGACGAAGGCAGATGACTGTTGACACCTGACCAAGGCCATCCAATTATTAGAACCCATCTGAACCACTTCACGGGATGCAGTGGAGACAGATAAGGTCTTAGTAATTGGCAGTTAACTATGTTATCAGTTATTACAGATTTTTTTCATGCCAAATATATATAAATCAACAAATATATTCTTTTGTTGGCAAAGACAGCTTTCAAAATGAGCATGAATATAATAGAATTGTTTTCTGACTTCTTTAAAAAGGAGTTTGACAATGTTTTACCAGTTTAGATTTTAAACTTGGTATTATATAATGTTTAAAACCTCAATTTTATTCACAAATTGCTACATCTGTGGTCATTCCTAAGTAAAGTTAACCTAGTGAGGAAGGTGTTAATCATTAAAAATTGAAATAAGTGGCAAGTGATATCATGATCAGAGTATCTCATTCTTATGGTCAAAGGTTATCTCTCCTCCTCCTTGCCCCTGACCCGCTGGAGATTTTCATAATGCTCAAACATTTATAAACTAACCCAGTGTAATTTTTCTCAAATATGTGTAATATTTGCTCATTTGGAAACTCTCAATCCTCTGGCTCTTGTCTTTGTTTTCCCATTTGCCAGTCTTTTGGAGCATTTAACAGTCATTAGTGTGACGTGACAGGGTGGGGAAAAAACCATAAGAGATCAAAATTAAAATCAGTCTGACAGTCTCATACATCAGCCTGACAATGTGAGTCACCACAAGGGCTTTGTAGGAAAATGTAAAAACTCCCAGACTCTTCGTTTAAATTCTGCTTCTAGTTCTGGCCATAAAGGAGATATTTTACAGGGTGTATGTTTGTTTGGCATAGGAGGAGAAATAAATCAGAGGATGGTCTATTTACTAGGGAGAGGCGCCCTCCCATGAAATCAGTCTTTTCCAGGCTAAACCATGGGATTTCCTGAAGTAGAGGAGCAGAGAACCAAGCAAAACAGGAGTAAGATGGGTGGTGTAAAAGCACTCTGGAGGAGTAGATAGGGAAAAGCAGGAGAAGATCCACAGTGTAGCACTACTCACGGTGCCAGCCTACCATGCTTCATAACTGCGTGCAACTCCAACGAGACTGCATAGAAAAGAGAGAGAGGAAAGAGAGAGAGAGAGAGAGATAGACAGAAAGAGAGACCACAGAAGACGCACTAACAAGTCCAGAAGAAAATGGATTCAGGAGAATGCAAGACACACAAATCAGCAACATAACCTTAAAAATATAATAGTGCAGCAGCAGCATTGCTGGAAATGGAGAGGGCTAGGAACAGACTGAGATTCACATTTAACCATCTAGGATTAAAAGGTGATCCTGAGCATGCTATGGAAGGATGTGTCAGTGGTCATAGGTTAGGTCGTATTCATTAGAAGGCACTTGGAAGTAGTTGTAATGTTTAAATTAAATGTTTAGTAAATTCACATATTGCTTTTTTTCCCATAATATGTACTTAAGTAATAATAAGAAAGTCTTTTATTCAAATTTTAGTCTAAGGATGAGTGAATACATCAAAAATAGGGAGACAGTAGTGTATCCATTTTCTAGTTCTCTGCACCTACTTTCTGTTGCAGTGTTTTTTCAGTGTAAGGTATTCAAATATTTGTTGAACTAAATTGAAGGAGAAATTTCTGAGCTTTGTCGTTTTACCTTTTTGGCATCTGTATAAGTTTTAATTTCATTCTCAGTTGCCTACTGGCTCACTCAGTGTTAGGGTCATCTGGGTCAGATGCTCCTTGTGGGAAGTTACGTAGTTTGGAAGCCTGGAATGTGTTGTTTATGCTAATGAACACGCAGCTATCTTCTCCTCTACGGTGAGATTGTCATTCAACTGTCAAATAGTGCTTATCCTAGAGCTGTTTTTTATGTATTTAAAGTCTAAAGAGATAGCCTAAGCTCCTCTATAAGGACTCCTGAGATGTAATTATGAGTCAGTTAAATTTGTTTTTTGTTTTAAATCATATTTCCCCATATTTTATTTATCTAAGACCAAGCACAATGTTTTCTTTATTCCCTATCTCTTAGATAGAGTTCACTTGCTTGCCAACAGTAAGTCATCAGAGCCCAGTAAACAATATCCGTATTTAGCTTCCTCTCATTAGTTTGTCTGTTTTCTGTCAGTCAAAGAGGTGTCATGTTGCAGACAGATCAACATTGCTACAAGATTCTTTTTACCTTTGATTGCTAAGAGGGGCAGAATAGGGTAATTCAGCAGGGTGTGCTTTTAAAATTATTTACATGGGTAGTTTAAAAGCATTTTAAGAATCTGTTAATAAAGGCTATCAGTGCAACTAGGTGAATAGTAAGTGTATTTATATGTTAGACATGGTGGGTCTTTATTACTATGCTCTTTCTTGTAGACTAGGATTATTTCTGCTATATTCACTCAAGAAACATTTATTAAGTAGCTACTATGAACTAGTTTTGGGCTAAGCCATAAAGATTAAAAAATGAACACAGAAATTCAGAAGATACCTTCCACATACTTCTATAACCAAGTCAAGGGATCTATCTGCATTTTTACATGAATATTCTAATTTTCTTCCAGTTACAATAAATGAATTATATATAATTCTGTCTAAGTCTATCTTGATCTAATCCTCTTTCTTTTTTCAAGAACTTTGTTCCTGCTATTGCCCCTTCTATCATAAATTTTCCTTCTTTATTGCATCCTATCTATTAGAAAACAAACATGCTGTAATATATTTCATGTTTAGAAAACCCACTCCAGACCACTTGTTCTACTTTATAGCTTGTTAAAAGAGAATTTTCAAAAAAGACAAAGGTATGGCTCTTCTACAGATATAAAAGAGCAAATGTTAAACATTTTATTTAATATATTATTATGGGAGGATCAGGAAGATATTACAAGCAGTCATAGAAGAATCCAACCACATCACACTCATTAGTATGGTCACTATCAAAACAAACAAACCAGAAAATGAGAAGCGTTGGTGAGGATGTGGAGCAATTGGAATCCTTGTGTGATGTTGGTGGGGATGTAAAATGGTGCAGCTGTTATGAAAAACAGTATGGTGATTCCTCAAAAAATTAAAGTAGAATTATTGTATCATTCAGCAATTCTACTTCAGGCCATATACCCAAAAGAATTAAAAGCAGGGTCTTTAAGAGATATTTGTATACTTGTGTTCATAGCAGTATTATTCCCAATAGTCAAAAGGTAGAAGTGTCCACTGATGAATGAATAAACAAAATATGGTGCATATACACACAATGGAATATTATTCAGCCTTGAAAAAGAAGGCAACTCTGACATATGCTTCATTGTGGATGAATCTTAGGCCATTTTGCTCAGTGAAGTAAGCCATTCACGAAAAGCCCAATACTGTATGATTTCATCTCTGTGAGGTACTTAGGGTAGTGAACTTCATAGAAAGATAGTAGAATGGTGGTTACCAGGAGCTATAGGGAAGGGGAATGGGGAGTTATTGTTTAATGAGTACAGTGTTTCCATTTTGCAAGATGAAAAGAGTTCTGGAAAGGGATGGTGGTGATGGTTGCATAACAGTGTGCATGTACTTAACACTACTGAGCTATATATGTACTTAAAAATGATTAAGACGGTAAATTTTATGTATATGTTACCACAATAAAAAATAAATTTAAAAATAAAAGAAAAAGGAAAGAGGAAGGCAAAAAAAAGTTAAGGAAAAAAAGATGTTAAGGGGAAAAATAAAATGAACAAAGGCATATATAGGGATTAGGAATTTTTTTAACTTTTGAAACTAATTCTTTTAAAAATTGACAGATGACATCGTATTTTTAAAACACGTACAACATGATGTTTTGAAGCATGCATACATTGTGGAATGGTTAAACAACTGCATTACCTCACATAGTTAACAATTGCATTACCTCACATCCATCCAGCATACCATTTTTGTGGTGAGAGCATGTAACACCTGCTCTCTTTACATTTTTCAAGAATACAACATATCATCCTTAACTATAGTGACCTTGCTGAACAATAGATCTCTTAAATTTATTTCTCCTATCTAACTGTAATTATGTATCCTTTGATCAACATCTCCTTATTCCCCTTTCTCCCCATAGTCATTCAGCCTCTGGTAACTACTGTTCTACTCTACTTCTATGAGATCAACTTTTTCAGATTCCACATATGAGTGAGATGGTGAGCTATTTGTCTGTATTAAGGACACTTAACATCCATATTGTTGCAAATCGCAGGATTTCATTCTTATGGCTGAATAGTACTTCACTGTGTATATGTACCACATTTTCTTTAGGTCTCCATTTATTGATGGACATGTAGGTTGATTCCATGTCTTGGCTATTGTGAATAGTGCGGCAATAAACATGGGAATGCAGATATCTTTTTGACATACCGATATCATTTCCTTTGGGTAAATACCCAGTATTGGGATTGCTATATCATATAATAGTTCTAAATTTTAATTTTTGAAGCATCTCCATACCGTTTTTCATAATGACTGTGCTCGTTTATATTCCAACCAACAGTGTACAAGCGTTTTCTTTGACCTACATCCTCGCCAACACTTGTTATCTTTAGTTTTTTTGATAATAGCCATTCTGGGGTGAGTTGATATCTCATTGTGGTTTTAGTTTGCATTTCCATGATGCTTAGTAATATTGAGCATTTTTTGTCATATACCTATTGGGCATTTGTAGGTCTTCTTTTAATAGACATTTAATAAGTGTGCAAATAGAGGCAAAAATGGCTTCTTCTGCAGTGAGAGAAGAAAGTCAATAGATCCTCTAAGGGACAGAATTTGTTTCCATCTCCGCAGACAAGAACAATTTTTTGCACTGCCATCATTTATATATAAGAGACGAAGTTGTAAAATAGCCCCCATAGAATCAGAATTAGAGAACCTGGAAGAGTGTGCTCTAACCAATGCACCATTTTCCAGCAAAGCACATTTTTTTCTCTACAAACGAAACTCTTAGAACGAGTAGACTACACTTTCTGTCATTCCCATGTAGGGAAGAATAAAAATGGCCACGAGTTATTTGCAGCTCCTTACGTCAAGAGATGGAGTCCATTGGCCGGGTGTGGTGACTCACGCCTATAATCCCACGACTTTGGGAGGCTGAGGCAGGTGGATCATGAGGTCAGGAGTTTCAGACCAGCCTGGCCAACATAGTGAAGCCCTGTCTCTGCTAAAAATACAAAAAATTAGCTGGGCGTGATGGCGGGTGCCTGTAATCCCAGCTACTTGGGAGGCTGAGGCAGAAGAATCACTTGAACCTGGGAGGCGGAGGTTGCAGTGAGCCAAGATCGTGCTACTGCACTCCAGCCCGGGCGACAGTGCAAGACTCTGTCTCAAAAAAAAAAAAAAATAAATAAACAAAAAAAACCCACAATAAGATGGAGTCCATTTTCTTACTCCTTAAATCTAGACTGGCCTTGTGGTTGTTTTGATTAATAAAATGTGGCAGAAGTGGCCTTGTGCAACTTCTGAAGATAGGCCCCAGGAGGCCCTGCAGCTTCCACTCTTGCTGTCTTAGAAAGCTGCTGCCCTGTGAATAAGCCTAAGCTGCCCTACTGGAAAGACCACATAGGGAGGACCAAGGTGCTCCAGCCAACACTCTGCCAACCACCAGATATGTCAATAAGGCCATCTTATACCATTCAGTCCTGTCCAAGCTGTCAACTGACTATAGCCAATAAGTGAGTCTAAGTTAGAGCAACAGAGGAGATGTCTCCCTAAACCTAAGTGAAATTATCAAGCCACAAAATTGTGAATGAATAAATCACTTTTAAGCCACTAAGTTCTGGGGCAATTTGTTATTCAGCAAATGTGGTAACTGATACAGATTTCACTAAATGGTACCTTAATTTTTCCAGTTCTTCATACCCCAAACTTTAGAGTTACCTTACCTATTCTCCTTTTTTAATATCCAGCATCTGACTTATTAGCAAGTACTCTCAGCTCTTCCTTCAAAATATATCCCAAACCTGACTATTCTTTTTGCTACTTTGGTTTGTTCTAACGGTTTTTTTTTAAATAAAAACTTTTTTTTACAGTACCACCAACAGTGTAAAAGTGTTCCTATTTCTGCACATCCTCTCCAGCACCTGTTGTTTCCTGACTTTTTAATGATTGCCATTCTAACTGGTGTGAGATGGTATCTCATTGTGGTTTTGATTTGCATTTCTCTGATGGCCAGTGATGGTGAGCATTTTTTCATGTGTTTTTTGGCTGCATAAATGTCTTCTTTTGAGAAGTGTCTGTTCATGTCCTTTGCCCACTTTTTGAGGGGGTTATTTGTTTTTTTCTTGTAAATTTGTTTGAGTTCATTGTAGATTCTGGATATTAGCCCTTTGTCAGATGAGTAGGTTGCAAAAATTTTCTCCCATTCTGTAGGTTGCCTGTTCACTCTGATGGTAGTTTCTTTTGCTGTGCAGAAGCTCTTCAGTTTAATGAGATCCCATTTGTCAGTTTTGGTTTTTGTTGCCATTGCTTTTGGTGTTTTAGACATGAAGTCCTTGCCCATGCCTATGTCCTGAATGGTAATGCCTAGGTTTTCTTCTAGGGTTTTTATGGTTTTAGGTCTAACGTTTAAGTCTTTAATCCATCTTGAATTCATTTTTGTATAAGGTGTAAGGAAGGGATCCAGTTTCAGCTTTCTACATATGGCTAGCCAGTTTTCCCAGCACCATTTATTAAACAGAGAATCCTTTCCCCATTTCTTGTTTTTGTCAGGTTTGTCAAAGATGAGATAGTTGTAGATATGCAGCGTTATTTCTGAGGGCTCTGTTCTGTTCCATTGATCTACATCTCTGTTTTGGTACCAGTACCATGCTGTTTTGGTTACTGTAGGCTTGTAGTATAGTTTGAAGTCAGGTGGCGTGATGCCTCCAGCTTTGTTCTTTTGGCTTAGGATTGACTTGGCAATGCGGGCTCTTTTTTGGTTCCATATGAACTTTAAAGTAGTTTTTTCCAATTCTGTGAAGAAAGTCATTGGTAGCTTGATGGGGATGGCATTGAATCTATAAATTACCTTGGGCAGTATGGCCATTTTCATGATATTGATTCTTCCTTATCCATGAGCATGGAATGTTCTTCCATTTGTTTGTATCCTCTTTTATTTCCTACTAATTCAACCTTTGTGGAAGTCAGTGTGGCGATTCCTCAGGGATCTGGAACTAGAAATACCATTTGACCCAGCCATCCCATTACTGGGTATATACCCAAAGGACTATAAATCATGCTGCTATAAAGACACATGCACACGTATGTTTATTGCAGCACTATTCACAATAGCAAAGACTTGGAACCAACCTAAATGTCCAACAATGATAGACTGGATTAAGAAAATGTGGCACATATACACCATGGAATACTATGCAGCCATAAAAAATGATGAGTTCATGTCCTTTGTAGGGACATGGATGAAATTGGAAATCATCATTCTCAGTAAACTATTGCAAGAACAAAAAACCAAACACCGCATATTCTCACTCATAGGTGGGAATTGAACAATGAGAACACATGGACACAGGAAGGGGAACATCACACTCTGGGGACTGTTGTGGGGTGGGGGGAGGGGGGAGGGATAGCATTAGGAGGTATACCTAATGCTAAATGATGAGTTAATGGGTGCAGCACACCAGCATGGCACATGTATACATATGTAACTAACCTGCACATTGTGCACATGTACCCTAAAACTTAAAGTATAATAATAATAAAAAAAACTTTTATAAAATAGAAACAGAAATACTATCATTTTAGCTTTAAATATATACATTTTAGTTATGTTTATAATGCTTACAATATTGTACTATAATTAATTGTATAAATGTACTTTCCCCAAGTCTATAAGCAGTTTGAGGGCAGTAGCCACACCGTCCTCTTTCAAGCACATCACACATTATTTTTGTAGTGGTAGTATTATGCTAGGCACATAGTAGGCTCTCAAGGAATCTCTGCTAAATAAATGAGTGGAAATGAAAGATAATAACATAGCAATTAAAGGTCTTATTGACCCATTTATTCTGGAGGTTGCAGTTTTTTGAATTTTTGCATGAGTGAAAAACGAGACCTTGGCGATGAGCTTGAGCAGTGGGATATAAATAACCCATACATGCGTAGTGTTCCAGTGTTTTGTGCATTTTCTTGACATTGATTTTCCTAAGACTAATAGTGTTATCCTATTCCTAGAAAGCCTTTGCATACCCTTAGGCATATTCTTAGTTCCTCTTGTAGCTTTTGATGGTTTTTTGAGTATATATTTCTCTGCTACACAGATTCCATACTCCTTGAATGATTCACGCTTGTATCTCCTATGTCACTGGGTATAGTACTTTATACAGAGTAGGTGTTAATAAATATTTCCTGAATATCACTGAACTCTGTAAACTCAGTATTAAAGTGGAAAGCTTCACTGAAAGGATGAAAAATATTTTCCAAAGACTTGAATGTCCTTATTAAAAATATGAGACACCAGCCAAATACATACGTTTATATACATGCCAAAAAAAAAAAACAAGAAAGCAAGCAAACCAACCAACAAAATACAAAAAAGCAAATGATTTTTTTTTAAATCAGGGAAAAATAAACTTTTTAGAACAGCAGGCTTTTTAAAAGCATGCCAAATACATGTTCTTGAATAGTGTGTTTTGTCTTCTCATCTTGTTTCCTCAACTTCTAAAATATTAGTGTTAAGAATTCATTTCACTATTATTGGAATGTTAGACTTTTGCACTTTAGGAAATATCTAGTAAATTCTGAAAATTGGAGATATGAATTAATTTACTCTTTGCACAGCATGATTACCTCTTCTTAAGAAAGATATGAGTATAAAAATTCTTTAAAAAAGCCTGGTCAATACCAAACTTTCTTGTGATAGAGACAGAATCACATATAGTTTATATTTTTAAGAGTGCATTGGTATCTCTGAAATGTAATTTCCTCAAATCACAAAACTTATAGTTTCAATTATCTTGGAAGTACCCATCTTTTAACTATGTGAGCTTCTGCAAAGCACCACAATGTCTGTAGAAGTGGAATTCCTACCCAAATATCTGTTCTCCTGAAAGGCTGAAGAGGCTTTCCAAGGGCTATACTAATACAGAATTTAAGACAATCAATATGTTGATTCTCAGCTTCCAAGTGCACTCTTTGCTATAATTAATAAAAAAAAAATTATGACTCTTCTGTGATAGAGTACAAGCTTTCTCATCTTACCTCGGGTATAAAATCCAACTCAGGGACAAAGGAACATTACACTTACTGGGATTGATGTTGAGAATGTAGATGACTCTGTCGACCCAGTAACAGACACATCCTTTTGTAAGATGTGGCAGTTTCCAATTCTTTGCTTTCAAAAAGTGAGTAAATAAATAAAAGGAGCTCCCACTCCAACTGTTAACTGATTGATCTGTATAAGTTTTGTCAGCTGACTCAGAAAGACTTGACATTGCTCTCACAAAAGGTCTTCTGTTCCCAACTTCCATGTGAATAAGTTTTTCAGTGCTTAGATTCAGAAAATAGGAATAAAATTGTTGTATTCTAGCTGTAAGAAATTTTTGTTCAGATACATGAGCTAATCTTTTTTTAAAATGATCACCTATTTGAATAAGATAAGCATATTAACACAATTTTATTTTTAGGTTTAAAAATAGTCTATAATATATGTTATTTTGATTGCATACTATTAATAACTACAGTAACTCAATTCAGAAAAAATATTTTAACCCTTACAGCCTCATGGCTGTTACATATTGTTACGTATGGCTGATATAAACTGTTAAATTTGATATACACATATGATAGGGTTATAAGTAAAATAATTTTAAGCTTAAAACATATTAAAGAAAATAAAATTTGTTGAAGTTGAACAGAAGTATCAAGAACTAGTTTAAGAACCAAAAGAAAAATGCAACACTTCTGACTGTTAAAGAAAAATTATTCATGTGTTTTTAAGTGGATAATTGGTATCAAATCTCTGTGAAATAATTCAGAGGAAACAAGAAATCAGTTGTGTGGAAACAACACATGCTTTGGGACTTCAGTAAAAATTTGAGAGTTCCTTAGCACAAGGACTGCCTCTTACTCAACTTTATGTTCTCATACCTAGCAAAGGGTCTGATGCAAATTGTAGAAAACATTTAAAAAACCTCTCCTCATGAGCATCATCTGTTTCCTACCACTGAAGTCTGGTCAGCCTGCCAGTGCTAGACAACTGTGTCAGGAGACCACTGCCATGCCTGAGCTCAATCTGTTCCTTCAACCTGCAGCCCTGGAAACTTGATCTTCTATGAACCTTGTCACTGATTTTTTTATTTCTTTGATTTTTCTCCAATAGCATTGTTTGCAATGTTGTGCAAAACCCAAAACCAAACCCAAACCCTCACTTTAAGTGCTTGCTAGATAAGTGAAAATGGATAAATAAAAATAAAAAGTGCATGAAGGAATAAATAAATGACAAACATAAGAATCTTTAAAGGAACGTATTAAAATGATATTTTCATAACTCAGCCTTAAGCTGGTTTGTGAAACATATAAGTCATCCCAGAGCCGGCTTTTTAAAAATCCTGTGGTTTTATGTTGCATGGATTCCATCATGTCTCACTGTTGTAAAGACTGCATTTCAGAAGAGGCTAGATCACGCAACTCCAATTTGGCTTTACAAAATTAATGCAATTAGGGTGAGGAGAGAGATGCTGAGGCTATAAAATGAATTTTATTAAACATTAAAATGTTTTTTTAACTAGGAAAAAATTTCTGAGATCTGTTTAACAACTACAGCAAAAATCACATAAGAGGTGGGAGAGTGAAAATAATCACTAGTTTATATTTTATCATTCAGTGGTTGATTAAAACCATGTTTTGCTGAAATTTGTATTTGCTTAACAGAGAACCATGCACGTTGTGGTAATAAATAAGTTTGTTTTTACTTGCTACCAAAATATTAGTATTAATTTGGAAAAAAAATTTAAAAATATTTCTTTAAGTGTACCATATACTACAGTACAGCACATACAATAGTCACAGAAATGAGATGAAGGAAATCAGTCTCTTGTAGCAATCAGGGAAATCAAGACTAATCAGGTGGAACTACTTTATTTCATTTACTTTTTCAGGACTATTATATTAGAAAATAAATGGCAAGAGAAGAATTGATAGGACCATCAAGATTAGCCAATGTTCTTAGTAAAATAATTGTACACAGAATGATCCATAAATTTAAGAATAAATATATAGGAATTTTAAAATTAAAAAACTATGCCCTATGAGATTATTATAATAAAATCTGTAATCTGTGGGAAATCTAAAGAAGAAAAAGTACCTCAATCTGGAACAAGAGAAAAGGAAATGTTGGCTTTGGGTACTCTGTGCAAATTGAATGCAAAACCATTAACTTATCAGTAGAAGATTCTATTTCACTATATTTCACTGGGATCAAAGGTATATGCAAACCTTAGTTATTTGTGTCAAAGATGGCTTGTGAGAAGATTTTAAATGTAATGATGATGCTCGTCAAACTTAGAAGCCTTGGAAAAATTGTTAAGTCAGTGATATTTATTTTTGGGAGCTGGTCCCAATCCCAAAAGACACAATCCTGAATGCCATAATTCCAAATTTTCAAATCCTGAAAGATCAAAATGCTGAAAATATAATTCTGGAAAAAATAATTTAAAAATTCCTTGAAAGAGACTGACTTAACTTTTTTTTTCTTTAGAGACAGGGTCTTCCTCTTTGCCTAAGCTGGAGTGCATTGGTGTGATCATAGCTCACTGCAGCCTCAAACTCCTGGGCTCATGCGACCCTCCCACCTCAGCCTCCTGACTAGCTGGGACTACAGGTGTGTGCCACTACATTGACTAGCTGTTTACTTACATTTTTCAAAGGACATTTATATAAGAAACATATGAAAACACAATAGAACATTTAAATAGGCTACTTGACACAACGAAATAGGCACTAATAATATGTGTATTTTTGTAAGCATAAACAGGTAAACTAATGACAGTCACACAGGTATAACATTTATGAACAGACAAACCATATTTATAAATACATAGGTCAAAAACTGAAATGTATAATTGCATATCACAATGGTTGGTAATTGTGTGCACTCAGCTTTGTAACTGCAAGTCATCTGAAATACTGCGATGGACACCTGAGACTTTTGACAAGATTGATCAAAAACCACTATGGGTTACAACTACATTATCACCACACCAGTTGCTTAAAGAGCCAAGATCTTGAGAAATTTTATCTTTTACAAATGCAGATGTACAAAAAGGACATCTCTTCATTTATTATGGAAATTTTAATCTTTTTATGTACATGCACAATGCTTACACACAGTCAAGATTGTGATAATGCATTTTTATTGAGGCAAATTTCTAAAAAAAGTACATAAATCAGAACTCTATAAAAGTCTACACAATTTATACCTCCAGTATTGGAAATGATGCAAAGATGAAATACATAGCATAGTAAATTATAAAAAAATAATGCTGACAATTTAAATAGTGGGGAAAAACTAAAAAAAGAAAAAAACTAAAAAGAAATTTTGACATATGAAAAGTATATTACAGTGACAGATTGCATAGAGATAGTCCGTAGGAGCTGGCCAACTTTCACCTAGTTAGCAGTTAACTATATTTTGAAGTCTTACATAACAATGAATATCTGCTTTTTTCTCTTAGGACATGGTTCTCCTTGGATAATATGTTCACATTCATTTTCTATGTGGTGCTGCTCTTTTTGTAACTCTTCTGATTTGATATACATTGATATTGTGTCCAGAATTGATTCCTTCCAGTGAGTTCTTCGTCTCGCTGACTTCAAGAATGAAGCCGCGGACCTTTGTGTTGAGTGTTACAGCTCTTAAAGATGGTGTGTCCGGAGTTTGTTCCTTCAGATGTTCAGATGTGTCCGGAGTTTCTTCCTTCCGGTGGGTTTATCGTCTCGCTAACTTCCAAGAATGAAGCCGTGGACCTTCACAGTTGAGTGTTAGAGCTCCTAAAGTTAGTTAGGACCCAAAGAGTGAGCTGCAGCAAGATTTATTAAGAGCGAAAGGACAAAGCTTCCACAGCATGGAGAGGGACCCAAGCTGGTTGCCTCTGCTGGCTCAGGTGGCCAGGTTTTATTCCCTTATTTGGCCCCACCCACATCCCACGGATTGGTCCGTTTTACGCAGTGCTGATTGGTCCATTTTACAGAGTGCTGATTGGTGCATTTTTACAGAGTGCTGATTGGGGCATTTACAATCCTTTAGCTAGACACAGGGTGCTGATTGGTGTGTTTACAGTCCTTTAGCTAGACACAGAGTGCTGATTGGTGTGTTTTTACAGAGTGCTGATTGGTACATTTACAATCCTTTAGCTAGACTCAGAGTGCTGATTGGTGCGTTTTTACAGAGTGCTGACTGGTGCGTTTACAATCCTTTAGTTAGACACAGAGTGCTGATTGGTGCATTTACAATCCTTTAGCTAGACACAGAGCACTGATTGGTGCGTTTACAATCCTTTAGCTAGACAGAAAAGTTGTCTAAGTCCCCACTCTACCCAGGAAGTCCAGCTGGCTTCACTTCTTAATATAAGCATTCCCTATTTAATTTTCCCATTTTGTTGCGATGCTTCTGTGTTTTGGCTTTGTGGAAATCCATTCTGCATGCAATACAGAACACAAATTTGGCAATAACAGTACTGGTGATCAAAGAGCAACACTGTTGCATAAGTGTCTTCTTATCCTACTATGCACATAATTATTTTCAAACTAGTCAGCAACTTAGCTGGCTTCCTCAGGTAAATGCAGCTTTAATTTATTAAAAGCCCTGGAATATCATCAGCTGGAAGGAATGCCAACACAGGTAAATGAGGCATTTTTAAACTGACGTTTTCATTCTTGCCGTGTTGTGCAGGCAATCTACTCATTTGATTTTTTCTCCAAATGCATTGAGCTGAATGGAAAAAAGCAAACTTTATTGGTAACACCCTGAAATTCACTCTTGGAAATCTTGATTGCACCTAATTCCAAATCTGTCACTATAGTTGGGGATTCAACTGAAATCCATTTTCTTCTCTATAAAGACAATAACAAGGTAGTAGTTCTGCCTAACATGATGTGACTTTCCTGCGATGGTGATTTTCCAAATTTTAAATGTTTAGAATTTTAGATGATAGGGATTTAGATTTTAGAGATTTTGATCTTTTAGGATTTCAACATTCAGGATTATGGCACTCAGTATTGCGTCTTTTGATATTATGATCCAAACCCTTTAGCTTCATAAAAAACCGAAACAGCTTTTTCTATGCATTAAAGAAAAAGTTTCAAGGTGGAGTTTCTTACATTAAGAGAATCTTTTTAAAGAAAATGTGTGGTGGAGAAATTTTTGAGGAGGACATCTTTATCTAATCATTTCTAGTAAGCAAACTTTCTCTGCTAGGTCAAGATCTAAGCAAACACACAAATGTGAACAACAGGGAAAGAACCCATTGACCTACCAAGACAGGCTGCCAACAGAATTTTGAAGGCTTGCCAAGATGCTTTTATGGAGGTAGAGCGAATGAGATTCCGTAAGTGCAAAATAATACTTTTAAGACTATCCAGAAAGTAATATAAGTGAAATAGTTATATAAGATTGAGTGAGGACTACCAAAACATTGGGAAGAAATGTAGATTTTATCATTCAAGGAAATATAATTTTATTGTAAGATATAATCCTTGTTTTTATAGTCAAATAGAAACATTCATGCCTTAATACAACGTTTGGTAAAAAGAACTAAAGAAGACACCATAGAAGATCTTAACAAACAATGAACTCATTAGTTAAAATATTTGTCATGAAATAATGATTGATTTAGTTGTTTTCTAAAATATTTCTAGTGCCTAATAGATGTTGAAGGAGACTTTGATCATGAAGTGTGTTCTCTGAGGAGCTGCTATTTTTATTTTTATATTTGTTTGAAGTGAATTGTCCTGCTAATTCTTTAACATAAAATATCTTCAATTACATGATTCAACATTTTAAAAAGTGATTAAGACAGAAGAATATGTACTGGGATTTATTTTTGGATCTTTGAAGTAGCAAAGGGTAGCGGAACTCCTTAATCCATAGAGTGGTTATTTTGCTGTATGATGACTCTTGTATTTACTCCCTGAATTACCCTTTCCACTAAACAGTATTAATGAGACATTAGTAGGCTACAGAAAAAAATACTTCTGATCTACTTAGAAATATTCATGAGGTTTTCTCCTGGTGGATTCACATCAAATTTTATTTTTTAAAACCCCAAGTATTTTTATTTGATGATTCATAAGTAAGATGGAAGCTGGCAGGTGGAAATCGCCAGCAGGAAAATAAAATGCTTTGGCTACGCCGACAACTGCTACTGTCCTCCTTTGTACAGACTCTCCTGCTGAAGACTCATGGAGGCTTATTTCAAGTCTTCTTTAGTTCATTGCCTGCATGTTCAAATGGAGCTTGTACTGTGATGCACAGCTTTCTGTCCAAGAATGAGATTTGTACCTCTACAAATCTTCTACACCTTCTTCATCTAGTAAACACTTACGCTACAGGTCTCATCTCAAATCTATATGCAACTATTGTACATAAGCAAGCCATTTAAAAATGTTAAAGGAAGATATACATTGATATGGTTTGGCTGTGTTCCCACCCAAATCTCATCTTGAATCATAGCTCCCATAATCCACACATGTCGTGGGAGGGACCCAATGGAAGGTAATTAAATAATCGGGGTGGGTTTTTCCCATGCCGCTCTCATGATAGTAAATAAGTCTCATGAGATCTGGTGGATTCATAATATAAAGGGCAGTTCCCCTGCGCATGCTCTCTTGCCTGCCACCGTGTACAGATGGGCTTTTGCTCCTCCTTCGCTTTCTGCCATGATTGTGAGGCCTCTCCAGCCATGTGGAATTGTGAGTCCATTAAATCTCTTTTTCTTTATAAATTACCCAGTCTTGGATGTTTCTTCATAGGAGTATGAAAATGGACTAATAGATACATAGAGATACACACACATGTATACATAAAGCCATTTCAAGAGACTTTGCTTCCTGAAGTTTGTAAATGTAAATAAATTTATTGTACCATCATTTAGGTTACTACATTCCTCACTAACATAGAAACAATGTCTAAAATGGGCAGTTATGGGGTTATTAAAATATAATATGAATATGGCCACTGGAAAAAAGTCAAAGATATATTTTGAGGCCACTACTCTACGTCTCTTGCTGTTCTCTTGTACACATTTGATATTGCACAAAAGCCAAAACTTTGGACTCCTTTGATTAAAGGCAAGGTCAAGTAATCCTGCTGGTTCTACCTCTCCTCCCATTTCTTAAGTGAAAAGATGTAGTCATATAAGATGCTGTTTAGTAAAATGGTGCCGTGAATTCAGCATGAAATGTCTGGGCAAGTGTTTTTCAAGTTCTCACATATATACTATATTTCTCTTCCTCCCTTTCCCTCTTCAACCTCAATCCCCATCACCCAGTGTTTCATAAGGTTTTACTTTCTGTAGCTTATACTGTAAAACCAGGAGTTCCCTTCCTCCTCTCCCAAGTATAACCTTGTCTAATAATATTAATTGCACTTTCCCTAACTATACATACCTCCCTGGAGATTTTGATCTGTAATTCTTTGTCTCCTCCATCTTCCTTGAGCATTTTTCATCTAGTGGAATAGTTGGTGGCAAAGCTCCATTCTGGAAAAAGTTTAGCCATGCAAGCATAGAAGAAATAAGCCAACAATGGTAAACACAGTTAATGCATGTAGTTAAGTCTTCTAAACATGTCTCTTGAATGATGTCACGTTTTGCTTTTTCAAACTAGGAATCAACAAAATGGAGGAACATTTGAGGTTTGTTAAGAAATTTCGCTTGTTAGCCATAGAACTAAGATATTTTTAAATAAAGAAGGTCATAGTGGGCCATAAATGATGTGCCTTTCTAGGATCCCAAAATGTTTTATTGATTGAATTATATAGAGAGATTTAATGGAACCGTGGTTGAAAAATGCTTTTAAAGTCTTTGATCACTGGGATATCAGTGGAACAAATGAGTTAAAACATTTTCAGAATTTAATCATTTACCTAGGTAACAGGGTTAGGGGTAAATGGCGGGAGAGAAGGGGAGGGCCAGGGCATTAATGAATAGTACTCCCTGTAAAAAGAAGAATTGACTAATAACATCTGTACTATTTAAATTAACAGGCTGGCATATATTGTTGTGCGGGTTTTGCATTGCTCAATTCTTGGGAGGGGGGGCATTCACATTTGTAGTCATTATGGGTCCCTCTATTTATAATGCCAATTTTCTTTTCTTTTTTTTTTTTTTTGTTTGGGGCTTATTTTATTTTATTTTATTTTTCTTTTATTATTATTATTATTATTATTATTATACTTTAGGTTTTATGGTACATGTGCCCAATGTGCAGGTAAGTTACATATGTATACATGTGCCATGCTGGTGCGCTGCACCCACCAACTCGTCATCTAGCATTAGGTATATCTCCCAATGCTATCCCTCCCCCCTCCCCCCAACCCACAACAGTCCCCGAAGTGTGATGTTCCCCTTCCTGTGTCCATGTGTTCTCATTGTTCAATTCCCACCTATGAGTGAGAATATGCGGTGTTTGATTTTTTGTTCTTGCGATAGTTTACTATAATGCCAATTTTCTAGCAGATGTTGGTATATTGCCTTAAGAAACTGTTAGATTCCTCTAATTTTTGCAAAGATGCCTTTGGAAAGTTGAAAGATTACCCGATTACTATTAGAAAGTCCTGCTACCAATCAATACATACTTGTCTTGTATAATTTGGACAAAATATAATATTCCTGAACCTTAGATTCCTTGTTTGTAAAATGTTTAAAATATATCTAAATGTAAGAATTGTTGTAGCATATATATGTGAGTATATGAATGTGGCTATCACAGCAGCTGTAAGTGGAAGATATTATAAATATTGGTAAAACATTCTGATGTTTTATTTTAAGCTGATAGTTTTTCTGTATGCTGACTTTACAATGAGTTTTAAACATATACTTGAGTTTATCATTTGTATATAACTACTGATGGAAATCTGATGAAAAGCACTAATAGTAGTTTATAAAAGATTTTTTCAATATGAACGTTTTGTTTCCATTGTGAGAAATTAAATTTCAAAATGTAATTATTAAATGTATGACTGAGTTTCAAATGTTTTTCTATATCCAGCTAATTAAAAATATTATAACGTAATAATAGTTAAATGTCACGTTCACCTTATTAGAAAGAATGCCTTCAAATCAATATTATCATGATTACCATTTATAATATCTTCAGTATACAGGGCATTTATAAAATCTGTAGAAATTAATTTTCTCTAAATGCAACAAGTTTTATGACCAACACTCACTGTCTATAAAAGATGACTTGGTTGGCAGAAGAGGAAACAGTTTCTTCAGACCTTCCAGCCCCAGTCAGCCCTGGTGACATTGCATATCAGGTAAACCCCCAATCCCTGGCCACATTTGATTGGTCCAAGATGGAATGTGACCCAAGCTGAGACAATCAGACTCAGTCTCTTGATAATTAAACTCAAGAGCCCCCGTGACTGAATTAGACAGTAATGGATATTCTACCTATAAGTTAGAGAGAGTTGGAGACAGGAAACTAAACTCACTTGAAAGCTGCTATTATGGAGAAACGAAAAAAACTGCTTTGTAGAAGCTAGCCTGGAAAAGTAGAGAAGTTGCCTGAGAGAGGGACAAATCAGCTTTAAGAGTTTTTCATTTTTTTGTTAGGGCCTAAATATACTTTCTGTATTTGGTAACTCTGAGATAACCTTGTATTCTCTTGTAAATTCCCCCTTCCATTTGAACTTGAATGGTGGATTTCTATTACTTTCAAATGAAAAATACTTAAGATATTTGTCTTGTTTCAGGGAAGATTTAATAAGGTTATATCCTGAACAACAACAACAAAAGCCTTTTGTTGAGCTACTGTCCTTCCAGTGAGACACACACACACACACACACACACACACACACACACACACACACACACACACACACAATCTTTCCAGATCAGTTGAAGAGGATCATGGAGGCAGGTACCGCTTTCTTTTTCTTTTCTTTTTTTTTTTTTTTTTTTGAGGCGGAGTCTCACTGCGTCGCCCAGGCTGGAGTGCAGTGGCGCAATCTTGGCTCACTGCAACCTCCGCCTCCCGCCTTCACACCATTCTCCTGCCTCGGCCTCCTGAGTAGCTGGGACTACAGGCGCCCGCCACCATGCCTGGCTAATTTTTTGTATTTTTAGTAGAAAAGGGGCGTGTTATCCAGGATGGTCTCGATTTCCTGACCTCGTGATCCACCCGCCTCGGCCTCCCAAAGTGCTGGGATTTACAGGCCTGAGCCACCATGCCCGGCCCTGGCAGGTACCACTTTCTTTCCTCTTTCTTGCATACGAATATGAATGAAACTGATTCCATCATTTAGGAGATGAACGCTCAGTGAATATCCTTCTAGTGGCTTCTGGTTCTTCCCAATATGCAGTTTGGAAGACCATTAGGAATAATTTCTAGCCATTTTAGATGCATGTGATTTCCACTGGATAAGGAACTAGAAAATAGGATGATGGTGCCATTTTCCCAGAGGTACCTAGAATAGGTCTTGTGTGGCAGTCTTTATAAGGCACATGATAAAGCTTCATAATTTTGCTGAGTAGAAAAATTAGTATGAAGAATGTCTTTTACATCCATAACAATGGAAAATTTAGAACTGATAATTCTCTTCTGGATTATATTATATTTTGTGGGATTCATTATGTTTTTTCCTTTATTAATTAATGAGGCAATTGGTCAAATCTGGTAGTATAACACTGAGCATTCCAGCATCCTATGGAACCTACCTTGCTATCCTTGTGGGAAATTTCTTAAGGTTAAAAATTTGATTATGGGAATAATAAAATTAGGCAGACTTTGAATAACAAAATTGTAGACAACGGTTCTAGAAGGCTGAATCCTACAAATAAAATAGATCTTGGCACTTCTTGGAATTCATAGAGAAAAACACTGGCTTCCATGATAAATAGTGTAAGATGGTGATTTCATTGTGTGCGATCTCTGATCAAAACCATACACTATAAAGGCCATATACTGGGTGATCATTTGATTATCCTGTGTCTGAGGATACTCCTTTGTCCCCTGTAAAACGAAATACGAATTGTGTATGTGGGCATGTGGCGGTCATTTAACCTATCACTAAATGCAGCTAATTCTGGATAAAAGCAGCTGTTTGACATATGCCCCCCAGACTTACTGAGGCAGGAAGCAGGACTTGGGTTATCCAACTGATGGTTTGGGTTGTAATATGCTGTGCCTTTATTTCCACAAAACAGCCTCATTGTGTTGAGATTGTTTGCCAATTCCTTTCTAGTAAGCCTCATGGTAATGGCATATTACTTTTAATGGGACTTTCAGGACACCAGTCAAATTTTGTAAATTATATTTTAATACTTTGGGTTTCTTTGCCTTCACGAAAAGAGAGAGAACCTAAGGAAAGTTGGGGAAAAAGTGAAATTTTTCCATTACAAAGACTATTGAAAGATGAATAAATTTATAAAATGGTTTGAGGAGGTAAAAAATAACTGATTTAACAACGTTATAACACAAGAAAATGTTGAAGAAAGAAACAAGTATGGAACAATTGAGAGGGATTCTGTGTACTTCATGAAAACAACAATGAGAATGTAACTCGGTTTTATAAACAAAAATTAATGCTTTATAGCCATGACCACATAACATCATTGGGTTCCCTAAAAATATTTCAGCATCCCTACCTTGTTAATTCACATTACAAACTATTACTAACTTAACTATGTTGGGGTAAAATATTGAAATTGTAGAGGAATTTTAACAAAAGGCAATATTATATCTTCCAAATACAGAATAATTCACATTCCTGTAACAGGGCCCCTAATAACTAGAAGTCCTGACAGACCTTCAGTAAAGACCAAGAAATGATCAACCATAGTAAGAATCATATTTATAGGCAAACAATGCTTCTTAAAGTACTTGATCACAATTTGTCTATTTAAGTAGTTTAATCAACACCCTATATTTATGCAGTCTTGTTCAAAACTATGATTTGTATAATCAAACATTGTATGGAGTATAAAGTTAAGCATAAATTCATACCATATAAAGTTTCAATTAGTGGAGGTAAATTATTGGGGCATTGCATTAGTTCAGTCCAAGCCAACAGGCAGAAGAAATAATTGTCAAGGAGAAAGAAAAAAGATAACTTGTTGATTTGTTCAAGGTCATTGAGTAGGTTGGTAATTAAGGTTATTCTTGATCTCTGCTTCTGGTTCTCCAAGAGTACTGTTCTGACCCATCATCACCATAAAGCCACCCTATAGTTGACCTCACCCTACTGTTGAGCAGTCCTTTTGCTCTCCATAAATATAGAATGCTGATTGTAATTTGCTGCTAGATATATTAAGAGGTCAATTTTATTTCAGTTTTTCTAGCTCCACAAGTATATTTGAATACTACAGAGGTATATTCCTCCTGATAATCACTAGGGGTAGATAATATATCAAATTACAATAATTAAAGATTTAGATGTTAAAAGTTGGGGGTATTGATAAGAGGCAGAGAATATACTCTGATTTTTAAAAAGAGAAAAAATGAAAGAGATATAAGGAAAGGAAAAAAGAGAGAAAGCAAGCAAATAATCAAGCACAAAGTCATGACAAAGAGTGAAAATAAATTTATTTTGCTGGTTAAAAATTAACAGGTATCATAAAACCAATGACAGTCTTCTTTGATAATGTATCAACTCAAACCCAATAAAAGTTGTTGAACAGGTCATGCTTCTGCCTTTTTTTTTTTTTTTTTTGCCCTTTTATGTAATGCCATTCTTTCATTGTGATGGTGTTACCCAAAGTTGAAAAAAATTTATGGCTAAATAAACTAATTAATGTTAACCACCATTTTGTCATGTGAAGGGTGAGGATTGTAAATAAACATCAAAAGGAGTAATTGTTCTTTAGATGACGTCTGTTTATAATAGGAGGCATGAGTTATGCAATGCATCTCAAATAAAAGATGTTTTATTACCATCATTGCACGTTACCTGAGTTAATTATATGACCAATGTAAAGTTAGATAAGTGGAGAGAAATAGTCCACACTGGGGATGGGTACGCTGGCTCACTCCTATAATCCTAGCACTTTGGGAAGCTGAGGCAGGTAGATCACTTGAGGTCGGGAGTTCAAGACCAGCTTGGCCAACATGGTGAAACCCCATCTCTACTAAAAATACAAAAATTAGCCAGGCGTGGTAGCGGGTACCTGTAATCCCAGCTACTTGGGAGGCTGAGGCAGGAGAATTACTTGAACCCAGAAGGCGAAGGTTGCAGTGAGCCAAGATCACTCCGCTGCACTCCAGTCTGGACAACAGAGTGAGACTCCATCTCAAAAACAGACAAACAAAAACAGAGATAGTCCATAGTCCACAATGGGTCTTAGAGGATAATGCATTCTGAGCTACCATTTCAAATTAAAAAAAAATTGTTAACCTGTTTCCAAAGACATTGATCCGTGTTTGACTACAGCCAATAATGCCAACATAATGCCAGGTATAACCAGGATTTAGAATAAAACTAAAAACATATGTACACACACACTCGTAACGAGGGAATTATATGGAAAGTTCATATAGTCACTTCTAACTTGAGTATTGTATGACATTGCTAAAATTTTAAAGAATATGTTACTTATTTTTTACTGTTAATCTTGCTAGATAATTGGCAAGATAATAATATTTTTAATTTGAATATATGTCATTAAACATAACATTTCCAGAAACTTGTTAAGGAAAGAAGATGAGTATAAATGTTTATGGCATGTAAGACAGTGACTCTAAGGTTAATAGGCAAATCAAGTTGCTGTAGGAAAGGAGAATATTACATTTGTTTTGTTTAAACCACTAAATTGGTGGTAATTTGTTACAGCAGCAAAGATAACTAATATTTATCTCATAACATTCTTCATCCTCACTTTTTCCAGCTTCTACAGGGCCTCCCACATTCCTTGGCTTGTGATGTCCCTTCCCCATCATCAAAGACAGCAACGTGGGTTAAGTCCTTATCATATCACATAACCCTGAACTTACTTCTGTCATTACATCTATTTCTCTGACTCTGTTCTTCTGCCTCTCTCTTCTACTTTTGAGCGTCCTTGTGACTACATACCCAGAATAATCTCCCTATTTTAAGGAGAAATCTTGATTCCATCTGCTACCTTAATTTCCCTTTGCCATATACTATAACATATTCACAAGTCCTGGGTATTAGAATGTGGACATCTTTAGGAAGTCATTGTTCTGCCTACCACAGATATATTGGGCAAATAGTTACCAAAGAAAGCTGGTATAGTAATAGTGATACCTGGCAAAATTGTGTTTAAATCAAAATATATTAGTAAGGAAAGGGAGAAACTACAAAATGATAAAATCTACCAAGAAGATATACAATGTGATTGCCAATAAGAAGTAAAGCCAAGACTTGGAGCTAGGTTTGTGTCTACCGGTCCAATGTTCCTACCAAGAAAAACCTCTAAAGAACACAGACCTATAAAAACCTCTACTTGAAGCCCACTGTGCAAGTACTGGTAAATTTCTTGCCCAAAATGGAAATAATAATTATAACCTACACCACAGGGCTATTGTAAAGAATACCTTAGGATTGAGACACACTGCAGCTATCATATAAATGTTAAATAAAAATAATGCTTTCTGTATCCTTATTGGGGTTGGGCAAATCCAGATGTATATTATACTTTTCACATATTTCAAAATATTTTCAAATGTTTTGGTTTGGGTTCAACAAAAACCTCAAGTACAAAAAAAAAAAAAAATAGAAAGGAGAATATTTTTTCAGACGGAGTCTTGCTCTGTCACCCAGGCTAGAGTGCAGTGGCGCGATCTCCGCTCACTGCAAGCTCCATCTCTGGGGTTCATGCCATTCTCCTGCCTCAGCCTCCCAAGTAGCTGGGATTACAGGTGCCCGCCACCATGCCCGGCCAATTTTTTGTATTTTTAGTAGAGACAGGGTTTCACCGTGTTAGCCAGGATGGTCTTGATTTCCTGACCTCGTGATCTGCCCACCTCGGCCTCCCAAAGTGCTGGGATTACAGGCATGAGCCACCGCGCCTGGCTGAAACTATGCATATATTTTTAAAGAACTAGAAAAACAAGCTGAAGCTAGCCACTGTATTTAAAGCTATTTATTCCTTTCATTGGTGACTATCACATTATTTACATTTTTCCCTTTGTTGCAAACTTACAAATTCATATTGTTCCCTTTTTTAGTATATTTTATGTACTAACTTTCTTAGTCATTTAAAAAGTTTTTTTCTGATAATATAATAGTGATATCTTTATTATCAATTAATGGACTATATCATACTAATTGATTTTTCAGGCAGTTGACAGAACAGCAAGTTATAAATATTTTAACCATTTGAGGAGTATTCTTCCTAAAATCTAGTACATAGTTCCCTACTGAAAAGGATATACTGATAAAATATAACTTTTGTTATGTGGGTCAAAAAGATTATGAAGTTGAAATAGTCTATTTTGTTGTCATTTGACTTTTGGAGTTTTATTTAGCTTTCAGTTTTGTGTCATATCTACATACATAGGTGGATATTCCATCAAGGGCAGGGATTAGTACTCTCTGAGTTCAGCATGGTGCTCTGCACACAGTAAGTGGGTGGTAAATGTTTGTGAGTTATATATTATGAGCTAAATTGTGTCTCCTGAAATTCATATATTGAAATCTTAACCCCTAGTACCACAAAATGTGACTGTATTTGGAAATAGGGTCTTTAAAAGAGGTAATTAAGTTAAAAAGAGGTCGTTAAAGTGGGCTCTAATCCAGTATGACTGGTGCCCTCATAAAAAGAGGAAATTTGGACACAGACACATACAGAAGGAAGATGATCTGAAGACTCAGGGAAAAGGTGGTCATTGCTCTTTGATCTCAACCTTCTAGCCTCCAGAACCAGGAGAACAAAATTTCTGTTGTTTAAATCAATCACCCAATCTGTGATACTTTGTTATGACAACCCCCTAGAAAGTACTGATAAATGATAATCCTATGTTGCCCTATGAGAGAACAAAGTTTGCCAACAGAACCTTATGCTTTTATTATTCTTATGTCTTCCTTCCTTCCTTCCTTCCTTCCTTCCTTCCTACCTTCCTTCCTTTGTTCCTTTTCTTTTTTTGTCTTGTGCCTTCTTCGTAGGTCTCAAAGTATCAACTATGACCTATTACTTAAAAGTGCTTGAATACTAGAATATTCACTTGATACAAATAATTAAAACTCTCAAAGCCTTTGTGGTTGTTTTTATTTCTGCATTTCAAGTTGTATTCTGAGCTTTTCTTTGGAAAGATTCTAAGTAACTGGAGTTATAGCAGCAGAGTTCTATTTGAAACTTTTCTGTACTAACGTTATGACTTTGTCACTTTACTTCTCTGTCAAAGGAGACTGGTGATAATACTTTATTAGGGAGCAGTGGGATTCAAATGAAATACTGCATGTGAAAAATTACTTTGCAGACTTAGAAGTGTAACACAAACACTCATCATCATAACTAGAATTCTGGCCTCCTGACAAATATCTGTTGACAAGTAAGGATTTGTTGTACCAGTCAGTTTATTGTTAACCAATAATAGATTATTTAAAACACTGATAGCTGTAGCCCTATGTTGAATCGGGACATACATCAAATGTATCTAGTCATTTCTTTGAAAATAGAGGATGATGAGGAAAAGTTCTAAATTCATGTTGTGAAAGGATCGTCTGTAGTTTCTTTGGAATTTTTTTAAAAGTTAAAGAGATAAAATTTTTTCTTTTCTCTTTTAATAATTTTGAATTATATTTTTCCCCTCATTTAAACTTACGTTTTATATATTTTTGATTAGTTAGCATGACATGCCTTTTTGTTGTTTTGTTTTTTTGAGTCTTGCTCTTGTCACCCAGGCTGGAGTGCAGTGGCTCAATCTCGGCTCACTGCAACCTCGGCCGCCCTGGTTCAAGCTTCTCCTGCCTCAGCCTCCTGAGTAGCTGGGATTACAGGTGCCTGCCACCACACCTGGCTAATTTTTGTACTTTTAGTAGAAATGGGGTTTTGCCATGTTGGCCAGGCTGGTCTTGAGCTCCTGACCTCAGGTGATCTGCCCACCTCAGCCTCCCAAAGTGCTGGGATTATAGGCGTGAGCCACTGCGCTCGGCCAGCATGACATATCTTTAAAAAAATTTTTTTTGCTCTCTGCCCAGACTGGAGCGCAGTGGCATCATCACGGGTCACTGAATCCTTGAAATCCTGGGCTCAAGAGATCCTCCCGCCTCAGCCACCTGAGTCGTTGGGATCACAGGTGTGCACCAGCACCACCACGCCTGTCTAATTTTCTTTTTCTTTTTTAGAGGCTGAGTCCAACTGTCTTGCCCAAGCTGGTCTCAAACTCCTGGACTCAAGCAGTCCTCCTGCCTCGGTGCCACCACGTGCTGGGATTACAGTTGTGAGCCACTGCACTTGACCTGATATATCATTTTTTTAATCCTCTTAATTTTTAAAAAAAGTTTTTTATTTTTAAATTGTGGATAAAATTGTGTACATTTATCATGTACAACATGATGTTTTGAAGTACATATACATTGTGGAATAATCAAGTTACATTCTACAGTGGTTCATATGACCACAAATTTATAAAAGTTCAAATGGAATTTTTATTAACAATGGTTAGTTTAGATTTTATTTAATTTGTTGACATACAAGTATTAAATGTGACTCAAATGTGAGTATGTTGCCTAATGTATCTATTTTCTCTTTTATCAGTTATGTTTTATGAAGCAATTTGAAAATAAATAAATTAGCCCCAAACTATATAACCAGTGATACCCAGTTTTAAATGCAATTATTTTCAAATGTGTGGTGGGTGACACCCAACAGTTGTCGGTTAGCAGCAGCCTCATGGTAATTAATGCACTTAGTTTATTTGCCAGATTTGTCTGGCCACTTCATTATTGTCTACTTGTAAAATTCAGTATGGTGCTTTGAAAAGAGGTACAGTATTTATTTTTAGATTAGTTTATGTTCCAATAGCTTTTCAACATATTCCTATCTCTTCTTTTTCATGCTAGGTTCATGTACATGTCACACCTGATGTTAGATCCTCACACCTCTGGGTATGTTCTAAACCCTCTCAGTGAACATAGGCTTGATAGGATGAGAGGATGGCCCTTTTAAAGGACCAAAACCTTAAAAATGACATTAGTCTCTACAGAAACAAAAGGCCTCTTAGTAAAAGTTGAGGATGCAAATTTATAGCAAAAGTCTCCTTCAAGTTAGATTTACTTTGGTAATATTCAGATTTGGGGTTTTTAACACCTGTTTTAGAATCTGAAATGTGAGGTGTAGGATGTGTCTTGTTTTTTTTCTTTTATCTTTCTTACTTTTTTGTGATAAAATATACATAATGTAAAATTTACTGTTTTAGCCATATCCTTTTATTAAGTGCCGTTTTTCTCAAATTTTCTGTACTATTAAAAAAACTTTATCTGAAAAAACTTTATCTAAATGGAAAACACAGCCTATTCTTTAATCCAGTTAGGTCCCAGGAGATGCTCCTATAAAGACCAATTTTCCTTTCCTTGTGATCTGGTGAGACCTGCAGAATTGTATAGAGGATTTCAGCTGCAATCTTTGTATTGTGAACTCGGCCAATAAATTGCTCCATGCTCCAAACACGTTTCCCTTTTAGGTTATTGCACCACTTGTGGACTGTTTTCCTTCCCTAGAGGAAATATCAGTATGGTCGTAAACGAGAAAGCTTCTTCTGAGCATCCAAGAACAGGAGTGGCAGCAGCAGTAGCAGGGAGTGAACGTGGAAAAGTGGAGATACGTGTTTTCATGAATTTGCAACCCATCCCGCATTTTCATTTTCCTCTTTTTTATGCCTTTTCTTATTTCAGAGGTCACTTGATATATTATGAGAGTGAATATTTTTATTTTTATCTTTAAAAATATTTCTTTGCTGATTTATTTAACATGTTTAATACAACAGAGCTTGAGACAAGCGCCAGGAGAGCTTGAGACAAGGGCCAGAAGCCTCCCCGATTTACAGCATAGCATATTTTGAAGAGTCCCTCCTAAACTGTGCTAGAAGACAGACATTTTAGATTCTGACTCTTAAAAAGTTAGACTTTTCATGACAGAGAAAGAGGTACTTACTAAGAGACTTATTCTCTGAAAAAGAACAAAGATCTGCTAATTCATTGAAAGAGTAAAAAGTCAAAAAAAAATCTTACATTTCCTTTGTAGTGTTACGCTTTCCATGAAAAATGATTAAACGAGTCCTCTTTCTGTAGAAGATAAGTCACGGCCTAATACAAATGTGAGTTCCTATTTGCAGATGGTGGTATATTTTTATGGCATGTGCGATCACAGTTGCAGGCACATTTTATTTCCTTCCAAGCATGATGTTGCCGTACCTATGCCTTGAAAACATAACGTCTCTATCTTTACTGACTGAGGTGACTACCACGAAAACTTTACATGCCAGTGTGAATGGGGAGGGAGGGTTGTGAAGGAGGGGAGGGGCAAAATGTGGGAAATGGAAAGGCATTTTACCAAAATTTACCAAAATATGACCATGAGTACATTCTTTTTTAAGGCATCATTTATATCTCCTTCAGAAAACTGTCCCAAGACTGAAAAATCAAAGAATTTTATTATATTATCTTTTATAATATAAATTTAACTTTAATAAAATTTAATAATCTATTTAAATGTTATTTTTTATAATATACATTTTATTATTTAGTTTTGTTTTTTGGTCAACTGAAGGAAAGTTTACAAATTTTTCATTCAATTTGTGATAATTTTTTGGAATGCCACCAATATTCAAGACTCTAGATTTATTTACAGGCCTACCTGGTGACTGAAAACCCAGTTTAAATTGTTAGTGCAGCCTGGGCAACATGGCGAAACCCTGTCTCTACAAAAAAAAAGGCAAAAAAAAAAAAAAAAAAAAAGCAAAAATTAGCCAAATGCGATGGTACATGCCTGTAGCCCCAGCTACTTGGGGATCCTGAGGTGGGCAGAACCATGAGCCTGGGAGATTGAGGCTGCAATGAGTTGAGATCGCGCCATTGCACTCCAGCCTGCGCAACAGACTGAGGCCATGTCTCAAAAAAAAAAAAAAGTTAGTGAACAAAAATGAATCAGAAATTCAATAATTCAGAATTATATTCTTCTTTTTCTTTTTTCTTTCTATTTTTTTCATTAAAAAACCGAAGCATGGTTTTTAGAGGAAGGAAGGGAGTCAGACACAATAAAACATATTTTAGATCTTATTTGGGAGAAAGAAAGAGTGAGGTTCCTGAAACTGTAATTTTTCTGTGCAATGAACAGTCTAAAAGGATGATGGTATGATTAAATGGATGAAATTCTTTATGTATTAGACTTGCCTTATCCTTATGTTTTCTAAAATTGCTGCCAGGTGTGATTGTTGTCTTCAACTATGTAGTATGTACAAGGCTCACATTAAACCATTTATGGATGTTTTCTCCTCCAAGCCTCAATACCATATCATGAAGAAAGGATTATTGAGCCATTTCATAAATAAGGAGCTTGAGCTTAGCTCAAGTTAGAGCAGGTAATAGGTAGCTAAGCTAAGTTTTTACTACAGTCTAGCTGTCTTAACTTTAAAACCTCAGGTTCGTTTTACACCACCTTTGTCTCATTATCTAAAGAAGTGAATTACTAAGCCTTATTGATAAGATGTCTTCAGAGAGGCAGCATAATGTCATGGTTAACATAACATGTACAGGCTCCAAGGTTTGCTTACTGGGTCAAATTCATGCTTTTCTATTTTAGGGCTGTGGCCAAGTTATTGAACTTTCTATTCCTCTCTTTCCTGTTCAATAGAATGGGAGTGTTAATAATGTCTACTTCTGTGAATGGGAATAATAATTGAATAAGGAGTAAATAAGTTAATAGTTAAGAACACATATTTTGGAGTTAGATGCTGGGGTTTTCATTCCAAGCTCTATCACCAATTAGCTAGGTGACCACAAAAGTCACTTTAATCTCTGAGTATTAATGTGTCAATATATTGCTAAGCATATAGTGCTGCAAGTGTAAGTTATTTTACAGATGTATATATATGCTGTGGTTTGAATGGTCCCCCGGATTCAAGTGTTGAAACTCAATCCTTATTGAAAGGTGGGGCCTTTTTGGGAAGTGATTAATGGACTAGTGCCGTATTAAAAAACCTGGAGGGGACTAGCTTAGGCCCTTTTTGCTCTTCTGCTCTTCTGCCATGTGAGGGCACAGTGTTTGTCCTTCCATTTTTCTGCCTTGTGAGGACACAGCAAGAATGTCCCCACTGGACACCAATGCTGGCGCCTTGATCTTGAACTTCCCAGCCTCCAGAACTGTAAGAAATAAGATTCTGTTATGTATAAATTACCCAGTCTGTGGTATTTTGTCATGGTGGCACAAATGGACTAAGACAATATATAATTTTAAAAATATTATGTTTAAAAGATTAGGGTGGGGTGGCCAGCTTCTTCATGCACTATGCTAATGGCACACCTGATCCAACCAATCTTTCATACCCTATGTAAAACACCACCTCCTCAAGCTCATCTATAAAACCTCCTGCACTTCACTGTGGAAGCAGCAACCCATTTTCTCTTTTCCTTTTATTTATTTATTTATTTATTTATTTATTTTTTGAGATGAGTCATGCACTGTCACCCAGGCTGGAGCGCAGTGGCATCATCTCAACTCACTGCAACCTCCACCTTCCAGGTTCAAGTGATTCTCCTGCCTCGGCCTCCTGCGTAGCTGGGATTGCAGGTACGTACCACTATACCCAGTCAATTTTTGTATTTTTAGTGGAGATGGGGTTTCACCATGTTGGCCAAGCTGGTCTTGAACTCCTGACCTCAGGTGATCCACCCACCTCAGCCTCCCAAAGTGCTGGGATTACAGGGGTGAGCCACCGTGCCTGGCCAGCAGCCCATTTCTCCAGGACTCCTCTCTGTGCAGAGAGCTCTTCTCTTTCTTTTGCCTGTTAAACTTCCCCTCTGAACCCGAAAAAAAAATGTTATTCTTCAACTTACTTTTAATCTTATTGTAGAACACCCATTTTTTCAGTTTAGGACTTTTTTTTTTTTCATTTTGGGACATAGATTAAGATTAACCTTTTGTTTTAACAGTCTCCTATTTTTTCTATATTTGTGCTCTGATTTCTATTATCATACTACTATTCTAGGTTGAACTTTTAATCAACTCTTGCATAAACTGTTGAAATAGGCTGGTCTCCTGCCTTGAGTTTTTCTTCCCCTGAATCTATCCAGCATACTACTGCCAAATGAGTCTTTTCAAACACCACTTTCATCATTAATAAGCTAAACAGAACTACTCACATGAGTCATGCTTTCCCATATCATGGAGCTACTTTTCCTTTTACCACTTCTTTGAATTTCTTTGAATCTCTACCTCTGTAATTGTAGAGAAAAAACTCTCATCTTTATATTATACTCATGGAATATCTAGGAGTCAGAAGAGCAGTAAATGAGCTAGAGGCAAGAACGAGAACTGCCTTTATTTAGTAAAACGTTTCAAGAAATGATTTTGATCATAGAAAGACCTAAGAGCATGTCAAAGATGAGACCGAGAGATGGGTAGAGTTCAACATATATATAAAGATGTGGGAAAGGTTGGAGAAAAAATACTCAAAGTAGGGAGGAAGGGAAATTATAGGCAAGAAAAGGGCTAAGCAATATAATGAATGTCTCAAGCTGTATAAGAGATGATGATAGAATTGAAGGAGGAGAGAAAACAATAAAAGGCTTTTAAGAACAGGGTTATGGGCTATAGTTAATAGCAATGAATGTATGGTATTCTTGAGAATTGCTAAAAGAGTAGATTTTAAGTATTCTCACCACAAAAAATGCTAAGTATGTGAGGTAATACACATTGCATATGTTAGTTACCTCAATTTAGCCATTCTACAATGTATTCCACAATTTCAAAACAACATGCAATACATGATAAATATATACAACTTTTTTGTCTATTTAAAAATTTAAAGAAATTTAAAAAAACCTGCTCTCTGATATTGAAGTTACGCTGTGTGCTATAGTGTAACCCTCACTGTTATACCTTAAATATTTAAGAAATCTCTATTCTCCATTTTAACAGTTAAGGTCCTGGCAAGGGATAGTCACTCAAATTTGGTAACCAAGGAGAGTTTTAAAAGGGATTACATAAGAGATATCATCAGGATTTAGGATAACAGAGAAGGGATAGTGCAGTTGCCTAGACCTAAAGGGGTATAGAAAAGAAGCACTGACTAGAAGGAACCCAGAGAGAGCCTGTCTCTTAGATGGGAAGGCCATTCACCTGATATTATAGGAGCTGTAAGTAGGTGAATGCAGGCAGATGCAGCAATCCACCAAGAAGGGAGCTTAAAAAATTAACTCCTTTACGTTTCTTTACCCCCATACTCTGATCTTGCCAGCATCTTCCATTCACCAAACCCAACTGGAAATCAGTGGGCACGGGAAACCATTGAGCAGAACATACCTTTCAGACTCCCAGGTTACAAGACGAAATGGATAAAGTGGAGAGTGATTTAGAGATGCAAACAGAAAACATCCAACACGTACAAACTGTGTGAGTTATATTTGGGGAGATCAGAGAAAAGGAGGCATGTTCCATGTTTGGGTCAATACATGGTAGACAGAAGGAAGCAGCATCAAGAGTCAAGAAGCAAGATGTTGAGAACTTGGCCAAAACTGGAATTAGAAATAAATAGGCACAATGTAAAAACCCCATCAGAGGAGGCTCACTAATTTTCCTCTTCAATTTGAATGGGGATTTCATTCAGTGTTATTGGAATCTCAAAAGGTAGAGTGAATCATCTATAATATGGGTTATTTGCTTATTTGTATACGTATCTAGCTTTCTTTACTGTAAATCTCCCTAAAGATAAGGGAGGCTGCCCACCTTTATTTCATCCCATACCCGCTAAGACAATGACTTATATATAGTGTGTGTTCCAAAATTATATGCTAAATGGGTTAATGAATGAATGCAGTTTCCCTGCTCAGAAAACTTCCATGGCATCCTGAGATTGCCTTTCAATACCCCTAATAGTATTGCTTCAATCCAACCTTTTCAGGTACAATGCTATTTTGCTCTAGGTATTTGATTAGTTATTTTATTTTTTTCAATTTTGGAAGAGATGGGTATCTCATACATTGCCCAGGCTGATCTGAAGCTCCTGACCTCAAGTGATCCTCCCACCTTGGCCTCCCAAAAGACATGAGCTCAGCTTGATTAGTTATTATTATTATTAGCTACCTAGACATGCCTTGATTTTTGATATCTCTTTGTCTTTGCTCATTTCGTTTCTACTCACTAACTCTCCAGACCTTATACATGCCTTTAAATGCAGCTCAATTTTAACTTCAGAGATAAATCCACCACTGACCTTAGTTGCTGCCTCTCAACTTCATATTTGAAAACTTTACAGGTACTGTGGAATTAAAAATATTCAAAACTCTTGTCTCTCATTTATCACTTGAAGAAATCAAAACTTGGAGAGGCTAAAATGATTTATTTGTTCAAGATCTCTAGCTGACCCATCCTAATTACGGCAGGTTTGGATGGTGTCTTTCCCTCAGTTTGGTGCTTTCTAATCAAGTATACCTAGATCCCTATGTAATTCACACCTTTAATATTTTCCCCAAAGCTAATGAACTGCATGTGCTTACCCAAGATAAGGCTGCATGGCCCAACTTAAATACCAAATTTATGTTAAGTCAGTGTGGTATTAATTGTGCACACATTTATCTTTGATTGATAAAATGGGGAGGTAAATGATTTCATAAAGCATCCAGTCTGTAGTTGCTGTTTGAAAAAAGAAAAAGAAAAGAGGTCCCAGTGAAAAGTTTGGGAAGTGCAGACTGCCCTGTTGTGAAGTGTGGAGAATATTTAAACTGAAAAGCACCTTAGAATAATTTGATCTAATTCTTTATTTTACCAGACAGATAAACTGGCAGGGAGGCTGAATACCATTGCCTTGATTTGTACAGAGATAATGTTAGAATTAATATCCAGGTGTCTAATTTTAGCCATATCCTTTGTATTACTGTATCCTGTTCTAGAAATTGTTTTAATGTAAATGTTGGTTTCAAAAATGTCAACACTCATGAAGGGCAGTGTTGTATAGATGTGCTAGGTAGGAAAACCTGGATCTGTGCCATCTTGACTTGGTGTCACCTTAACACTCCATGGTTGGAGAGACCAGTATTTCTAGGTTCTTGCTGCTTGGCACACAGCGTAGGTAAACTGTTGCAGTGATGTAGAGATGGAAGCAAATATCACTGAGCTGGCCATGTTCCCACAGACATAGTTTAATTATGCCTATCTGTTTAGAGAGACAACACTCACTTCCCTTAAGTTGCTACTGGTTTTTAAAATTATAATAATCTCAAAAGGTAGAGTGAGTCAGCTAAAATATGAGTTATTTGCTTATTTGTATACATATCTTGCTTTCTCTACTGTGAATCTCCCTAAAGATAAGGGAGACTGCCCACCTTTATTTCATCCCATACCCCCTAAGACAATGCCTTATATATAGTGTGTGTTCCAAAATTATATGCTAAATAGATTAATAAATGAATGCAGTTTCCCTGCTCAGAAAACTTCCATGGCATCCTGAGATTGCCTTTCAAATACCCCTAATAGTATTGCTTCAATCCACCTTTTCAGGTACAATGCTATTTTGCTCTAGGTATTTGATTAGTTATTTTATTTTTTTTCAATTTTTGGAAGAGATGGGTATCTCATATATTGCCCAGGCTGGTCTCAAGCTGGGCAATATATATCCCTTTTATCCCCTAATGAATTTCTACCTAACACTACAATTATAATTTTCATCAGTACAACTTACATTTTTTTCTGTTTGAATTCTCATTAAATTTTAATGTATATGATTGTAATTTAAACAAGTTGTTTCCAAAATTCTGTTCTGTCAATGTATGTTTGAGCATCTAACTTTAATATTAACTTCCTGGAGGCTTTTATACGTTCACATGTAACAAAAAACCGAAACAAGCAGTAACTAATATTAGCTAGTAAATGTGGTTTGAAATGGCTAGGAAAGGTTAGGAAAATGGAGTCCTTTTATCATGTTACATAATGCAAAGTCAAAAGAAACACCATGTTCCTCCTGAGATGGAAACCTCTTGTTAGTTTTCATCACGTATACCTGATTTTGGCTAAGTCATAATACACATTGAGTTAGACCAGAGCCTATTTTTTTTCTTCTTTTAAATTTATGCTTGTATTTCTACAGTTCATATTAGAAGGAAAAAAAACAGGAAATAAAAGTAGTGTGAGTCCTAAACAATCTAAAAGGAAATGGGAAAGCTACCCAATTCCATATTTCATAGTTTAGACAAAAGAAAACATTTTTTAATATCTACTTAAGAATATTTACACAGTTGATTTAAAGTTATATCAGTTTATGCCCTTTGTATGTTTTAGATAACATTGTTGAATTTCCTCTGACTTAACATGAGATGGACTTGCCTGTATGCAGAGCTATGCAGGCAGGCACTCCCTCCTCCATCCCAGCAAAAGCCATTTATTAAGCAGCTGTTTTTATTAGTAGTTTACAAAAGGTTTTTCAACACTGTGTGCTTTGTGACTTCACCTTTCAGTTTGTTTTGAGGAAAGCCACATTCCTTAGATTCTCCTCTCTTAACTCTCATTAGGCCAACTGGTAAGTTTAGATGATGTCGTTTAGAAAAATTGGTCAAAACTATAATATAAACATAACGTGCAATATTCCTGGCTACCTACAAAGCATATTTTGATGCTGAATACAGCAAATCTATGAAATCTGAAATAAAGGAGCTTTGTGCCAAGTCATGCTCTTTAGGCAGCGCTCTGCAAATCTCAGAAAAAGTAGAACCCCAAACAATTTTTGTGACCTGAAATCGAAGTCAGCAAGGTTTCCCATTCAAAGTGGACAAGTAGCTACCTTTTCAACAATCATATATTTTTTGCAGTCAGACAGACTATTGCAGAGAAGCAATAGATCACCTGTCCCACCTATGGACTGGTGCCAGGAGGTGTCTGAGCTCAAACATTCATGAATCAAATCTATTTGTATCTGAGCTCAAACATTCCTGAGCTCAAACATTCATGAATCAAATCTATTTGTATCTTGCTTTATTGACACCCAACACTTTCAGCAAGGTGTGAAAATGGTGTGTGAGTCAAGACAAGTTGAAGAAAATAAACCAACATGTATACAATACCTGATACTTTACTGTTACAGATCATGTGGACTTAAATTAGTGTTATTAAAAATATTTAGGGCTGGGTGTGATGGCTCACTCCTGTAATCCCAGCACTTTGAGAGGCTGAGGTGGGTGGATCACCTGAGGTATAGGAGTTTGAGACCAACCTGACATACATGGTGAAACTCCGTCTCTACTAAAAATACAAAAATTAGCCAGGCTTGGTGGCACATGGCTGCAATCCCAGCTACTCGGGAGGCTGAGGCAGGAGAATCACTTGAACCTGGGAGGCAGAGGTTGCAGTGAGCCAAGATTGTGCCATTGCACGGCAGCCAGGGAAACAAGAATGAAACTCCGTCAAAAAAAAAAAAAATTAGATATTAGTTACACTTAAATGGGAAAGATACTTTCAAGTTCTCTCTGGTAGGAGAAATACATACCATAGCATGTCTGTGGTGTATGTATAATTTTGAAGACTGTAAGTACAACTCATCAATTTGCAAATAATTATGTATTAAAAAATTATTTGTAAATCAATTCTTTGAAGTGAAGGGTACATTCCCCTGTAGAAATAACATTATAAATGCTAGGTAGGTTGTCATGACAGTCTTCTAAACCCTATTTAACTCAAACCGTGGCTGCATAGAGCTTGAGTATGGTAAATAAACTACACTTACTTTATGAGAAAACAGATCCTGAGGCACAAAAGATTGAGGCATAATGTCTGCTCATAAAGTAGCCTGGCAAGAGAAATGGGACCTCTTATTTCTGTACCCCTTTCACCAACTCATCAAGGACACTGAGCTTGTTGGGGCTACACTGATAATAGGGAAAGTACAGAAGATGCATGACTAGAGGTCTCTGATCATGGCCAGGAGAAAAGTTCAGTGGTTTTCAAGGGGAAGTGATTTTCAGGTCAAAGCAACTGTTAAACTTAGTGAAATGGAGTTTCCTTGTGAAAATGCTAACTAGCCACTTGATATAATATCTTAGATGTGTAGGACCATATTACCTATGATATAGTATGGAAAAAATTTAAATTTTTTCTCTAAGTGTTTTTCTGTTTATACCTTTTATTTTCATGCTTGCTTAGTACATAGAACAGGGGGCATGAAATAAAGGAAAACCAAACCAAACAATACATTGAGCCCCCACCATCCAGGAGGGCAATTGATGGGTAATGGGTAATATAGGGTATCATGTAGTCTCCGAGTTGGTCTATTGGAGGTCTCCTTTCCTCTCTAATGCAGCCCCCAATCAGGAGATTTCTCTTCACATTGAAGGGAATAGAATATATCCATGCTTAGAACAGGGATGAACAGCAGGATGAATTCATGCAAAATCCAAGGAGAACAGAATATTGATCATGGGGAACAAAGGGCCCCTATGTTATGCAGCAGGGCTGTATCAATGAGCAAACTATAGAAAAGCAACTTCAAGGTAAAAAGTAATAATATAAGAAAGCATAGACGGCCAGGTGTGGTGGCTCACACCTGTAATCCCTGCACTTTGGGAGGCCGAGGTGGGTGGATCACGAGGTCAGGAGATCGAGACCATCCTGGCTAACATAGTGAAACCCCGTCTCTACTAAAAATACAAAAATTAGCTGGGTGTGGTGGCGGGTGCCTGTGGTCCCAGCTACTCGGGAGGCTGAGGCAGGAGAATGGCGTGAACCCGGGAGGCGGAGCTTGCAGTGAGCCGAGATGGCTCCACTGCACTCCAGCCTGGGCAACAGAGCGAGACCTCATCTCAAAAAAAAAAAAAAAAAAAAGCATAGACATTTTGCAATTTTGCAAAGCATTTGAGAGGTAAGCAAAGATTGCTTACAAAAGTTTTTTTCAACACTTTGTGCTTTGTGACTAGTTGATATGTAGTAATTGGTATGTAAATTTAACTTTATGCATGTAACAGGGTAAAAGTTCCTCTTATAATAATAAGGCTCTTGAAAGAAGGAAATATTATCGCAATAGAGACCAACAGAGGTCAAGAATTGCACAGACACACAGAAGAGGATCACTAGCCTTGTATACAACAGAAATGCTTCTGAAATATTCCCTTAATTATTCTGGCTAAAGACTTTTACTGGTCCCTTATATGAGGATGACTGGAAAATGTGTTAGAACTCCTTTGGAGATTGCAGTATGTACTTATGCTGAAATTAATGAATTCCAGGCTCTCAACCACTCTACTAATCCTTCCTTCATAATGCCCAGAAGTACAGAATCTAATGAAATTGATATTTGAACTAAGCTGCTTCTATGTGTCTATTATGGTAGGATTTTGAGACCCAGAATAGGAAAAGCCACGTATGTGGAACTCAAATAGAATTTTGTTTGAACAAAGTTTATTTCTGACTGTCTATATTACATGGTACAGTTGTTTTGTCACTTTCAGAGCTGTTTTATTATTCACTGTTGATTCTTACTAAAATACAGTACTAGCCAGATCCATTTGTGGGTTCATAATAAACTTGTTTTTTTATTGTAAATTTGAAGTCGTGACTACCCCCTTTTCTACTTGAGTTTTTATAGCTACTATTACCCAAATAATTCAACTATACCTCAGCTTTTCTTAATTTGCTTGGACAGTATAAGAAAGAAGACAACTGAGGTCTGAGTAATACAAGTTAACGAGTAATACTTGTTAACTACACAGCTGGATGTCTCTAGATACTGTTGATTATATAAAATTATGGAAGTATAAAGTGGTGGAGATCTTAGAACAAAAGCTTGTGCAATTTCTCACTAAATGAAGGAATCCTCTTGTAAGATCTCCACTTGGCCTCCTCCCTTCTGTCTGGATAGTTTCTGGGACACTGATGTCCCATGACGAGATGGTTTTACTAGGGCGGGCTCTTTGTGTGTTCACCTAAGGTACTTTCTTTACTTTCTCACTGTGGTCTTGGGTTAGTGTCTTGCAAACTCAGAATGAGCTTTTCATAAAATAAGCCATCACATATTTGTAGATAATTAGTGAAATTATTATTTTCTCCTTTAGGCTAAATGCTCATGAGCCAACACATTTTGGGTCTCTAAAAATTCATTTGACCTTTTAAGAATAAAGTTCAGCTTGTCAATATTCCTCTTCCAGTGGGTATATTGATACTCTTTTCCACAGGTTATCTGACTTGGAAATTTTAGTGGGATAATCCCTTCCACCAATACCTGGATTCAAATACTGTATTAGCTCATGTAACCAGATAGTACATTTTAGCATTGTTGACAGCTTTATCATATACTGTGGTCAACTGAACTGTCTGGTCTTTTTTCAGATCAAATATTTTCACAAAATGACTATTGTATCCTGTAATTAAAAAATTAAAGCATGATTTTATATTTATGTATGATAAATTGCATCTCTTGATTTCATCATAGCATTCATTCCATTAATTGGAGATCTTTTTAAATCCAGAGGTAATGTATTTGCTATATCCCTCCAGCAAAGTGTCATCTACACACTTGATGAGGCTGTCTCCATGTCTTCCTTCAAGTCACTGGTCAACAGCACATGGTCTTGGCTTCCCTCTAGATTATTAATCTATTGATACGTACCCATTAGTTTGGTTACTGCAAAAAATTTATGTCACCATTGACACTTTTCGAAACGTGTCAAAAGAGTTTGTATCATTACCTTCTTTAATTTAAATTATGATGTATCTATGTCAGTTTTCTATCCACTGTCTAATAACTTTGTTAAAGAAAGTTAATGGGGTTATTTTATCATGACTTTTCTTTTGGAATATATGCTGGCATCACAAATTTTTTTAAGAACCAATACTGAAAACATGTATATCAAACTTACTGAACTCTGGTTCACAGAATCTGTCCTTTCTGTTCTTAGATAACCAGGAAAATGTTTGCTTAGTTTGGAGTTTTGGCATTCCTCCCATCTTTAGTTTTCAAAGATTCCAGATGTTGGTTCTATAGTGAACATCTGTGCTTTGTTTCAGTTCTCTGGGAGGCAATTCAGGTGAGCCAAGAGAAGGGAATTTATTTAAATTAGATATTCTCTGACACATGTTTCACCTTATTGTGCTCTAGTTCTTTTTTTAAAACAAATTTTTTTCTCCCCTTTATTAACTGAAGAGTAATATCTTTATTTTCTAATTTTTTTTTAGAGACAAGGTCTTGCTCTGTCACCCAGGCTGGAGTGCAGTGGTGCAATCTTAGCTCACTGCAGCCTCGAACTCCTGGACTCAAGCAATCTTCCCACCTTAGCCTCGCAAGTAGCTGGGACTACAGGTGCATGTCATCACACCCAGCTACTTTTTTCTAATTTTTTTTTTTTTTTTTTTTTTGTAGAGATGAGGTCTTGTTATATTGTCCGGGCTGGTCTCAAACTTCCTGGTCTCAAGGGATCCTCCTGTCTTGGCCTCCCAAAGTGTTGGGATTACAGGTGTCAGCCACTGTGCCCGCCTAGAGTACTATCTTGAAACAGAAAGTGGTAACAAAATACAGGAGTAGTAACTTTTCTGATGCTTATTCATATAATATCTTCTTTATATAGTTCATCTCTCTTTTAGAGCATTATCTTTCTTGTTATACATTTAAAATTACCCATATTTTTATCCTTTTTTAAAAATGATTTTTGTTTATCTGGGTCCTCATAACTTTTCAGAAACAATTTTGGTAGGCCAGTGACGTACGTTGTATTCATCCTTGCTTACATGTCCTCCTCTATATTTCATATTTTTAAAACATCTCTTCAGGTGATTTTCTTTCTCATTTTAATTATTTGAAATTATGTTGATAGATTGCACTACAATCATTTTTAAGTTTCTGGCAATTGAATTTTGCTTATTTTTCTATCATTTATTTTCTCTTATCAGCTTTATTTGGAGTCTAGCATATGTGTAGTCCTATGCATGATATTCTATTTATTTTTTTCCATTTTTACTTGCACTGGTAGTATTCTCAATTCCAAGGCAATATGAGCACTAACACATAAGGATTCTATCATTTCCCCAGAAATAACTCTTCCCCTTAGAGGTCAACTGACTTCTTTGCTCCTGAGGCATCTGCTCCAGTTGGGCAGTGGCCCCTGCAAGGAAGTGTGGGTCCCAGCTCTGTGGTGACCCCTTTCTTCAGGTGACTAAGGCACCAACACCAGACAGACAACAGCCCCGCGTCAGAGGCCTCGGTCTCAGTTCTGCAAGGCCCCTCTTCCAAGCTTCTGAGTTTTACTAACCTTCTCTTGTTTCCTCAGATTTAGGGAGTGGTATCTGTCTCCTGCTGTTTCTACTTCCATAATACCTTACAATCCTTTCTGTCAAATCCCCTCTGTTAATATAACTGGCCGACTTCAATTTTCTGAGTGGTACATGCACTATTGATATCAACATGAATTCACTCTTTCTTCTTTCTTTATCTCTAAGTCACATTCAAATGAAAAGTAGAAATGAACACATCATCCAACTACCATGGGCAACCAGCTTTGTATCTAGAACATTTAAGTCACCAGAGACATCATCCAGAATTTTTTTATTCTAAAATTTATTCTTAAGTATGTCAACAAAAAAGAGAAGGATCACTGCGATCAGTAGATTTTGCAAATTTTTTAAAGCAGTTTCTATTCTTTCTCTTGTCTCAGTGTTGTTGTCACCAAACTCATTACACTGGCTTTTATTCTATGACTCCCTTGAAATAGTTTTCTTCTGAATTCCCTGCATTATTTCTTTATTACTGTCAAGGACAACTTGTTATTCTTAAGATGCTACAAGGAAAAGTTATGTTTCCTTAATTTTTACACCAGTTTGTCAAGCAGTGATAGCAATATTCACTCTTATAATATATGACTGGAGATCAGCTCAGGAGGAAGTCTAATATGAGACAATCTGCAGGTTATTGGAACCATTCATAAAGTGTGCAAATTTTCTAACCTTCTCTGGACGATTGATATTTTAAAATGTTTTCTCACTACTCACACTTACAAAACTGTCTTTATGTGTGCCACAATCAATATTTGTCCATAGTATGACCATAAAAATAACCCTAGACTAGGGCAATAGTTCCCAAACATTTTTGTTTCAGGAACACTTTATACTCCTAAAAATTATGGAGGATCTCAAAAGTGTTTTTCTATGTGGGTTATATCTATACATATTTATTGAGTTGGGAGTCAAACTTGAGAATTTAAACAATATTTTAGTTTATTTAAAACTAACACATATTGTAAATTACACACTTTTATGAAAACTGTGTGTTATTTCTGCTTCTTGCAGATCTCTTTAATGTCTGGCTTTAATAGGAGACAGCTGATTCCCTTACAGCTGCTCTGCACCCGATCTTTTGTAACATGTTGTTTTGATTGAAGGAAATGAAGACTCCAGCCTCACACTGATATCTAATTTGATAACAGAAGAATATTTTAGTAACATTTTCAGGTAGTTGTGAGTAGTCTCTTTTGATATTATACAAAAATTCAAGTGATTGTTTCTTAAAGTTCAGTTGCGATGTGAGATCTGAAAGCTTATTAATGAACTTTATCTACTCTGTACATTACAATCTGCTGGTCTCTTGTACTTTTACCCATCCTTGGTTTTGTAACATGATTTATTATTCATTTGGAAACTCTTGATTTGTCGAGTTAATGCAGTCCTCCTAAATGTAGACATATTGTATTATATGTTATTAAAAACAGCTTTCATTAAAATAGCCACTGAGCTCATTTAAAAAGTCCTTAAGTATTGAGAAGTAATCAGACTCACAGTGGCAAATAGCAGTTTTCCAAAATTCTAATTTTTGCCTGAAAACTTGCATTTTATTATTGGCAATAAGCCTGTCAATTGTTTTTCTTGAAGTAATTGGCTTTTTTCATTTTGAAGACATTATCAGCCAAATGGACAAATCTGCACAATGATAGTTTATCTGCATTCTTTGTAGTAAAAATCGTGTTCCTGAAAAAAAGCCCTGGTTCTGTTTGCAACTCAAAATATTGCACATGTCCTATTACTTGAGAAAACCATTGTACTTTGTTATACAGCAGAAATGCTTTATGTGTGCCACATTACATCACATAGAATATTTAAAAGATGTAGACTAATGGACCAAGATTTAATAAAATTGATAATTTTTACTGTTTCATGAAGGAAATTCTAAATTGAAATCTTTTTTTTTTTTTTTTTAGATTGAGAGTGTATAGAGAAGTTGTTTGGTGCCTTATGTAGGGCTAAGGCACAAGTAGCTTTGCTCACCTTTGCTTTTGCACGAATAGTGCAAATGTGAACACAATGAAAGAAGTAAATAACACTTTAGTATAATAATAAAAACACTGTTGATCTTTCTAACTCCTAAAAAGTTCTCTAGGACCCCTATGGGTCCACAGAATACATTTTAAAGACTGCTGCCCTGGAGCAATATTTTGATTTCACTCACAATTCAGAAACTCTTAGAAGTAAAATACTAATTCATATCGGTTGGTTTTAAAAGCACACACTTTTTTTTTTCTTTTTCCAATAATTAGTTTAACCAATATGAATTTTTTTTATTTTTAGTAAGAGTGTTATTTAATACCATATCTCATGGCTTAAATGGTAGTAAATGACCAAAACAGCATAGGAGAAAGTCGCAAATGTACGTTTGGTCTCATCATAAGGAAAGAATAGTGCTAGAAAAATAAATGGTCTTTTTCTGTATCATCTGTTGTAAGGACACTTTGCATGGAAAATTGGAAAGACTTTTTCTTTTATATATATTTATTCTCATCATGTTTGCCATTTTACCGTTTAGCTACTCCACTTGTAAATTTTTATTACTAAAATTGCTAAAATTGTCTAATCTCATTAAAATGAGTTTATACCAGTAAATGGTGGTGCTTTTGAGTCTAAACAAAAATATACAAATTTCACTTCATTATATTTTGGTAGGCAGCTCACTCAAGCAATATTTTTCCATTCTGACATGTGCTGTCAGTATCTATGGCCTTTCTCAAGAAAGAAAGAAATTCTCTTTGCAAAATAGAGTAAAAACTAAGCTTCTTTTCTGAATTTGTAAATTATCCTTTCTTGACACTGACATGAACTGCTGCTATCTTAAATCTTGCACTCCCAAAGGAAAGTGCGCCTTCCCACTGTCTTTTTCTTTCTTTATTCTCACCCCTCCACATATAAATCTAGTCTGCTCATGCTTTCCAGACTGTCTACACTTTTTACAGAATAGCAACAATGGATGAGACTACTGGAAAGGTGTGCCATGTTGGTATAGTAGCTATTATTTCAACAATGCCAAGCAATAGCACAGCAAAGGAGATGCAATCTTCCTAGAATTAGTTTTTTTTAAATGAGAACAATCTTAGTAAATCTGATAAATTAACAAAAATAAAACCCTCTGATTACCTCAGATAAAGTGCAAAGAAAACAAGCTCTTTCAATTTCCTCATTTCAAGTGAAGTTCACAGGGGAATTATTTGACTTTACAACTTTATGATATGTTTAGATGCATTTTTAGTACTTTGTGTATTTTTCATTGTAACATTTTAAATCACTGTTAAGGAGTTAGAGTGACCATCCACAGCACACATGGAAAAATGCTGCTTAGAAGCATGGGACATTAATAAGTGAACTGATATTTATATCTTAGAATTTGTTTACTTTTTTGAGAATCTCATTAGAAACCTATGCTGGGATATAACATTCTTTTGGCAGATTTCACCAAGTAGAGCCAATTGTCCTTTGTTTCTTTTGCTGAACCCAGTATTGCATAAAACTGCCAATGCACAACCAAGCTGTGGGCTGATGGAAAACAACATCAGCCAAGAGATTCACCTAGAAGCCAGCTAACGGAGCTGGGTTCCCTTTTGGTGTGAAGGCATCAGGAGACCATCAGCTCTAGAAATAAAACTGAAAAAAAAAAAGCCCAAAAACTCTGGCAAGCCGTGTAGAGAAAGACTATGGCTGACAACACATAAATAGTCTTTATCTTTCCAAGGTGATGTGAGTGTTCTTAATTCACGTTTGTCTTTTTGGAGATGCCCAGAAAATAGTTCTAGGCATTTTGAAATCATCGCTAATAGAATAACAATACATACAAGTAATATGGTGCTAGATTTTGAATAGCTGTTAGTAAGACAAACAGCTCCACAAAGTCAATTCTTTCCTTAATACCCACTCTCCTAAACATTTTGCATTAGTCTTTCTTGTTCTCAGTACCTTACATAATCACAGTTGCATCCCATCTGTCCCCACCCCCACCATGACTTTTCCCTCCATTTAGAAGGGAAAGTAAAGAAAAATATTTTCTTACAAAATTCTTTTGCTCTCTCACTTTTTCTGCATATTGACACAGCAACCAAGCCAGCTGTCAGCAGAGGCTGCTTGGTGCTTTAGAAATGTGTATCAGCAGAACACATTCTGTCCTTGTGCCAGGGCAAATTAGAGGAGCAGCCAGCAGGGTGGTTACTGGCTCTGGTAAGGGGAGAAGAGTCTACTCAGCACTCACTTTGCTATCCCTGCCCATCTGCCCCTTTCCGTCCTGACTTCCTGCTTGCAGGGATCCTTCTTTCACCTCTCTAGGGCTGGTGCTATGGAGCTCTGAATTGACCAGTTATTATATTGATTGTGAGGTTCCAGTGCTCCTCCTAACCTGCAAGAAATAATTAGAACCTGCTCCTTCTTAACCCTACACCACTAATTTTCAAACACAGGTGTGTTGTGTAAAGTGTGAAGCATCTGAGACTTTGTAGGTAGGCAAGGGATCTTCATTTTTAATAAATATAAGGTAATTTTAACTAAAATAATCTCAAGATTAATTTTGAGAAACATTTAAGAATTGTATTTTCACCTCTTCTTGGGGCATCATGCAACCTTGGATATGGGGAAAGGAGGACATTGGAAAAACTTCCAAGTGAATCTGATTCTGGACCCGTCCTTGACAACCATTTCTCTAGACCAGGAATCCTCAATTCTGGCTCTACCATAGACTCAGCTAGGGAGGGCTTTTTGTTTGTTTGTTTGTTTTTTAATGTAGATACCCAGATCCATCCACCCCCAAAGATTCTGATTTACTATTGGTATTTTTAAAAATCTCCCCAAGTGACTCTAATATATAAGTCTCAAGTAAAGGTTCTCAAAGTGTGGTTCCCAGATCACCATCACTTGAGAACACGTTAGAAATGCACATATTCAGACCCATCCCAGATCTACTGAATCAGGAATTCTGGGATTGGAACCAGCAACCCATCTTTAAAGACCTCAGGTGATTCTAATACATGCTAAAGTTTGAAAACCACTGCTCTAGACCAAACTTCAAACTTAAAAAAAAATAGATATTTAGATAATACAGTTGAAGCTTAAACAACATGGGTTTGAACTGCAGAGATATTTTTTCAACTACATGTGGATGGGAAATACAGTATTTATGGGATATGAAACCTGAGTATATGGAGGGCTGACTTTTCCCATATGTAGATGCCAACTGCGGGGACTTGAGTATATCTTCCATCTCTTCCATGTTAGTATAATATTTGCACACATATACCTTAGCAAATAATCTAATGCCATTCCTAACATAATGGTTGATTTGCTATAGGAAGAACATTTAATTAATTACAGTGATAGAAAATAATTTAACCTCCCCACCAAGAGATGTAGGATGCAGTTAACCTTGCTACTCATTACTGTATCACGTTTAGTGTCAGCATTCTTCTAAAATAAATGTAAGAACTTAAAAAATAAGTAAGATGCTGAAAGAGGATGAGCACAAATTTATAGCATTTCTCCTCTCTCCCCCAATATTACATGGAAAGGGTAGAAAATATGGCATTCAATACGTTAAGCAGCTTTCTAAATGTGGCTTCCTTTCAAATTCATTTTAAAGTTTAATAAATAAAGTTGTGACATTTGTTTGGCAGTTATGCAGTAAGATATTTTTATATACCAATGCACATTCTAAGAGTATACAAGTATCAAATTCCTTAGTCTTTATAATAACATTTGAGGTAGGTATGGCTACAATATAAAGGAGGGAAGCAAGACGAGGAGAGATGAAGTAATTTACCCAAGATGACCCAGCTATCAAGTGGTTGAGCGTATGCCCTTAGTAACTACATTATATAGGGAAAATCAAAGCTGTGGATTGGTTCTTTAATGTCTTAAAACTTTATTTTGGTCAAAACTACTTTTTCTCCATGACCTACATTTTTCTTCTTATTTCCCTAGTGTTTCTTTTTGCATTTGTTTATGATTTTTCATTGTTTTTTGGGGAAAATGTTTTATGTCACTTCTGTTTATGACTTACATTATGATTTTGCTGTTTTTTAATCAGTTGGGGTAAGTAACTGAAAAAAAAATCTGCCCTTTCAATCACAGGATGTTTTGAATCTATTGTTTTAACTAAGTTGAGATATTATTTGCATAAGTAAAAAGAGGTAAACATATTTCATTTTCAAATTTTCCAAGGCAATGTTAGCAGATTCCTCTACTTCTTCTGAGAAAGATGAATTTGACTATTGGAATAAAGTCTCCACTGAATTTAATCATTTTCCCAGGATTTGTTTTTCATATTCTTTATCACACTGATAGGTTTCTACATGTTGTGGGTTTGGCAAGGTATTATATAGAAGGGCCAGAAAGCTAATGTCTTGATATTTCTGTGTCAAAATAGTCAGAGGAATTCAAGCTGTCAGGTGTCAGAGAAAGTCTACACCTTATAAATTCTTGGCCCAGTTTTGTAAACCTAGCGCTTTTGAATAAACCTTCAGTTTTCTCATTTATGATGAACAATGTGGTGTTTTCTTGCACCATAGTTTACATTTTTCAGAAAAAAGGAAGGATGAAAACAAGGGGGGTAAGAGACAGGTGTTTTCTAAAATTCTAAACTGAGTACATAATAATTAGGAGATATATCAAAAGATTAAAACTGACTAGATGTTACTGAATATTACGAATAATTTAATAGGTCTTATTTCTGCTGCTTTCCGACAGAATTGAGGATGGAGAAGTTTATTTGGACCAGTCAGCATAGTTAGTAAGAGAGTTGATTGATCTAAGGGCCTATATTTTCAACCTCTGTCATTTTTTACCCCTGTACATTTTTATTTCTTATACCTCTGGACACAAATAAGATCTACAGGGCTGTGCAGGGCTGGGCCTAAGCTGGTTGGAGGCCCCACATTTTGGGCAGATCCTCAGGTGTTCACTACTCTGCTCTTCTGTATTCAGTCCCATGATGCTTGTGTTGAGCCATTTGTAAATCCTGGTGTAGGTGAAAGTGCCTGACGTGTAGAGGGTATAGTGTCTTGGGTGTAAATCCTGGCTCGAAACCACATTGCTGCATTACTTCAGAAAAATGACTTAACCCCTCAACCACTCATTTTCTTCATTTATAAAACTAAAATACAAATATCCACCTTTTAAATTTATGACAAGTCTATGATTAATAACAACACCAGCAGCAGTGATAACATTAACAATAACAGAACAATGCAATAGCCAGACCCTCTTCTGAAATGCCGAGCACAATATTAGCTCAACAAACATGATCTGGTATCTTCGTCAACTTCCCAAATTGCTAACAGAAGATAGTCTAGATATCGAGCAACATTAGATAAAGTTTTCTGCACAAGCAGATATTAAAGAACAATGTTTGAATCCCTGAGTTGGGTAAGGTTAAAACTTTTACCCAAATTTGCATTTTTGCAACCTCTATTAATTTCTAGTGGGAGTTATGCAAATGTCTCAAAGGATTGAATCTGGCCTTAAATCATTAAAATGTGTGTGTCTGTACTCCTTTAAGTGTTTTAGTATGACATTGGCTGTGCTTTGGGATAGATCCATGCTTTTCAAGGCAATGTTAGGCTGCATGCCTGACCTCAGTGAACACAAGTGGCCAAAGGCCTGCACATTGTTAGGAATCCTAATAGAGTTTTCTACGAAAATTTTCATGGCGCTATCAGTATTTCATCAGTAGTTGGACAATCTGGTTTTTATCAATTCAGATACACAGCTTATCTGTAGACAGCCAGAAAGTGAGCAGAATATCTCCAGGAAAAAAAATTATACTTTCAGATTAATTCTTTCTTGGAAAACAAAAAATAACAGGAGTTAGTAATTCATGGCCAAGGAATGCAAACACCAGAGAATCAGCCATATTGGGGAAAAGTAAAAGAATATTCAATGCATTGCTTTCTTAAACTTACTGCAAAATGGCACTTGATAAAGTTGTGTCTGGGGCTGACTTTCACGAGACATGCTTTACATTCTAAGTGATGAGAACAAAGGTTAAAAACATTTATCTGTATCCTTTTCACTAGCGATGTTCCCATTGTTTTGAAGTGTTAAATATTAGCTATTACCACACATCTGCAAGTGCAGGGTGTAGAAGATTAGCTTGTTTAAATCAGCCAAAAAGTTGGTGATGCACCCTGATGACCCACATCTGTTCTTCTCCTTGAGCCAATAATGTGCATGAGTCAGAGAAAAACACACTGGTTCAGTCAACAGCAGCTCTTTTTCTTCATTTTAGAAATGACTGGGACTTAAGAGCTGGAAATGGCTTAAAAATATGTATCTAGTCCTTTCCCTGCCCAAAGGCAAACATATGGTACACAGTATTTTCATTATGAACCATTTCCTAGAAAAAAAAATTTTACAACTTCCTCGAACACATTCAAGTGTCTAGATTCCACACATTGTAATTTATCAGTTCTTTCTTATGCCACTTTATCTAAATTTTTATTGCTGAAAGTTGCACTTATTTGACATCACTCTACTTTGTGCTGAAGAGACGGAGTCTCGCTCTGTGGCCCAGGCTGGAGTGCAGTGGCCAGATCTCGGCTCACTGCAAGCTCTGCCTCCCGGGTTCACACCATTCTCCTGCCTCAGCCTCCCAAGCAGCTGGGACAACAGGCGCCCGCCACCGTGCCCGGCTAATTTTTTGTATTTTTAGTAGAGACCGGGTTTCACCGTGTTAGCCAGGATGTCTTCTATGTTCTTTAATGCTCTCAGTGACTATGGGGTCTCAGCATAGCATTTAAATCATCATGGTGGCACATTTTTGGTAAAAGAAATATGACTAATTATCTCTTTACAAAAACATATAGTGTTCACTAAGGTGGCCTCCTTATGTGTCCTTCGAAGCTCTTTTATATCTATGAGTGTGTGGGCAAATGAAATATACAGTGGAGAATAGTAGAGACTTTGCTTTGCATTTTTCTTTCTCCCTAGAACTAACAGAATTCTTTGTTAGGGTTTGTGCTCCTTTATGTGACATCATCCCACAGTGTACGAGCTTTGTAGCCTAGGGAAAGGATGCCTCCAATACCTTTCCTAAAAATAGATGAACGAGGCTGGGCACGGTGGCTCACGCCTGTAATCCTAGCACTTTGGGAGGCGCAGGCGGGCGGATCACAAGGTCAAGAGATGGAGACCATCCTGGCCAACATGGTGAAACCCCGTCTCTCCTAAAAATACAAAAATTAGCTGGGCATGGTGGCCCGTGCCTGTAGTCCCAGCTACTTGGGAGGCTGAGGCAGGAGAATTGCTTGAACCTGGGAGGCGGAGGTTGCAGTGAGCTGAGATCTTGCCACTGCACTCCAGCCTGGTGACAGAGCAAGACCCCGTCTCAAAAAATAATAATAATAAAATAAAAAAAATTTTAAAATGGATGACTCTGAAGTCATATGGTTGTTTGTACAAGACTCTCTTCTTTTAGAAGCCTTAAATTAATATTTAGTGAAAAGGAAAAAAAAAAAAGATGCACAAATGTGGATATAATGCATATATGGAAAGGAGGAGGGAATTTTCCATTCCTAGACACAGTTCCTAAATTTGATACTAAACTTAAATAAACAAATGCACCAAAAATGACAAGTGTGAAAATAATGGCACCTGTTTGGGATAAGAAGGTATGGTCTCAGCTCACTTTTCCCACATCTTCTGCTTCCTGTGTCCAGCATGTTCCCCAACCTCCTTAAGTAAATTATTAGAAGGGCTAGTGGAAAATAAAGGATAGGTGGAAAATAAAGCCAAGGTCCCAGGAAAAGTATTTACTCCAATCAGCTTCCACTCTCATGAGCAATTACACTGAAGCTTTCATTTATTTGCCGTTGGGCTTAAGGCATGCTATGTCACAGTTATAGAATAATTTATATACATTTAATATAAAGATAGTTTCTGTTTCATTTGTTGGTAACATCTAGATATTATTCTTGGTAATTTTTTTTTTTTTTTTTGAGACAAAGTCTCGCTCCATCACCTGGCTGGAGTGCAGTGGTGCAATTTCAGCTCACTGCAACCTCTGCGTCCCGGGTTCAAGCGATTTTCCTGCTTCAGCCTCCTGAGTATCTGGGATTACAGGCAGGCACCACCACGCCCAGGTAATTTTTCTATTTTTAGTAGAGACAGGATTTCACCATGTTGGTCAGGCTGGTCTCAAACTCTGGACCTCGTGATCCACCCACCTCGGCCTCCCAAAATGCTGGGATTACAGGCGTGAGCCACCGCGCCGGGCCTATTCTTGGTAATGTTATATAAGTGAATCAGGGTTATTTTGGTTTGTCAGTGATGGAAATTCAATTCAGTCTTAATCTAAACATGAATTTATTGGCTCACATGATCAAAAAGCCCAGGAGGTGGATATAACTTTAGGTATGACTCCTCCAGACATATATTCTCAAACAATGTCTTCAAGAATCTCTGTCTTTCTCTTTGTCTTGGCTCTAGGTGAGCTAGCTCTCTGGGGTCTGTTTTTTATCATCCTAATCATGAAGGTTCTGTCCTCCCAAAGGTCTAACTTCCTCATATCATCACCTTGGATTTAGGATTTCCACATATACATTTTGGGGAGAATCAAGTGTTCAATCCATAGCATTGCACAAGTTAAGAACAAAGTTTGTCACAAGACTTCTTCAGTTTCAGATGCCAGCCACAAATTTGAGTGCCTCCAAACCACCCTTACCTCTTCCTGGCTGGCTAAAAATCCAGGGCTTTTTACATCCACCTCAGGTTCAATAATTTGCTACAATGACTCAGAACTCACTGAAGGTGCTATATTTATGATTGTAGTTTTTTGAGTAAAGAATATAGATCAGAAACAGACAAATGGAGAGAGGCATAGGGTAAGGTTAGGGTGGAGGGTGAGAAGTACACAGTTCTATGCCCTATTCTCCTGGAATCCAAGCATGTCACCCTCCTCCATATCAATGCGTTTACCAACCAGGAGTCTCCAGTGAGCCCTAGTGTCCAGAGATTTTATTGGAATTGTATTTTGGAGGCATGATTGATTAAATCATTGGCCATGTGATTGGACTAAATCTCCAGCCATTCTCCCCTTCCCAGAGGTTTAGTTGGTGCAAAGTTCCAATGCTCTGATCACATAGTTGGTCTTTCTGGTGACCAGTCCCCAACCTGAAGCTATTCAGGGTCCCACCCTGAGTTCCCCTATTAGCATAAAAAAAACTCTCCTTAGTGCTTAGGAAATTCTAAGAATTTTTGAAGCCTTGTGCCAGCAATGAGCAACAGCAACCAGATATGTATATTTTGTATTATACCACAAACACATTCTTCTAATTTCTGAACTTTGTATGTGACATGGTTAGGAGAGGTTAAATTGGTACACTTTTTTTTTTTTTTTTTTTTTTGAGACAAAGTCTCACTCTTGTCCCCAGGCTGGAGTGCAATGGTGTGATCTGGGCTCACTGCAACCTCCACCTCCCGGGTTCAAGTGATTCTCCTGCCTTAGCCTCCCGAGTAGCTGGGATTACAGACGCCTGCCACAACACCAGGCTAATTTTTATATTTTTAGTAGAGATGGGGTTCCACCATGTTGGCCAGGCTGGTCACAAAAATTGGTCCACTTTTAGTGAGAAAATTCTGTCTGGATTCCAAGCTAAAAATTGTTCTTCCATTAGGTAGAAATGTGGATGTCATGACATTTCTGCTGAAATAGCTACCTAGTCTTCCTTAGCAGGTCAGGAACTTACTATGTAACCATTTCAGGATATACTTTCAGGTGAGATGAAAAACTGCTTCTTAAAATTGAGTATTTATGTTTTATTGTAGGAATTGCATGTTTTAAGTTACTCACTAGAGGTAAAGCCTTAACTGATATTTAGATGTTTCTTGAGCCTCTGTTATATATAAGATACTTCAGATGCAAATTAAAGTGAAAAAAAAAACAGTTTCTCTTTTCTCTAGCTCTTAAATATGGATTTAAGAGCTGAGTAATAGTATATGTCACTCGTTTTCAAACTTTATTCTCATCCAAACAGAGCTATTCTTGTTGAACTATAAACTAAAGTTCTTCACAGAACCTCAGGACTTGGATTAACACAGCATAAAAAAAATTACCAATAAAGGATACATTACAAAGAATTTTACAAGGCAAAACACAACTGACTAAAATAACTAGGATAGACAAAGTATATGAGAACAGATATGAGAGAGAGACTGTAGAAAGCTGAAGTTTCCTGTGAAGCCTACTCTGGATAAACAAAAATGAATAAAAGCCTTCTGTGTGGGGGGGAATAAAAGAAGTTATAAAATGTGTTTCAAGACACCATAGTTTATTTCCCATTTTAGCTGGAGCATAATGTATATATAGATGAGTAATAATTTATGGTATTAAGATATTCTATCTGGTTGGCAAAGGGGGGAGTTGAAGAGTTTTGTTTTGTTTTGTTTTGTTTTAGAGGGGAATTGAATGTTTTTAAGAGGGAGACTTGTAGGATAGATTGGGGCATATAAGACTTGTAGGCTAGATAACTGTTTTGGCCAGGCATGGTGGCTCACACCTATAATCCTAGCACTTTGAGAGGCTGAGGAGGTAGACTGCTTGAGCCCAGGAGTTCAAGACCAGCCTGGGCAACATGGCAAAACCCTATCTCTACTAAAAATACAAAAAATTAGCCAGGCGTGGTGGCGTGCACCTGTAGTCTCAGTTACTCGGGAGGCTGAAGTGGGAGGATCACCTGATCCTGGGAGGTGGAGGCTGCAGTGAGTGGAGATTGTGCCACTGCACTCTAGCCTGGGCGACAGAGAGACACCCTGTCTCAAAAAAAGAAAAAAAAATTAAAAATTAAAAACAGTTTCAAGGAAAATTGAAAATGTTTAGGCAGGAGATGATTTCCACCAAGAGTGATAGTAGATATGGAAGGAAAAGTAGAGAGGGACATTGTAAACTTTGAAAAGGGTGTAGTCACAGCAGTTGACAAGAAGAAATGAAGAATAACTTAGGTGAAAATACCAGAAACTTGAGGAAAATATAAGATCACATTTGGCTGACATCCGATAATACTTTTTCAGGCAAAAGAAGGGTCCATTAAAATCAGGAGGCTCTTCCTTTGTAATGAAATATTTAGGTTTATATACTACTTGGAGAACATCAAAGGAATTGGTTCTATTCACCCGTGTATTTAAGTTTTTAAGAACATAAGATGACTCAAGAATGTATTGTAACCACAATCTCTTTGATAATCTACATTATTGTTAAAATACATTACTGCATATCAATGTTACACATGGAAATAAAGACGTGACATTGCAGTACCAAAGAAGCTTCTCTTTGTGTACAGTACTTTGTGGAGTGTATAGAACACTAAAGCCACATCTGGACAATACTTGCTTTATGAAGCCAATTAGGTAAGCAAACATTGTGATGGCATTCTTACAGCTGAAAAGCAGATTTCAAAATAAAACAAAACAGGAAGGCAAGTTTAAGGTAAACATTTTCAGGATGAACACTTATTTCAAACGTTGCCCTGAAACTCCCCAACAGAGTTCAGCCAGCTGAAATCTTTTGCAGATTGCTCCATTCTTGGCTTCTGTGCAGCACCCTATATTGAGGCTGTCTACAGGAAGTCATTGATTCAAAACACTTTGGTCAAACACTTTTTTCGAGGCACTAGCCAAATAATTTTTTTTAAAGCAAAAATATTTTGCAGATAGACTCATTGAAGTACTAAGCACACTGCAGTCTGTGGCTTCTTTTCCCTGAAATCTGAATGAATTGAACAGTCTGGTCTATTTATGGTTAATTACTAGAAGCTTAAGGTTAATTACTATGTATTCATACTATTAATTACCTTCACAAAGAGCTATGCTGGTTGGTTTACCACATCTAACAATCAATTTCCACGAGTAGTCAGCCATCCAGCTAACACAAGAACCAAGTGAGGAAGAGATAACCAAATCACTGGCTGTTTGTGATTGTTTTCATTCTCAGGGGCCTGTTTTAAGGATGAGAGAAACTGATTTTCTCCTATTTTTTCCTGGAAGAGTTTGAGATTGTCACATAAAGTCTTTGTGTTCCTGATGAATAAGGAACACTTTTCTTACTTTTAGACTTCAAATTTCCTTTTTAACTTCTTATGTAGAGTTGGAAGCTTCACTGTACAAACTGATTTTATAATTGTGAGTAACTTGACTGATGAGGATAAGCATGTTTGGGCTCAGAAACCAATATCCCAAAATATGGTGCTTTGATATGCTGAACTGAAGGAGCTTCACTATCTGTTTGACCTTCTCCCAACTCATGTCTTTCAATTCCCTGTCTCTCCTGAGAATGGAATAATCACTCCATTTTAAGGTCAGCTGGTTAGCAATCTTAATTCCATCTGCAACCTTAATTTCCCTTTCCCAGGTAAACTATTTACAGGTTCTAGGAATGATGACAGGGAGTGACCTTTGGGAGGTCACTATTTGGCCTACCACAGTCATGAATGTATTTTAAAAATATGTGGCCCAGGCACGGTGGCTCACACCTCTAATCCCAGCACTTTGGGAAGCGGAGGTGAGTGGATCACCTGAGGTCAGGAGTTTGAGACCAGCCTGGCCAACATGGTGAAACCCTGTCTGTACCAAAAATACAAAACTTAGCCTGCTGTGGTGGCACGTACCTATAATCCTAGCTACTGGGGAGACTGAGGTGCGAGACCACTTGAACCAGGAAGCAGAGGTTGCAGTAAGCCGACATGGTGCCACTGCACTCCAGCCTGGGCGACAGAGTGAGACTGTCTCAAAAAAAAATTTTTTTTTGAAAAAAAGAACTTTTAATGTATTAGTTATCTTTCTACTTCTACTTACTC